>NC_092040.1:12543015-13143015 GCF_003086295.3 Arachis hypogaea
CGGGTGGAAAAATGGAGGAATCTCCAAATCTATCAATGGAATAAGTGATTATGTACAGAGTGGATGAACAACTAGGAGTTCCAGCTGTGATTGGTGCTTAATCACTATGGACAGTTGAGAACTTTAAGGCCTGGCAGGAAGTTTATTATTGGGTTTTGTGAAGGAGCAGAGCATTGGTAGAATGGCGGTAGTCGTCGGCGCTGAGGTTTAGCTTCAAGCGGTGGTAGTCTTCCTATTATGGGATTTTTCTCTTAAATAAAATACATAATTTATCAGTTCAACTAGGTATCCTTTAAAAGTTGTACAATATTCAGCCTTTTATTACAATAATTTAAAAAAAATAAAACAAACATATCTAAAAATTTTAAACAGATTTAGTGTCTTTTTAAAATTAAATACACATTCAAAATACAAACTAAATAAAACTGAAATTTAAAATTTAAATTTAAATTTTAAATTTCTATTTTAAATTTAATATACTTAATTATTAATATATTATAATTACAATTTAAATACACATCCAAAAATCAAATTAGTTATAATTCAAAATTTTGAATTTAAAATTTTAAAATAAATCTTAAACCGTTTTAAAATTTTGGATGTGTTTCAAACATGTTTTGTATATAAGTCAATAATTCTAGATGTGTAATAAATGAAAAATAACCAATATTTACAAACATACATTTTAATAATTTTAAAAGCATTAATGTTTAAATAAGTAACGATAAAATTCAACAAATAATAAAAAAATGAGAAATATTAGATGAATTTTATCGAATAAGATATAAAAAAAATTAATTTTATATTTAATGTTTAAATTTAAATTTTTGATTTATGATTTTGGATGTGTTTTAGAAATATTTTTTGTATCACTTAATAATTTTAGATGTGTTACAATTGAAAACAAAATCGAATTTTTACAAACAAGCATTTTAATACTTTTAAAAGCATTAATATTAAAATAAGTAACGAAAAAATCTAAGTATTAAAAAAAGAGAAATATTAGATGAGTTTTTCTCGAATAAGATATAAAAAATTAATTTTATTTTTAATGTTTAAATTTAAATTTTAGATTTATAATTTTTGATGTGTTTTAAAAATATTTTATGTATAATTTAATAATTTTAGATGTGTTACAATTGAAAAAAATTAATTTTTACAAACATACATTTTAATAATTTTAAAAGCGTTAATATTCAAATAAGCAATGAAAAAATTCAAAAAAAAATAAAAGAAAGAAAGAAAGAAAGAAAAAAATAAAGAAGAAGAAAAGAATATTGATATATACACTGATTATTTATTATTTAATTCAAATATTAATATAATCTTATTAAAATAATGATGAATGAGTTTTGAGTTAGTATGTAAATCACTCGAAATAGAAACAAAATAGCACGACTCATCTAATAATAATAATAATAATAATAATAATAATAAAATGTTAAATATGAAATAATAAATTTACCTGTAGAGAAATAATACTCTTCTATAAAAATTTTTGTAAAGAAGAGAGAAGAAAAAAAAAGAACGTACACCAGAGAGGGGAGGGGGACGTGCAAATAAATAAAAAACTAATAAAATAACTATTTTATGAAGTAGGTAGGAAGTTAGAGAAATTCTAGTATTTGAAATTTAAATTAATTTTAATTACAACATGTTTAGCTACAAATTAGGAATATCTTTTAACTAAAATTTATTTAAATAATATTATTTAAATTTAAAGGCTGAATAAAGGCTGAATTTTAAAGGACACATAGCATTTTCCATAATTTATTATTTTCCAAAATCCTATTTTTTTAAGTTTAATTTATCACATACAATTCTTTTTTATGGAGAACAAGTTCGCCGTACCCTTGGCGAACTCTATAATTTTTGTAGAGTTCGTCTGAAAAATAGCTAAGTTTTACAATAGACAATGACAATCACTATGACTAAGTTTTACAATAGACAATGACAATCATTATCATCGTGTCCAGAGTATATAGAAGTACACAAGAATACAAAAGAATAAGTCATATTTTTATTGGAGAAATAATTATTTTTTTAATTTACAATAAGAAAAAATTCTTGTTAAATATGACTTATTTCAGTATATGTATCTGTGCATGTCTGGAAACTATGATAATGGTGATCATTGCCGCCAGCAATGTTGAAGAAGACATGGTTGTTACCTATGTATTTTTGTGTATTTCTATGTATTCTTAGAGACAATTATAATGGCTTAAAAATTTGAATTACGTGAATTTTAAACAAATTTAAAATTAAAAAAAAAATTAAAGTGAAATTCGCCGAGGTTAGACGAACTCGTCCTAAATCTAAAATAAAAACTGTCTTTAGAAAACTAAAATTAAAAAATCAGGTATAAAAAAACAATTGTTTTTTTATTTTATTTGAAAAAAAAATTCTCTTATCAAAAGGCCTATGATCATCAAAAAAATAGTGGCAGTAGCCTAAAAGCATGCGATAGTCTTCTTGTTCACGGGTTCCCACCGATATGTGAAATGGTGTTAGGGATTAGGGACTCTATCTGAGTCTAACCCAAATACCCAACCGTGCTTGGTTTCTTTTCTTTTTTTTCCTTCTTTCCTTATGTAGCTAGTGCTGAAGTCCTTTGTTTCTGCTAGTCTGGGTTTTCAAGGGAGGGAAGGCACTAGCCAGTAGATAAAACTAGTTGCTACTCTTTTATTATATTATAAAATATTGAGATGGGCTTTTAATTATGAAATGACTAAAAATCTTATATAATTGTGTTAATTGTGTTAATTGTTAGCATAATCGTTACCGTACTTAATTACTAAGAAATTTATAATAGGTGTGTAATATTACTGAAAGGTCAAACCTTAGTCATCCTTAGTCATTAATTACATAGCCACAAGAGAATCACCCAATATAATAACACATTTTTAGGCAATTAATTAAAGTACCAATCAACTTTTTAAATTTTAGAAAAAATGATAAATAAGTCTTTAACTTTTTGATCTGCAAGCATTTAAGTCCTGATAAACCCCAATTAATTTTGTGGTTAATTTTGTGCTTATTTTGGGAGATTTTATCACCTTTTCTCACATTTATTCAATGAAATAGCATGGTTTTGTAATTCTCCCTTAAATTGTGCTTAAGTGTAAAAACATGCTTTTTAGGCTTTTAATTTGCTAGTTTTAATTCACCTTTGATTCCACTAGATGCCTTGATGAGTTTGTTTGTGAATTCAGGTTGAAAAGGGCTAGGAATGGGTCAAAGGAGTGAAGAGAAAAGTATGCAAAGTGGAGAACTCATGGAAAAACAAGGATTTGGACTGCATACATCGACGTGCACACGTGACCGATGCGCACGCGTGGAGATGAATTCGCATGGCGACGCGTACGCGTCACAGCTCGCACGTGACCTCATTAATGTGAAAATGCTCGGGGCAATTTCTGAGCTGCCCAGACCCAAATCCAACTCATTCCTAAGGTTATTTCATGCATAATTCAAGCTTGGGCAAAAGCGAAGCAATTAGTTGTAGGATTAGCATCATGTAGGTTAGTTTTTTAGAGAGAAAAGCTCCCTCTTCTCTCTAGAATTAGGGTTCTTAGGCTTATTTGCATCCTAGATCTAGGTTTAATTCCTTGTTTTCATCTTGTTTCCTTTATAATTTCTTGTTTCTACTCCTTCACTCTCATAGTTTGTAGTGTTAATTTTTCTTTTATGCCTCTCTTTAGTTTTATGAATGCTCATGTTGGATTTGGATCCCCTTTCTATCTTAGTTTTATTGCAATTGGGTAGTTGTAGATTTTACTATTTCTTGTCATTTACCATGTTTTCCTTTTATGCCTTCCAAGTGTTGGACAAAATGCTTGGTTGGATGTTAGAGTAAATTTTTGAGCATTCTTGACTTGGAAAGAGGAATTAGGCAATCTTGAGTCATTAAAACCCAACTTATGTTGGTGATCTAGAGTTGTTAGCTAATATTATTTCCGTTGACTCTAATATCTTGCTAATTTAATTAGTGAATTGATTAGGACTTTTGGATTGAGATTATCTAGTCTTATTTGACTTTCTCTCGTGTGAAGATAACATTGTACTTTCTTCCATTATTAGAGATGACAAAATGAGATAAATTCTTGTTAATTATTGTGATTAGTGACTAGGATGGAAAGCCTATATTCTCAATCATTGCCATAAATGTCTCTCTTTATTACTTGCTTTCTTTAGTTACTTTATTTACTTTTTTTGCCCATTTATTTTCTTGCACTTTTATCAATCAAACCCCCCTTGTTCCTTCATAGCCAATAATTGATCACTTCATTGCAATTCCTTGTGAGACGACCTGAGGTTTAAATACTTCAGTTAATTTTCATTGGGGTTTGTACTTGTGACAAAACAAAATTAAAACTTTAATTGGGCATTGCTTTTTGGTTGGGGACTATACTTGCAACGAAATTATTTCCTCTAACCGAGAAGAAATTCTTAGCCGACGGTTATGCTCTTTCAAGTTTTTGGCGCCGTTACTGGGGAATTACAATGGTGCTATGTTATTGGCTATTGTATATATGCTAATATGCTCTTTGTTAGTTTTGCTTGTTTAGGAGTTAGTTCTTATTAGTATTTGTTTTTATTTTCTCTTGTAGCTATGAATTCTCACCCTTTTGGCTATGAGTTTGGTTACAATTATGTTGTAGGAGATAGAGATTACAATGATAACATGCATCAAGGAAGGAACAACCAAAGATGGGAAGAGCCGCAAAGATTTGATCACCCTTCTTGGCAACAACTTTCCCAAATATGCTATGAACAAGAACCATTCCAAGATGCATACCAATCTAATGTGTGTGATGACCCTCATTGTGGTTGTCAACCACAATCATCATATGCTGATGAACCCACTCCTCAATATAGCCCTCCACCATATTCACAAGCCTCATACCACCATTCACCTCCATATGACCCTAACCCATATCTACCATACCAACCGCCATATGAACCATATCTAGAGCCACCACCATTCCAATACCAATACTCCCAAGAACCACAAATCCCATATACACCACCTCAAGACTTTCACTAATATGGACAACCTTCCAACTACAATGAACCCTCTCTTCCACCACCACCTTCAATGGACCAATCTCTTCAGCCCCTAATGCGAGAGCAACAAGAACTTCTAGCTAGATGTCTGAAGCACAAAGAGGAGTTCAAGGAGATAGAAGCCAAGATTGCTATCGTGGCGGAAGCTGTTAGCAACATGTACTCATCTTACCTAAGCTTGCGCGATCAAGGCACTCCCATTATTGAATGTGGAGAAGTAATCAATGAGCTTAGTGAAGGAGTGAATTTGGAGCTTCAAGGTGAAGAAGGGGAGTTAAAGCAATAAGTGCAACAAGAGGAGGAGGTAGAGATAATTGAACCAAAGGAAGTGGTTGAAGATTTAGGAGATGTTGAATGCCAAGAGGAATCACAAGTTGAAGAGCCTTCTTCCATGAAGCTTGATATTGATGTTGAGGAGGGTGTACAACCTCCAAGGCATATCATGGTTGAAGACTTTGAAGAGGTTGATCAAGAGATGGATTCGATCATCGATGAATTTCTTTGACATAGAGATTAAAGAAGAAGATACCTAACTTCCCACATGCTTGGTGAGCAATGAAGAAGAGATAGAATTGGAAGAAAGCTACCAAGAAGAAAGATTGGAAAAAGTAGTACAAGCAACAAGTCCTCCTATCTATGATGATTCTGCATCAACATATGATCCTTTTGAGTTTGAGGAATCCTTCCTCATTGAACTTGGAATTGATGGTGAGGTAGATTTCACTAAACCTCCTATTTATGACTTGAGTGATGGGAAAGATCTTGAGGACATTGGTGAAAAAGAATGTGAACTTGAGGAAGCTTGGCAAGAGGTAGAGCTTGAAGCACCTTGCTAAGTGGTGGAAACCTCTAGAAGAGGATGGACAGAAGTGGAACGTGTTTTATCAAGACCATTGGGAACTTCTCTTCCTAAGCCGCCATCTAATCCTTCATTCGAGTGGGTAAAACTCATTACTCTTAGCTTTATTATCCCACTTGAATTTGGTTTGCTTAAAACGGATGGCCAACTTAGGTCGCTTTGTGGAATGAAGCGTAAGAGAAGGATGTTTAGTGATTGGTAGTGTAAATCTAGGCTCATTATGGTAAAAGATTCAAGGAGTGGATGCAAATGTTGGTGTAGTACTCAATTGGATGGGTCTAGGAGGATCGTTTGGTGCCTTCATGAGAATTCGGTTTGTTTACCACCCGGAGAAAATCAACATGATCAACTTGAAGACGGGTGTGAAAATAAAGTGTGGGATCCCTGATATAAGGTGTGGATTAACTTTGGGAGCTCATGGTTTGTGAAGAACTCCATCAAAGCTTGGAGATATCAATCTTGAATGACGGAGCTTATTGGAAGTCCAAGCATTGGTGGATGTTCAAGGATGGATTCAAGTACAAGCCACCTTGATGAGAGCTCCCCATAAGTCCAACTTAAGGACAATAAACAAAAGTGCTAGGTGGTAGACACCCCACCATGGTAACATCTTTCCCTTTTTTTTCTTTTGTAAATATTGGTGAAAATTAGTTTAATTTCATGTTTTGTTTGGTAAGTTGAGTTTAATTGGGAGTCTAGTAGGTTAAATAAGGTTTTATGGTGTTTTTGTAGCTGTTTGGAGGTTTGGAATGCTTGGTTTGATGCAAGAACTTGAAAAATTAAAAAAAAAAAAAAGCAGAGCACCAACCCACGCGTTCACGTGACCCCAAGCTTTTCGACCATCCACGCGTACGCCTCGCCCACGCGTACGCATGGATCCAAAATTTTCAACACCCATACATTTTCTCGAGAGTTGTGCGAGTTGTGGGTTGGAACTGTGCCTCTAGCACAAAACCAACCCACGCGTACGCGTCGCCTCTCTGAATAACCATCATGCATACGCGTCGCTCCCATTTCACCTATCCACGCTTACGCGTCCTTCCACGCGTACTGGTGCACGAAATTGTGATCATCAATGGCGCCATCAACATGGTACGCACAATTATAATCTCAACTCTTTATCACAACTTCGCACAACTAACCAGCAAGTGCACTGGGTCGTCCAAGTAATAAACCTTACGCGAGTAAGGGTCGATCCCACGGAGATTGTTGGTATGAAGCAAGCTATGGTCATCTTGTAAATCTTAGTCAGGCAAACTCAAATGGTTATGGATGATATATGAATAAAACATAAAGATAAAGATAGAGATACTTATGTAATTCATTGGTGAGAATTTCAGATAAGCGTATGGAGATGCTTTGTCCCTTCCGTCTCTCTGCTTTCCTATTGTCTTCATCCAATCCTTCTTACTCCTTTCCATGGCAAGCTATATGTAGGGTTTCACCGTTGTCAGTGGCTACCTCCCATCCTCTCAGTGAAAATGTTCAACGCACCCTATCACGGCACGGCTAATCATCTGTCGGTTCTCAATCAGGTTGGAATAGAATCCAGTGATTCTTTTGCATCTGTCACTAACGCCCAGCCTTCAGGAGTTTGAAGCTCGTCACAGTCATTCAATCATTGAATCCTACTCAAAATACCACAGACAAGGTTTAGACCTTCCGGATTCTCTTGAATGCCGCCATCAATTCTAGCTTATACCACGAAGATTCCGATTAAGGGATCCAAGAGATATCCACTCAATCTAAGGTAGAACGGAGGTGGTTGTCAGGCACACGTTCATAGGTGAGAATGATGATGAGTGTCACGGATCATCACATTCATCAAGTTGAAGAACAAGTGATATCTTAGAACAAGAACAAGCTGAATTGAATAGAAGAACAATAGTAATTGCATTAATACTCGAGGTACAGCAGAGCTCCACACCTTAATCTATGGTGTGTAGAAACTCCACCGTTGAAAATACATAAGAACAAGGTCTAGGCATGGCCGAGAGGCCAGCCCCCAAAACTTGATCAAAGGATTCAAAGATCTAAAGATGATCTAAGATCCCAAAGATGAAAATACAATAGCAAAAGGTCCTATTTGTAGAGAACTAGTAGCCTAGGGTTTACAGAAATGAGTAAATGACATAAAAATCCACTTCCAGGCCCACTTGGTGTGTGCTTGGGCTGAGCATTGAAGCATTTTCATGTAGAGACTTTTCTTGGAGTTAAACGCCAGCTTTTGTGCCAGTTTGGGCGTTTAACTCCCATTCTTGTGCCAGTTCCAGCGCTTAACGCCGGACAGTTTTGGGCTGATTTAGAACGCCGGTTTGGGCCATCAAATCTCGGGCAAAGTATAGAGTATTATATATTGCTGGAAAGCTCAAGATGTCTACTTTCCAACGCCGTTGAGAGCGCGCCAATTAGGCTTCTGTAGCTCCAGAAAATCCACTTCGAGTGCAGGGAGGTCAGAATCTAACATCATCTGCAGTCCTTTTCAGCCTCTGAATCAGATTTTTGCTCAGGTCCCTCAATTTCAGCCAGAAAATACCTGAAATCACAGAAAAACACACAAACTCATAGTAAAGTCCAGAAAAGTGAATTTAACTAAAAACTAATAAAAATATACTAAAAACTAACTAAAATATATTAAAAACATACTAAAAACAATGCCAAAAAGCGTATAAATTATCCGCTCATCACGTACGTGTGGATTGCCCTATTTCACCACTCTTCTTTTCTTCTCTTCTTTCCATTTCTCTCCTTCTTCTTTCTTCTCTCCTTTTCTTTCCATCCTTCAACCATCATCGAAGATTACCAATCACCATTGATTACTATTTCTTTTAGTTAGTTCTTTAGTTAGTTTAATTTTTGTTTAATTTTCTATTTTTCATTATAAGTGTTGGATTATTAATTTTGTTTGTCGTTTATTACTGCTTAGTATTAACTGAATGCTATTTAGCATAATTGTTTTTTATATTCATTGTTGGATTGCTTTTATTGAGGTTATATTTTTTCACTTGATTTTGAGTTCTTAATGCTTAATGTTTTTGAATACCAAGTGTATGACATTGCCTTCAAGCGTCTTAACCCTTTTGAATTGCATGTTTTGGCCACCATACATTCATCATCCATTGCTAGGCAACTGTGTATTATCAATGCATTTTTTGAAGGAGATGCTTGTTATGATTGATCCTTATTTACATCACATATTTCATGCATTGAGATTTGGAAATTGTGAAATTGGATCGAAAGCTTACCAAATGACATATTTTTTAGCCTTCTAAAGCTTTGTGGACCATACTTGCTATGTGATTAATTTCAACTCTTATATCTCTTTTCCTAAGTTCCATAGCACCCATGCCTTCCACCCTTATGTCACTTAGGTGTTGCAACAACTTCAATATGTGTCATTATCTGTTGTGTAAGTTTCATACACCATTTTGTTCACTAAGTTTACTTACACATCAATCACTGTCCATTCATTATCCAATTCACAATTACTTGATTTTTTCTTAAGTGCTTTCGTGCTTCTTCATTACTTGTTTGGTTGACTTAACCTACAAGTCTTTTGAAGTATTTCAAGCACACTAGGATGCGTGAAGTGCATACTTCTTTTCTATAATTGTGACATGGCTTTTAAATACTAGGGTGTGAGTTCTAAACCGCATGTAATTTAGGACCCACACACCTATTTTTCATCAATGTCACACTAATTCACTCACTCCATTCTAGTGGTTTTTACCTCATCCCAATAATTTACGCTTCCTTTCTTTTGCATTTACTTTTCTTAATATCCTCTTTTCTATTTTTCATGGAGGAGTAATCATAAGCAAAAACGGAAGCGGGAGAAGAACACACAGCACCGGTTGACCTACCAGCTGAAGGTAGCAACCCGGAAAGTCGCCGTACCCCCTTACTCATCTTTGAGTGCACCGAGGACGGTGCAAACTTTTAAGTGTGGGGAGGTCGTCCAACCAGTCGGCGTTTTTTGTTAACAAATTTCTAATCCCAATACTTTTGCATTTCATTTTTAGGTCTTTTAGGAATTTTTAGTTGCATTTTCTTGTTTTGCATATATATATAATAAGCTTAGTCAAATTAATAAAATTTTCCAAGGATTTTATCTATAGGGCACCACCCCCAATTGATTTTAAAAAAAAATTAGAACTTGCTTGAAGTACATATATTGTGGATCATGTTTTTGAGCTAAGAACACAAGCATATGAGATTTGAGCCCAATTGTGTGGTTACATCATATAACCACTTATTTTCATTCTTGTGTGTGATTATTCTCTTTCTATGATTGTAATCCTTGATTTGTTTGATTCTATATGTCCATTATTCTATGTATACATGCACTTATATGATTGAGACCATTGTTTCAATTAGCTCACATACCCAAATAACCTACTTTTTATCTTCTATTGTTAACCAATTTTGAGCCTATGCTTAACCTATTTGTTCTTAATTTTAGCACATTACAAGCCCTAAGTGAAAAATAATAAATATCCGTTGTTTGGATCTTTGATTAACTTAGGTTAGTGAGAGTGTTTATCATTCAAGTTTGGGGAAATTAGGAACATTGGTTGGGATAAAATGGTGTTTTTAGATTTTGTTGTAAAAAATTTTGGGAATTGGGTAAATACTCATATATTAATTAAATGTAAAATCATATGCATTGATACTTTTGTATATACTTTACTGCAAAAAGAAATATATATATATATATATACAAAATAAAGAAAAAATATATATACCAAAAGAAAAATAAAAAAAAAAACAAAAAGAAAGAAAAAGAAAAGCAATAAAAAGGGGACAAAATGCCCCAAAGTGAAGTTCAATAAAATCAATGCATATGTGTGGTAATCAAAAAGAGAATGCATGAGTATGTGAAAAAGTGAGAATTATGGGTAGTTAGGTTTGCATTAGAATTTTATAGGTTGTTATATAGGTTAGGTGGGGAATTTAAGTTAATCAAAGATTCAAAATTCTAATCCACTTAACCATATACAATCCTACCTTGACCCTAGCCCCATTATAACCTATGAAAAGACCTCATGATATTTGTATGCATGCATAAAATAATTGTTGATTGTTAGATGAAAAATAAATCTTGAAAAGCATGATTAGCGGAGAATTGAGTGAATCAACTCTATACACTTGAGTGACTAGAGCGGATACATATCCGGTGAGGGTTCGATTACTCAATTATATGTTTTCACACGTGATCATCACTTTTCTTGCAAGTTTGTAAAATCTTTTTAATAACTCAATTCAGCTGTGGGTTTGCTTTGATTGCTATTGCTTTAGCCCTTGTACTTATATATGTATTCTTGGAAGTTGATTTATTTTCACCAAGTAATTGCATTCATTTAAATAGATTGTATGTAGGTTGGTTGCATTTAAATAGTTTGCATTGAATAAATGTTGATACTCTTTGTTTCTTTCTTGAGTTTAGCATGAAGACATGCTTGGTTTAAGTGTGAGAATGTTTGATAAACCCCAATTTTGTAGTTTATCTTGTGCTTATTTTAGGGGATTTTATCACTTTTTCTCATATTTATTCAATGAAATAGCATGGTTTTGTAATTCTCCCTTAAATTGTGCTTAAGTATAAAAATATGCTTTTTAGGCTTTTAATTTACTAGTTTTAATTCACCTTTGATTCCACTAGATGCCTTGATGTATTTGTTAGTAAGTTCAGGTTGAAAAGGGCCAGGAATGGGTCAAATGAGTGAAGAGAAAAGCATGCAAAGTGGAGAACTCATGAAAAAATAAGGATTTGGAGTGCATACATCGACGTGCACACGTGACCGATGCACACGTGTGGAGATGAAGTCGCATGGCGACGCGTACGCGTGACATGATGAGTACGCGTGGAAAGTAAAATGCCAAGCGACGCGTACGCGTGACCTATGCGTATGCGTCACAGCTCGCACGTGACCTCATTAAAGTGAAAACGCTTAGGGCGATTTCTGAGCTGTCCAGGCCCAAATCCAACCCGTTTCTAAGGCTATTTCATGCAGAATTCAAGCTTGGACAAACGGGAAGTAATTAGTTGTAGGATTAGCATCATGTATGTTAGTTTTCTAGAGAGAGAAGCTCCATCTTCTCCCTAGAATTAGGGTTCTTAGGCTTATTTGCATCCTAGATCTAGGTTTAATTCCTTGTTTTCATCTTGTTTCCTTTATAATTTCTTATTTCTACTCCTTCATTCTCATAGTTTGTAGTGTTAATTTTTCTTTTATGCCTCTCTTTAGTTTTATGAATGCTCATGTTGGATTTGGATCTCCTTTTAGTGCAAATTGATGTTTGATGCTCTTTTATTGTTGATTTGAGTGTTGATCTTAATTTTATTGCAATTGGGTAGTTGTAGATTTTACTATTTCTTGTCATTTACCATGCTTTCCTTTTATGCCTTCTAAGTGTTTGACAAAATGCTTGGTTGGATGTTAGAGTAGATTTTTTTAGCATTCTTGGCTTGGAAAGAGGAATTAGGCAATCTTGAGTCATTAAGATCCAACTCATGTTGGTGATCTAGAGTTGTTAGCTAATATTATTTCCATTGACTCTAATCTCTTGCTAATTTAATTAGTGAGTTGATTAGGACTTTTGGATTGAGATTAGCTAGTCTTATTTGACTTTCTCTCATGTGAAGATAAGATTGTACTTTCTTCCATTGTTAGAGATGACGAAATGAGATAAATTCTTGTTAAATATTGTGATTAGTGACTAGGATGGAAAGCCTATATTCTCAATCCTTTCCATGAATATCTCTCTTTATTACTTGCTTTTTTTAGTCACTTGATTTACTTTTCTTGCCTCTTTATTTTCTTGCACTTTTATCAATCAAACCCCCTTGTTCCTTCATAGCCAATAATTGATCACTTCATTGCAATTCCTTGTGAGATGACCCGGGGTTTAAATACTTCAGTTAATTTTCATTGGGGTTTGTACTTGTGACAAAACCAAATTAAAACTTTGATTGACAATTGCTTGTTAGTTGGGAACTATACTTGCAACGAATTTATTTCCTCTAACCGAGAGGAAATTCTTAGCCGACATAATGCTCTTTCAAGTCCTTGAAGATTTCAAAATATATTTAAGTCTCTGACCTTTTCAAAACCTAGACATATCGATCCCTCATGTTCACTTGGATCTGTCAGACTCAACAGAAAAATCAAACATGACTCCCATTGTACTGACCTGGTTGATACAGATGCACATGTGAGAAAGTTTTTAAAATTGAACAAATTAGATTCAAGGACCAATATGTCCTGATTTTGAAGAGGTTAGGGACTTAAATGTATTTTTAAATTCTCAAGGATTTAAATGTCCGCAAACCAAAAAGTCAAGGATCGATTTGTCCTTTTCTCTAAATTTTAAAAGAAGAGCGTCGTCGCCTCCTCCCCTCTTCCCAAAAAAAATATCCCAAAAAATTATCTAGTAATTCACATAAAAAACCATTCATTTACTCATAAAAAACATACAAACCCCTTTAAAAGAAACACATTTAATCAGAAAAAACATATGAAAATACAATTAAAAAAATATTTGAAAAAAACTGCACCCCCTAAAAGAAACATCCTAAAACCTAGAAAAAACATCCAATAACTCACACAAAAATAACTCATGAAAAGAAACATTCATTCACTAAAAAAAATTCCAAAAAATAGTTCAGGAAAAAAATTAAAAAAAAAAGTATTGCGAGAAGGCGCTGTGGAGGTAGGGGCGGTATGAATCACGAAGGGGAGGGCATAGTGGTTGGAGGCACTGCATATGGGGGGTGGAGGGAGCTGCGGCATTCGGCAGGGCTAACGACACAAGGAGAGAGCCGATGTGGTCAAGGGCGCTACGCGTTACTAGTGGGGGAGCTGCGATGGCCGGAGGCACTACGCGTGTTGACGGAGGGAGGGCGACGGTCGACGACGCTGCGATTCACGATGGCGAGCTGTGGTGAAAGAGGAAGTCAGCAGGGTGAACGGCCTAAGTGGAGTTATGTTTAAGGATGTTCTTTTGTGTTATTTGACCTTTTTTGTTGCAGTTACATTATAATTGGTTGGAGTTGGTTAATACTCTAGTTGATTATTTTACTAAGTAGATCGAGGCAGAATTTTTAGCAACTATCACAGCTCAAAAAAATTGAAAATTTCTTACATAGTTGGCAACTATATTTCTGCCCACCACAATATTATCTAGACTAATGAGGGAGAGGTCTGCCTCGAGACCAATAACTTGAAACTGAGCCTTCAGATTCACAACCATCTCGTCTATACCTTCGGCTATGGTTTCCTCAAGTCCGCATATTTGTCTCAGGATTTATTGACCTTTTCTACCAAGTCAAACTTTTTACCGAAGACTCTAGTATAGCTCTCCTTAGCCTTCTTCTTTAAACCCTCTGTCATGGCTAAGGCGGCCTCTGCTTGCTTTGCCCTAGCCTGAGCTTTGCCAAGGTCGAACATAAGGGATTTCCTTTCACCATCCCACTCTTTCTTTGACTCCCTCAAGGATGCTACCTCAGCCTATATCAGTCAGAGAACGCGGAGTAGCACCAACAGGAGTCTTCTCTAGCTCCTTTAACAAAGTGGCGCAAATCCTAGCTGTATATACTCCACCTCGGGCCATAGATGGAAATGGATCTTTATGGCAACGTCATTTATGCTGATAAAGCTATGAGGAAGGATGTGCTTATCATTCCAAGGAATGGTATCAAAGCCCTGCTTATAAATTCCCACCGACTCCAAAATCTTATTCCTCTTAGGATTTGGCTCGGAACAAGAAGGCGAAGGGAGAGTTGTCTGCTTTACCGAGCTTGAAGGAGGAGAAGTTGGTTTGGAAATCAGATCGGGAATGATTTTTGCCGACGTTGAGGCCCCTGAGTCTGACTTAGAGGGTGAGGAGAGGTTGCCTACTTTACTGACCTCTCTCAGTTGTAGGTTTCGAGCAACGACGTTCTTTTTGGCAGCCCAAAGAGTCTTGATGGCAACCGACTTAGGAACTATTTGATTTGCACGACGTCAAAGTCAGAATAAATCAGTCACTTACAAGAGAAAAACAAGCAAAAGGCGACTACAAAAATTAAAGGACTACCTAGCTCGAGCTGAAATTGGCTTGGGTTTCCTAAGAATCTTTTAGTTTCCAGATAAGGAGCTCGGCCTCAACACTCTTGGAATAGACCAACTACACTCTCCTCGATCTCATCTAAATTGTTCGAGTTGTATTTGACTATCACTGGATTCTCCTCCCAATACAAAGGAAAGGGTGGCTCATCCCTCTCACTTAGAAAGAAAGGCTGGGAACCCTCAACTGCTCGGATTTTGAAAAAATAATTTTTAAAATCATGAAAAGAATCATCGAAAATGGCGAAGACCTTCCTTCCTTGAATAGCCTGGGAGAAAATCCAGCCTTGTTTCTTGGAGCTAAAAGGCTTGGTAAGAACGAAAAGATAAAAGAAGACCTTCAGAAAAGGGAAAACATCAAGATCCCGACACAAAAGTTGCTAAATCTTTAGAAAATGCCAAGAGTTAGGGCGAAGTTGAGAAGGAGCGACATTATAAAGATCAAGGACTTCTATTTCAAAATAGGTAAAAGGAAGACCAACCCAAACTTTGTGAGAAAACACTCATACACGTACATAAAGTGGTGCTCTGACTTGTCAAGTCAGGAAAAACAAATCATTCTCTCGGGATCAGCAACTATAATCTCATATTTTCTCTCATCCTCCTAATTTTTACATAGCCTATAGTACCTACGAAAGGTCTCAGCATACTCATTATCAATAACAGGAACTGGAATAAGGACAGACGAATCTACCAAAGTGAGATCGAAAGGAACCTCAGAAGACATATTGTGAATTACTAAACGAGACATAAACACTATACTTACAATACACACAAATAAAGGAAAATCGTCACTAACAAGTCTGGTACCCCCAAATAATCACAAGAAGTCGAGTCATTGTCAATACCTCAATAAAATACTCACAGAATCTCATACATCAATCAAATTATCAAAAACAGAAATGACACCATCTTCAATAAAAAAGATGTCACCATTTGGGAGCAACATAATGTACCCAATTAACCCCATACAGTGGCAACAAAAAGCCCCATAAATCCAAGAACAAGAAAGCAAGCAAACTTCCAGAGTAAAAAATTCAATCAACACACACAGAAGTAGCAAGAAAGCAGAACACAAGAAATAGAGTAGATAAAAACCAACCTAGAAAGAAGAGTGAAAAACAGGAAAAGAGCACCTCAATAGCAAAAACACATGATTCTAAAATCTCCAATGAACAAATGAGAACACCCAAACAAAAATTCAAGATAAAAAAATCTTGAAAGAAGAACAAAGGTTGAAAAGATAGTGGAGGGAGATGAAGACGAAACAATACAGAGAAGCGAAAAAAAGAAGAAATAGGGAAGAATGAAGTATTTATAAAACACTGGGGACAAGAATGTCATTTTGCACCCCTCATTAATGACGTGCGTAGATCCCAAGGAAACCGCGAACGTAATGTGCATCGTAACACTAAAGGACACAACATTTCAAAAACTTTTGAAAACACGTCGAGTGTCTGACCTCTTGAAGGTGGCATACCTGACGTGGGGAACCAAATCTATAAACGTTTAAGCCCGACTTCAGAATAAAGTCAGGCCGAAAAAAGAGCACACCCAGTAAAGATGGCCTCTTTTTATCCTTACCCGACCTCATAGAAGTAAGACTCGACAAAGGTAGACCTACCATACTTATCTGAATAAGTAATTACCTCCTAAGATATCTCTCACTTATCTGGAAAGGGATATCTCAACAACCTTCCTTGGAAAGGAAAACAGTTATTCACCAATAAAGGTAGAACTACTCTAAAAAGGTGGTTACCCATTCTACTATAAATACATTCTCAGGTATATTTCAGACCCAATCTACTAAAAATATGTCTAAACCATTTACTAATTTAAGCATCGGAGTCTCTTGTAGATAGCACTCCTACCTCCTTACGAAAAACTCAGACGACAACACTTCGACTCTAGTACAAGTCGGACGCTGTCTAAAAAAGAATTTGAACCTCACATTAAACTCAAATCACTATTTTAAATAACTCTCAGAATAATATCCATTACTGAAATTATATGTTGTTGTTAGTTTTTTTTATTTAAATTAGTATGTTGCTAGCGTCGTTTAAATTCTTTTGCGAAACTTAATCCTAATTATATATCTTTATAGCATTGCAACTATATGATATTACTGTAAACAATTAAAATATATTACAATTATAAAATTAAGTCCGATATAAAAAATTGCTTATCTGATCTCATTTTTACAATTATCCTGTTTAAAATATTAAAATTATAATTTCAATCACACATTATAATTATGATTAAATTTTTTTTTGATATGTTATTACATTTTTTCTCCACACTTTATTATTAATATACTAGTTTTGCAAGTCTAAATTATATTATTAGACTGAATCTTGAATGAAAATAAAATAGTTACGTATCTCTTTGATTCAATTCATTCGATACATTACGTGCTAATACTAATAGTATTGTTTTAAAAGATATATTCAGAAAAATACATATAACATAATTATAAATATAACATAAATAAATAAATAAAATATTAAACTAATATTCTTACTAATGCTAAATTTTGCGTATTAAAAAATAATTATATATTCGATTCTTGATGATTATATAAATAATTGAATAATTACATTATAAATTGATCTTACGGTGTGTACTCTTTTTTTTGAGTGAAAATGAGAATTAACTAAAATAAGTAATAATACCTAAAGACAAAAAAATTTGCATAACGTTAGAGAATTATTACCACATACATATATTGTATTGAAATAATAAAATTTTACATACTACAGATCATAAAGATCAATCACAATATATTGGCTACTTCTTCTTTTCTTTGATCATGATATAAGTTTTTATTTTTCGTTTAAGAATTCAATAACATCTAATTAAAAAAAATTAAAAGTACCAAATTAAAGACAAATGAGTGAATAATATAAAAAAAATTAAAACTTTGTATGTCTATACAATAAAAGAATTTACAAATTTATTTTATGTTAAACGATAAAACTAATGGTATATTAATAAAAAAATATATTTTAAAAAAGTCACAATACAATTTTAAATATTATCCATAAAATGATGTTATTATATAATTTTTAAAAAATTAAAATAAAAAAATAATTTTGTGTGAAATAATATAAATTAACTACGTATCAAATAAATAGGATCGTTCATTTGTTTGTTTTAATATATCAATATGAGTAAAAAAATTAAAATGATTATAAAATATTTTATAATTATCAACCGAATTTATTATACGTAACTCTTTCTTAAAAAATATTTTATACGTCCAAAAATATATTTCTAAAACTTAACTAGATTAACAAAATCACATTGACACAGCATAAATATAATATTGAGAGAAGCATAAACATAATTCAATACATATATCCGAGGGGCAAACCAAGGTTATTCAAATGGCTAGAACTTGGATAGGCTTTGCTAGTGAAGCTTGCGCGCATTGTAGATGATACCCTTTGTGTTTGTGAGTACCTATCGAATGAACCACATCTCTCATATTGGAGTATTTGTTTCCATGCACTCAAAGATCTTACTTAGCTTTGAAAGATTCAGTGTAAGCCATGTAACTTGGATAGTACTCACAACAATTAACCAATATGTAGGTATCTTCTATTAGAGCGGCAATTTTTATGGGAGTATAAGGATGTTAGTTTTATGAAATAGTTTAAAGTTGATTTAACATATAATGGACTCGAATTGTGTAGTAAGAATACTAATAATAATTTTAATAAAGGAGTGATTTAGATTAATAGTTTGAGAAATTTAATAGTTATATTATTGATAGATTAAGGAGAGAGTACAAAGACTAATAGAATCTGATATGTTAGTTAGTTACTACTACTAGAAAACTAGTTATTACAGATGAATATTTCTAATAGATTTTATCCCATGGAAATACAGATGAAATTTATGAGGAATTTTTTGTCGAAAACTAAAAAAATAAATTAGCATAAATTACAGACAGAAAAGAGAATACGTCGATAATTTTGTTGGAAAAATTAATTTTTTTCCGTGAAAAATGATCACCGACGAAAAATTCGTCTGTAATTAAATAAATAAAAAAGCTGCATTTTATTAAATTATTACAAACAAAAATCTGTCTGTAATTTAAAATATTCTGTCGGAAATGTTAAAATAAGGAGTTAGGTTCCCGAAAACTCCCAATGCTTCATTTCATTTTTTCACGTTTTCCTTGAATTACTCCCTGCCTTCTCTCCATTGAAGATGTGACGTCCTCCACTGTCGCCGCTGCCGCTCGCGTTTGCTTCCTTTGTTGCCATCATCGCACGAGCTCTCTCCGCCGTGCTCTTGTCTTACGAGCTCCTTCTGCCGCTGCTCTGTAGCTGCTTTTTCTCTCTTTGTGGGAAGTTTGTCATCATCTCTTCTCGTCGCCGTTAGTTCAGGTAGGCCTCCGCCTCCTTCTCGTCTATATCCCTAACCCCTTCCATTGTGATTCTGTTCTGATTTCATTATCCCTAGCTCTAGTCATGTCCCTTTCTGTTGTGTTCCATTTTGTTTTGTATACTATAGTTCACTTAGTATTAAATTGTTTTGAAATTTTTAATGTCTTCTCATGCTAAATGAACTCTAATTAAAAATGTTGTTCCAGGGAAGTTACATATTCGAATTAGAAACCTTTTCAGATATCTTCATGTTTGCCGGGAACTAGTGGGTAAGTTTCTCTGTCATGGAATGATAATATAGGTCTTTTTTCTTTTATTTAGCTTTTAAATATCCTTCTGAGGGCTTTATTGACTAATATTTTATACAATTGAATTGTGGCACACAACCATTCAGCTTAAATTCTACATTTATCAATTGAAAGAAGCAGGTAAGCAGCCATTACGTACAACCTCTCACCTACACTCCATGTACGGCTTTATTCACTTCATTATCTTTCGGTTATAAACCATCTAACCTTATATTATTTACCCTTAACCATAGGGCTATATGTTCATCACTTTTTCTATTCTGTTCGAATTGATAATTAATTAATAGTTTATTCTTGCCTTAGGGTATGAGTTATGGTAAGTGATGGAAGTGACTTAATTTGTGTTGATCCTCATAGGATGTAATAGATGGTACTGGATATGCTACTTCACAATGGTGCAAAACCGAAAATTATTGTGTACCTTACAACATATGTTGTCTGTGAATGTAAACCTTATATCTTTTCCCTCGGCTCCAACTCAGATTGGTAATAATGTAGTGGTGCACAAAATATGCACAAAATTCATCGGTAATTTCGTCGATAACCAAAAATTCATCTGTAATAAAGATTAAATCTATCTGTAAATCTGTCTATATTAAGTAATTTTCTAGTTGTGTACAATGAGTTTTATGATGGCCTATTTATAAGTTTCATAAATTGGTTCATTACAATTTCTAGATAATTATTCTAGTTCTTGATATTATAAATATTTCGAGATATTATCTTCCTATATCTTTCTAATTATTTGATTTATTTACTTATTTTTTAGAGTTCTCCATTATAATATCTAGATATTTAATTTTATGAAACAAGATAATGAGAATTCTAGAAAATTTCACAAATGTGTAGCATAATCAATACTCCTCCTTAATACACATTTGTGTAACTCCAAGCATCTTTCGAAATAGTTCGAACTTTGATCTTAGTAGTGCCTTGGTGAAGATGTCAGTCAGTTGCTCATCTGTGTTGCAATACTCGATCTTTATCTTTTTTCTCCAATATGGCTTCTCTTATAAAATGATACTTGATAGCTATATGCTTGGTCTTACTATGAAGAATTGGATTGTTTGTCATTGCTATTGCTGACTTGCTGTCTCACAACATAGTTGTTAGTTCTTCTTGCTGCTCTCCTATGTTTTCGAAAATTTTTCTTAGCCATATTGCTTGATTAGTAGCATTTGCAACTGCAACATACTCAACTTCAGCAGATGATTGAGCCACAGTTTCTTTTTTTTTTATGCCCAAGATAATACTCCTAATCCTAGTGTAAATGCATATCCAGAAGTGCCTTTCATGTCGTCAATTGATCCTGCCCAATTACTATCGACATATCTAAGTAGTTTTGGATCTTCAGTACATTTGTAGTGAATGCCATAATTCTTTGTACCTTGTAGATATCTTAAGATCCTTCTTGCAGCTTCATAGTGCTTCTATCTTGGATTTTGCATGAATCTTGATAATAGACTTGTTACATACATGATGTCGGGTCTTGTGGTAGTTAAATAAAGGAGGCTTCTAATAAGGCTTCTGTATTGTGAAGCATCCGCCTCTCCAGATCCATCTTTTTGTAATTTTTCATTATGGACTAGAGGAGTAGATACTACTTTGCAATTATTTATCTTGAACCTTTGTAGAAAATTTTAAGTATATTTCTTTTGCGAGATGAAAATTTCATCTTCATTTTGGTTTACCTCAATACCAAGAAAATAGTGCATCAATCCTAAGTCAGTCATCTCAAATGTCTTCTTCATTTTGCTTTGAATTCTCTAATCATGGTCTCATTGTTTTCTATGTAGATAAGATCATCCACGTACAAGAAAATTATGAGAGTGTTTGAATTACTTTGTGTCTTGATATAGAGTGTAGGCTCACTTTTACTCCTCCTGAATTCATGATCAGTGAAATATTAGTTAATTTTACTGTACCATACTCACGGAGCTTGCTTGAGTTCATAGCGCTTTCGTTAGTCTAAACACCTTATCTTCATGTCTTTCTACAACGAACCATTGTGGTTGATCAATGTATACTTCTTCCACCAGTTATCCATTTAAAAAGGCAGATTTTTTGTCCAGTTGATAGATCTTCCATTGCTTTTGTGCGGCTAGTGCAATGAGTGTCCTTATTATATCTAGGCGAGCTACAAGTATAAATGTCTCTGTGTAATCTATCCAAAGAATTTGTACATATCCTTTAGCTATGAGCCTTGCCTTATACTTTTGAATAGATCTATCGGGATTGTGCTTAGTCTTATATATCCATTTGACTCCAATAACATCTTTATTTAAAGGATGATCTACCAGTTTTCATGTGTTGTTCTTCTCAATCATCTTGATTTCTTTTTCCATGGTATTTTTCCATTCTTCTTGCTTTTCTGCTTCTTCAAATTTTGTAGGCTTGATCTTGGTAAAATTGCATGTTTTACATACGTCTTGTAGAGGCTTAGCTCTTCTTGGAAAAAAAAATCAGTGGTTGCTTTTACTGTTGCAGTAATTGTGCTTACTTCCTCACGTTCTTGTTCTTCTAGTCTTGTAGGTAGTTGATGTGATACTTCACTGCTTCCTTTCTCGATTTTTTTCATCTTTCTAGTTCCATGAAGCATTTCAGTCAAACTCCACATCTCTGCTGATGATGAGTTTCTTTGTTTGTAAGTTATACACACGGTATCTTTTTTTATTGTGTACTATACCGAAAGAAGATTCCTTTCTCTGTCTTCTCATTTTTGTGTGGGAATGTGGACATAGCATATCATCCAAAGACTTTTAGATGCTTTGTGGAAGGTTTTCATCCACTCCATGCTTCGATTGGAGTTTTATTTTCTACTACCTTAGTGGGACAACGATTTAGTAGGTATACTACTGTGTAAACAGCTTTTACCCAAAAAATATTTGGTAGATTTTTCTCCTTGAGGATCGAGCGTGCCATCTCCATCATAGTTCTATTTTTTCTCTCAGATGCTCCATTTTGCTTAGAAGCATATCCCTCTATGAGTTGACGTTCAATACCCTCTTCTTCGCAGAATTTATTAAATTCTTTGGAAGTGTACTCAGTTCCTTTGTCGCTATGAAGTACCTTGATGCTACGACCACTTTGCTTCTCCACATGTTGCTTGAACTTCTTGAAGATTCCAAAAATGTCGAATCTTTCACATAAAAAAAATCCCATGTCATTCTAATATAATCATCGATGAAGAGAATGAAATACTTGTTGTTATTGAGTGATGGAGTCTTCATCGGACCACAAATGTCAGTGTGAACTAATTTAAGCATCTTCTTGGCTCGTCAAGCTTTTCTAGAAGAAAATGGTTGATGATGTTGCTTGCCAAACAAGCATCCTTCACAAGGTTGATTAATCCTTGTGTTGCTTGGTAGATCTCTCATTAGTTGCTTTTGATGTAGTAACTTTAATCCATGAAAGTGAAAATGGTCAGATCTTTAATGTCATAGCCATGAATTATTTTCTTGTGCCTTTAATGCAGTTTCTATGATATAACTCCATTTTAGTGGAAAGCTCATGTTTTTCATTTTGACAATTACTAGAAGTTTTTTAGTTTTTCTTTTACATATGGTGCATGAATCTTCTTCAAAGTTTAATACATAGCATTTTTCCATCATTTGGCCAATATTAAGTAGATTCTGTGCTAGTTTAGGAACTAACAGAACATCATGAATATTTTTAGTTCCTATCTTGGTATGGACGGTAATTGTACCTTTGCCATTTGCCTACACGATCATTCCATCTCCAAGTCTGATGCCAGATCGAACATATTTATTGATGCCACTAAATAGGCTTTGATCACCTGTCATGTGATTATTGCAACTATTATCGAGATACCATATGTCATCTTTCTTCTTGTACTCTTCTTGTGATAATGCATAGAAGAGGCACTCTTCTCTCTCCTTTTCTTCAAAGAAGATTGCGTGATGATTGATCTTCATCCTACAATATTTTTCCATAGGCCCAAACCTTTTACAATTGCGGCACTGTGGTTTTCACGATACCAACAATCTTTTTTTAGGTGGTTGGTCTTTTTGCATATGCCACATGGAGAATATTATTTTTTATCTTCAATTTTATTTTCTATTTTTCTAGAAGTGTTTGAACTTCTAGAATTTTCTTGTCTTTTTTCTCCTCTTTTATTTAGATTTTGAGATTTTATATTGAGCTTATACTGAAATGCATTTTTTTTTATTGAATCCCCATCATCTCGACTTGCTAGTCTTTGTTCAAAAGCATGTAATGAGCTTATTATCTTCAATTGTTGACACTTTAGGATCAAAATTGGAAGGCAAACTAATAAGTATTTTTTTCATTATCTTTTTATCGGACAAGTCTTTCCTATAACATTTCATTTCAGTTACTAAGCTCATTAATATTTTATAGTAACTTTTTATTTTCTCAAAATATTTCATTTTTATATTTGCATATTGCTTTCTTAGAGATTGGAAGAGGATTATACGTACCTTTGTGTCGCCTCTGAACTCTTACTTGAAATTTTTTCACACTTCCTTAGCTGATGATATTCCTCTTATCCTTGAGAAGATTGTCTTCGTTACAACTTGTTAGAGAAAGTATAGAGCAATATAATTTCTTTGTTGCTCTTTTTTCAATTTCTTGTTTTCTGCAGTGAAAATGTTACTTAACTCTCTGGCATGATAAATCCTTCGTGCATAGCATCCTACAAGTCTTGTACTTGTAAAAAGGTTTTCATTTGAGATTTTCAGTCCTCATAAATGTCTTCTAACAATATGGGCACAAAAATATTTATAGTTGAAATAGTCATGGTTATGGAGAAATTTATTTGAGTGGGTTATAATGTGGGGGATATGAATAGTTGATAAGTTAGAAAGAAAGATTTTATGCCCAATAGATGATCAAATGTAGCTCTGATGCCACTGTTAATTTTATGAAATAATTTGAAGTTAGTTTAGTGGTACACGAAACTGGCTCCGCATATTTCGCATAGATAGACCGGCAAGTATACCGGGTCGTCCAAGTAATACCTGAGGTGAGTCAGGGTCGATCCCACGAGAATTATTGTTTTGAGCAAGCAGTGGACACCTTGCAGATCTTAATTAGGCGGATAAAAAATTATGAGTTGTCACGAAAAAAGCATAAAACAAAATAAATAAATAAAAGTTACTGGATATATAGGAATTCAATGGTATAGAATGGTTGAGGCTTCGGAGATGCTTTGTCTTTCCGAATTAACTTTTCTTACTGTCTTCTTCAATAGCCTTCTGATTCCTTCAATGGCAGCCGTAAGTGATTAACTCATGTCCTCTCATCAAGTTAACCTCCTCTACTGCAGCAATCCACCACGTTGAGATGACTCATGTCCTTTCATCAAGCCACCTCTAGGTGTCTCACTGTAGCAGAAGATGAAGCTCTAAGCAGTCCACTCCCCCTTCACGATCCTACTCAAGGTGCCACAGACAAGGCAGATCTTCCGGATCAGAAAGTGCTGCTTCTCTGACTCTAGCTTTAACGCCACAGAGACTTCATGCACCCATAGTCAACGGGATTATATGTCACATATCCAAAGTTTCTCAGATGCTCTATAGGAATCCGCAATGTAATCTCTAGCTTTAGTTCAACGCTATCCGGGTCAGGCATCGCATGGAACCCAAGTAGAACAAGGATGATTATCACGGGTAACCTTCAATTCATAAGATGAAGAACGAGGTTGCATAAGAGAATAGAATCAGACATATTGAATGAAAACAGTAATATTATTGATCTATGAAACTCGGCAGAGCTCATAACCTTAACCTTAGGAGGTTAGTGACTCATATTGTACATAGTAGTGTTCAAAAATAATTGGGAAGGAAGAAGATCCTAAACATGGTTGATCTTCTCCTATATATACTAATCTAATAACTAAAGATTACAGAAATAAGATAAACTAAGTTGATAGTACGAAAATTCACTTCTAGAGCCCACTTGGTGAGTGTTTGGGCTGAGCTAGGGTGTCTCCCACGTGCTAGTGTCCTTTAGGGGCGTCGAATGTTGGCTAGGGACCCCCTTTTGGGCGTTGAACTCTAGTTGCTCCTCTGTGGGTGTTGGACGCCAGTAATGGGGCTGGTGGCTGGCGTTGAACGCCAGTTTTGGGCCTTCATTTCCAAAACAATGTTTGGACTATTATATATTTCTGAAAAGTCCTGAATGTTAGATTTCTATAGCCGTTGAGAGCGCGCTATTTGGACTTCTGTAACTCCAGAAAATCGCCTTCGAGTGCACAGAGGTCAGATCCTAACAACGTTTGCAGTCCTTTCTCTGCTTCTGAATCAGACTTCTGCTCAAGCTCCTCAATTTCAGCCAGAAAATACCTGAAATCACCATAAAACACACAAACTCAAAGTAGAATTCAAAAATGTGAATTTTGCACTAAAACCTATAAAAACATAATAAAACTTAAACAAAACATACTAAAAACTATATGAAAATAATACCAAAAAGCGTATAAAATATCTGCTCATCATTTAGTATATGATAGACTTGAATTGTGTAGTAAGAATACTAATGATAGTTTTAATAAAGAAGTGATTTGGATTAATGGTTTGAGACATTTGATAGTTATATTATTGATGGGTTAAGGAGAGAGTACAAATGATAGTAAAATCTTATATATTTGTTAGTTATTTATAATAACTTTCATGATGGCCTATTTATAGGTTTCACAAGTTGGTCCATTATAATTCCTCATAAATTAATTTAGTAATGAACAAAATAATAGTGATAATCATGAATATGGGTATATGGTGTGTTGTCCACTGGACCTGTGAAAAAAAAATTGGACGCTTTAAAAACGCAACCCATGTTGTGGGCTGAAAAATAAAAAAAATTGACACATAAAGTAAAACGCACTATGTGTTTTGATGATTCAAAAAAAAAAGAATATTGTGCCCTTAATAAACGCAGGCTGCGTTTGGGCCAAAACGAAACAAAAATATTTTGAAAAACGGCAAAAAAGTAAAACAAGCTGTGTTTGTTTAATTTCTTGAATAAAAAAATTAAAATACAAATAAAATGGGTAAAATAGAAATTACGTTTTGGACTGATACTATAACAGTGAAAATTTATTGCATATGTCTATTTCATTACACTACACCAAAATTTTTTCCAAAAAAAAAAGCCACAATTTCTATATAATTCTAATTTTTGAATATTATAGATATTTTTAAATATTATTTTTTAAAAATTTTTAATCACTTAATTTATTTATTTATTTTCTAAAATTTTTTATTATAATATTTAGATATTTATTTTTATAAAATAAGATCATCAAAATTCTAAAAAATTCTACAAATATATAGATAATCAATAAAAGACAATTGACAGCATCACACACCGGACTCTCCTCAACTTCACAGGAATATGGAGTATGAGTCTATGACCTGATTGATGAGATGTTGAGTGTCTCTTGTGGTGGTGAAGCTCTCTGTCTGTCATGATCTGAAACCAATGGCTGACTCGACGAGTCAAAGAGATTTCGGCGATTCGAATTTTTGTGTGGTTTTCCAGAGTCAATTTCAAGAATCCCCGCGCTTCTTTCATCATCCATGCTACAAGTCTTTGTCCATGATCTTCGTTGAGTCCACGATCGTTCTATCTCTCGATTGCCAATGGGGACATGGGATCTAGAACCATTTCTCTACAATAATGACATGAATGCTCTGAGGAGTTAAATCGCTAAATTTGTTGCCGGAAGAGTAAAACTATAAAAAAAGACAAAAGAAAAAAAATAGGAGTGATAGTGACACTATCACAAAAACGGATAAATCAAACCCTAACCAAGCCAAAACTCAGAACCAGAACCCTTTCTCCTCATCTCCTCTCACCTCTCTCTCACTGCTCGCCCATCCAGCGGCATGTTGTTTCCCTAACTCTGTCTCCGCTGCGTGCTCCCCTGCCTGGCGTCATCTTCTCCCTTGAGTATGGATCACTGCTCACCTCTGCTCCCTTGATTTGCTTTTGATTTTGTTTTGAATTTGAATTGGCTGTTGCTTATTTTTTTTAATTTTTTTAATTTGGGAATCGCAAGCTGAGATGCTTCATTTGTGGTTGTTTGTGAAAGTGCTTTCCCGACATGTCTCGTATTTTCTAGCGGCACTGCTTCCTCTATCCTTTAGCAGATTTGATTCTCTGGCTTCTTATGGTTCCTTGGGTATGGTTTGCTAATTTCTTGCCCTTTTTTTTATCAGTCGCCATATTGTTTGACATGTTGTTTCTTCCTGGTTAATTTTATAGTTGTGGGCTCGTGTCTTTATTTTTGAGAAATTTCAAATTAGTGCTTGAACTAGGTGAATTATAGGCTTCAATGTTCAGACGTTATTAGTTGTAGTGCACATTTCTATGAACCTTTGTTGTTGATCTTTTTCTTGAGTTCTGCATTATTAGTTCACCAACTTTTTTTCTATTGGATGCACATCAATTGCTTGATGGTTTGTTTGGAAGAGTTTTGTTAATAGAAACATAGACATATTAGGTTGTTCAATCAAACCTTGCCAATATCTAATTTTCTGAGAGAAGTTGTTGGGCCTAATAATTGCTGAGGTCAAATAAAATTTACTTTATTATCTTTTTGGTGGTATAGAGAATGAACTACTGATATAAAGTATACTTTAAATGCATAAATATAATTATCTACTCAGTAGTATGTACTAATGTGGTTAATAATATTCCTAATTAACCTTAGTTCTCTTTTTTATGCTGAAATTCCTGAAATCAACATTATTTTGGTAATGCCCATAGCCATAGCAAGGTAGCAAACAAGAGTTATTGTTTACATTCCATGGCATTTCTTGTGTTTCTTACTTATTTAGCTCTGTATATTCTGAACCACTTCAGAAGAAGAAGTTCCACCATTCATATCACTATGGTAGCATCCATTTCTCAAACAAGTAATTTTCCATATACTCAACTCTTTTAAGAGTCTAATCTTTGTGGATATTTCTTTTTACATGAGTGTTATTTTGTGATCATGATAATATTAGTTAATGTAGTTCAAGCTATCTCCATGAGAGAGGATTTAGTTCGATATATGGAGAAGAAGGAAGCTCCAGCAATGGTAAGAAGCATTCTATGTTATTTATAGGGCAAATTGATCAATAGAAGTGAGTTGGCAGCAAAGAAACTTCTTAAAAATTTGTAAGGATACTTTATTTGATTTGCTTCTTTCAACCTTTCTCTCATTATAGCACTAGACAGTAGTTGACATTGTTCGTTCGACGATGATTCTTTCAATCTTGTTATTAAATTGTTGTTGTGTGATTGAAATATGAAATTATTTAATAGAAGATAAGGAGAGAAAGAATTTACAATTGAAGTGGAGGCTATACGTCATGTTAGACATAAACATCTTGTGCGTATTGCATAGAGGGGGTTAAATGGTACTTCTTTTTAGCAAAGCAATAAATCATTTTAAGTTATTATATGTGCTCTCACAACTCCAAAATACATAGTATCTCTTTCTTTGTATTATCAATAGCATTTTTGCTTTAGTGTTTGTTTCAATATTCAGGCTGCTAGTGGATGAATATGTGAATAATGGTAATCTAGAGTAGTGCATGCATGTTGCCATGGAACAAGGGACACTTACCTAGGAGATCCATGAAAGTTGTACTCACAGTTATTTGGTAAGTTCAGCTTTCTACTTTAAAACATTGGCCTTGGTAATTGCCAACACATTTCTATTTTTATCTTAAGTTCTTTGCCTCTGAATGGATTTGATTGTAATCTGATATGTTATCCTATATTACTAATAGTATTCTTTTTTTCTTGTTAAATAATACTATGGTTAAGTTTTAATATGAGAAAGTTTCACTGATATCACTCTCTATTTTACCTTCATTCTTGGCAAGCTTGCTTACTTACATGAAGCAATTGAATCGAAAGTTGTAAAGTCTAGCAATATATATATTGATTGATGATGAGTTCAATAAGATGTTTTATGTTGTGAAAATGAAAACTCAGTCTTAGTGGCTATGCATTCCTATCTCTTTTAACTACATTAAACTATTATTTTTAAATAATAACCTGGTCATTGTTTTTCTATGACTTAAGAGATAACATAACCTTATTTGAATGTTATTGCAGGTACTCCAGTGAAGATGTTAGAGAGCTAATAATGATGTATTTTGATACTTGATTTTGTAACAGTTTAAATTCATTTAATTCAGGATATTTGCTTTTCAACACTATTACTTAACTTTCATATTTTTATTATTAAGAATATTACTTATATGGATGATAATAATTTTTAATTTTGTATGATATAATTTTGTGTTAAGTAACATTTTATTATATTTTATTTTTTAAATTTATCTTTCATGATTAGCCAGAAAAAATAACATAATTAAATAACCCACCAACATTAACCACAAAAAAAATGTGACAAAAAAAACCTGGCTTGCTAATATTAGCCACGGATCGTAGAATTACGCTTTTTATTTAGTTTATTTTTATTTAGCCATAGTTTAAAGTGTGATAATGATGTTAAAACCATGGCTATTTAAAGGTTTCCAGTTCACAAATTCGTGGCTAACAGGCCAAAAATCATGGTTTAGTCTAATTACCTAACAAATTTATGATTCTAAAATTAAAAAAAAAAAGAAAATAGCATTATTCCGAGTACATGGAAATAAAAGACGTACTCTCTTTATTAGCCATCTACACATATACTTTACCGTTTATCTCTTAAATATTGAAATGTTGAGCACATTCGGAAAATTCCAAATTTTAGGAAAAGTAATTAAGAAGGGTAGAAAGGAAAACAAAAGTTAGAGAATGGTGGAAAGAAAAACAAAATTAAAGGGATTATTGATTTAGGTATAAGGCATAAAAATATAATTGATTAAATATTTTAAAAATATTTTTAATAAAAATATTTAAAAAAAATGAAGAACACTTACACTATGCTCATGCAAACGGCACCGCTAATGGCAGCACGTACAGCAAAAGATGGAGGAGGGAGACAGGTTGGATGATTGGATGAAGAATATTGGCGCAATAAATGAGTGAAAACAAGCACTGCAAAGAGAATGTGAATAAACAAGAGTGTGATTGACGTTGTTAATGGCTTGTGTTATTACACCAATCTTAATTTTGCAAAACCAGCAATTAATGTGAATTATTCAAATTATAATTTAATAAAATAATTTAAAATAATTATAATTAATTGAATTGTTTGATTTTTAATTTGTTAGACACTTAATTCTCTGTATTTTTTCATATTTTTTTTTGTCCTCTTCTAAACTCCTACTCCTTTATATATATATATATATATATATATATATATATATATATATATATATATATATATATATATATATATATATATATATATATATATGTATTGTCACATGCGTATCTTTTATCTATCTTTAATTTATACATATATTTTTTGAAAATATAATTTTTTTATTTTTTAATTTAAATTAATTATTTTGATTTTTTATTTTAGACTTAATTTTTATATATTTGGCCTGTATAGACAAAGTACTTAAAAAAATGAATTTCTAATTAAAATTAAATATGTCTTTATTAAATTTTTAAATTTTATATAATACTGATTAATACTCTTTTAACATGTATTGGTTGAATTCCTTAATTTTTTACTTTCATTCTTTCAGAGGACAAAATCATGTTATTTAAAGAAATAATTTTGTTACGAAAATAATTTTTTAAATGAACAATCGATTATAAAAATATTCGATAATAAAAATTAAAAAATACATAAAAATTTAAAAATATTAACAAGAAAGTTGGCATTTGTTTTAACATTTTTTAACTTTAATATTTATTTATTTATTATTTTATTCATAAATTATTTGTTAAAAAATATGTTTACATCAATAAATTTTAATATTAATTAATAGATCCTTTGGTGTAAAACTAATTTTGGTTGTGATTTTTTTATTTCAATTGATATTTTTTATTGCTATATAGTATCGTAAAAAATATAAAACTAATTCTCTTTATATACAAGTGATACCAAATTTTTCTAAAATAACATAATAAAATAATAATTTATTTCAATTGATGCCATATAAAAATTAATTGTTAATTTAATAAAAAATTAAATAATTAAAATCATACATTTAATAAAAATATAATTTTGTAATTTTAAAAATATTAAAAATATATTTTAAAAATGAACCAATCAAACATAATTTTTTTTATTTTCCATACTTAAAAATAAATCTTCCTTTTACAAAGGTAAAAAATTGAAAATTATTTTCTAAAACTAAAAATAAAAAATATTTTCACAAACTAATCAAACCCATGAATCATCAAAATGAAAATTATGAAAATTTTTTATGTTAGGTATTTTTTTTGGCCGAACAGTTTTAGTCACTTAAAAAATTTACATTGGAACAGTTATCTTTCTTTAGTAATAATAATATAAAATGCTACCGTCTTGCAGAACTTGTTAATATTATTGGAAGCATCCATGGTTGCTCAAGAATACACTAAAGAATAATGATACTACTGCGCACCATAATCATCATCTTTTTCTTTGTTTCTTCCTTTCTTAGCCTTCACATGGCCGCTGCAGTCCAAATCATTTCCAAGTCAAAACTGGAAAAATGCGAAAAAAACTCCAACTCTGACGACAACCTTAATTGCACCACAAAAATCGTGGTCAACATGGCTGTTCCGAGTGGCTCAGTAATAACAATGGCTCTCTAAACAAATATTTATTTTATTTTATTCTTGTTTCAAATGTTGAGTACATATATATCTATACAATGCAATGGTGGTGCAGAGTGGAGGAGAGGCATCCATTGTTGCAGAGTTAGTGGAGGTGGAGGAAAACTCAACCACCAAGATGCAAACGCTGCGGATTCCACCTATCATAACTGTGAATAAATCTGCTGCTTTTGCATTGTATCAGTTATCATACATACGGGTACATACCACTATCACAACTTCTCTCTCTTGCAATGGACACATATAACTTGAATTAATTTGAGTTTGGATGCATGGCTCTTTAATTACTTTGTAGGATGTTCCTTATAAACCTGAAGAGTACTATATTAGGACACGAAAGTGTGAGCCAGATGCTAGTTCAAATGTTGTTAAGATATGCGAAAGGCAAGCCTTGTAATAATTCTGTTATTAGAAATGCATATTGGTGGATTGAATTCATTGATGAGAGTTTGTAGGATGTGTTGTTTCAGATTGCGGGATGAAGAAGGTCATATAATTGAAAAAACTCAGGTGCTGCTATTTATGTATTTTATATTTGATTATTTACGTAAAGATGTCTTTATACGATGATGGCAGATAATCGCTAAACAGTTTGAGATATTTATGCTTTAGCCAATATGTTGTCCATGTGGACCACAACGACGGATGCCTTCATCATGTGGAAACTTCTGTAAGTGCTTAAATTATTAATTTGCTATTAGTAAGTTATATAGAAAGGATTAGAACTAGAATTAGTGTTATAATGAATTGTTTAACTGGCCATCAGTTGATAAATTGACAAAAGGAAAGGCTAACACGGCCCATTGTGTGCGCTTTCCAGGTGAGTGGTAAGCTTTCATTCTTCCTATCTTATATCGATTCAAATTCAGATTCCCATTATGCTGATTCTCACTAACAGGAATAGGATGATCTTAAATGGAAGTAACCTACTTGTATTGTATGTATTTGTTTTTCAAATCATATCAGGTTTCATGTATTTGGTATTGGACGGCAAACCTTGGAATTTAGTATTCGAATACAGGTCAAGAGTGGGAACAAAGTTTCGGTATGTACATCATCATACTGGATTTTTGTTAATTGATTATTTAATCTGTTTTTACGTGTATCTAATAGAATTTTTCTTATCCATATTTGCCTGGCAGGAAGTGATTGTGGGTCCTGAAAACAAAACAGTGACATCTCAAGATAAATTTTTGAGGGTTAATCTTATTGGAGATTTTGTTGGGTATACAAGTATACCATCTTTTGAGAATTTCTATCTTGTTGTACCAAGACGGGTATGCTTTTAATGTTGACTAGTATAAGCCTGTTAACAATTATTATTTTGACATATTATAGGCAAAAATAAAATTGAAATTTTAGAATTTTCTTATCCCAGGGTGGCCCTGGTCAGCCACAGGAATTGGGAAGAAATATATCAATGTGGATGCTACTTGAAAGAGTTAGATTTACTTTAGATGGTTTTGAATGTAACAAAATTGGTGTTAGTTATGAAGCTTTTAATCAACAACCAAACTTTTGCTCTTCACCCTATTGGAGTTGTTTGCACAATCAACTCTGGAATTATTGGGAGGTCAGTAACTTCAACATTAAAGTACAATTTTCTTAATAGTTATTGAAAATCTGAGAGATTTTAGTATTATTATTATCAGGCTGATTTGAACCGCCTAAGTAGGAACCAGACGCCACTCTATGGTTTGGAAGGACAATTTGAAAGGATAAATCAGCATCCAGTTATGTTGCAATAGTTGTATATTTTTTATTTAATTTATATTTATAAATTGATAAGTTAATATATTCCAGTATATATTATTTCTAACTTATTTTCTTCTTTGCAGAATGCAGGGGGTTATTCTTTCTCCATAGGTATTACAGAGGTTCTTAATACAAACCTTGTGATAGAATTAAGTGCCAATGATGTAGAGTACGTTTATCAAAGGTAAGATTATTTAGTAGGTACATAGAATAATTATCAAAAGAGTGGTGGTTGCTTCATGGTTAGTATAGTCATGATGATTATGCTTTAACTTATTTTTTAAGCACTTTAGCCCAATTTTATGTATAACTTTTTAAAATTTGTTTGATATATTTCACTTTTTTATAGGAGCCCTGGAAAGATTCTCAGTGTTAGTATCCCTACATTTGAAGCTTTAACTCAATTTGGAGTTGCTACAATCACTACTAAGAATACTGGTGATGTGGAAGCATCATATAGTTTGACGGTACTTTGTTGTTCTACATTTCCATTATAGTTTCTCACCTTGTTAAGGTCTATGTTAAGCTTTCTGGCATCTAATTTTGTTATCCTTTCCTCTCTTTACTTGGAACATGGAATGATCATTTGATCATTTTTCTTTATTATGACTTGGATGTGTTAGTGGAATTCTGCTTGATTGAATTGATGCTAATGCTCCTAAACTCAGATGCTTAAGTTTTATAAAGTCTACAAAACTAGAATAAAATATGCTTGCATAGCAGTAATTTTTCAAGGGGTTCAACATTTAGCTTTAACATATTGCTCTATCTTGCAGTTTAATTGCTCCAAGGATGTCACCTTAATGGAGGTATTATTTAAAACATATATGATGTGTTCATTTTCAACAAATGATTGATACTCTAATATATGCTGCTGCTTCTTTTTTTTTTTTTCAAAATCAATTATAGGAACAATTTTTAATAATGAAGCCAAATGAGATTACAAACAGATCATTTAAAATATACCCGAACACGGATCAAGCCTCAAAATATTTATGTGCAGGTAACAAAAGGTTATACTTAAGTAATTCACATTTTTTTTTATGTATAATATGGTGAAGACATTAACTCTTTTTTTTTTTTTGGATGAAGCTATACTAAAAGATTCTGATTATAGCGAAGTTGATAGAGCTGAATGTCAGTTTACTACTATGGCAACTGTTCTTGATAATGGAACCCAAGTATGTTCTTTTCTGGTTCTAGAATTTTTTTGTCTTTATTTTCCCTTGAGATGAAACAAACTCAAATCAACATAATACGTTCTGATATTCTCAATAGTTGAAATGGAACAAAACATGAAATCTAGGAAATTACTGCAGGGAATGCCTTTTCAACCACCAGAGAATGACATTGGTTTCTTTGATTCTATTGAGCACATGTGGACCAAACTATGGACAAGCTTTGTAGACTTTGTTACTGGAAAATCTTGCAGGTATTATTATTTTTCTTTCGAAATGTACATATTTTACATAATTCAATAGAATCTATATGTTGAAATATGGATTTTTGCTATAAATTTTTAAGTAGAGATTTTTATTCAACAGGCAAAAATGCTCTGGTTTCTTTGACTTCAAGTGCCACATACAATATGTATGCTTGAGTTGGATATTAATGTTTGGTTTATTTCTAGCAATATTTCCAGCAGGTATGTTTTCCATTTAATGTGAATATTACTATAAATGAAGCTATTGATTTCAGTACTCACATTCATGAAGGGTAAATAATAATGTTCATTGGATTGCAGGGATTGTTGTATTATGGCTTTTGCATGAGGAAGGCCTATTTGACCCTATTTATTACTGGTGCGACGACACCTTTGTCGACGATCAAATCATGGATAAACAGAACTACAAATATGACAAAAGACACCACCATAGACAAGAAGCTAAGCACCCTAAGCATGGTTCCCAACATAGGCAAAGGACTAGTTATGAGCCCAAGCATAAGCAAAGGCATAAGCATTCTGAAGGAGAGTCTGGTAGTTTTGATCATTTGCATCATGTTCAGAAAGAAAATCACAAGCATGGACACAAGAAGAATAAAGATATCATGTTGCATAATGTTGACAATCGTGCTCATCATAAGCGTAAGAGAAATCGAGACACTTCAATCGGATTAGTCAAAGAGATGAAGCTGAATCGTGACAAACACAAACAAGAGTTGTAGATGAACTAGAGTCTATGTAAAGAAAGTTGTTATTATTTTCAGTATTAGACACTGCAATGCTTAGTGCAACTTTTTAACACCCTTCCTAGTTAGACATCATAAGTCTCCTATTATATTTTCTAATAGAATGGGGAACAGAAATTAAAGAAGAAAGTTATTGAAAGATGGACCTTGAACGTAATTTAATACTATCATTTGAAAGATGATTTTTCTTTCTTTTATAAGCTGGATTTATATTTTATAGTCTACATTTACATCACTTGTCACAAAGTAAAACTTATCCATTTCCCTCACTCTCTATAATTAAGGTAACTCATGTCATGAGGAATAATACAACATGATTTTTGTTCCTTTTATAGCATTTGCAGAGGAAAATCTAAGTAAAGTTACAATGTCTAAGTGACCTAATAAAACAAAACTATGAACCCCACATAGTTCTTTGGCTTCCAAAACATGTCTTCTTGCCTTGTGTGCTTTGAAAATACCAAAGATTGAGAAGGTGTTCAATGTAATTTCCTACTATATATAATGTGTGAGATTTCATTTCTGATTTGTGATGGTACATTCTCATTCTTGATTACTTTGATCTCTTTTAATCATCTGAACATGAAATCCATCTGGAAATTGTAATCCAGGCGTTCTAGTAATATTCCCTCCTTTGATAGGGTTCCACCTGAAATATTATTCATATTACTATTAAGAAGATACTCTTCATCTGAATTTAAATTTAATCTCAAAAGAAATATGCATGGTAGTTACAGTTTCATGTTGATGTTACCTGTACTTGGTCACCAAGCAATGAATAAAGACAGCCATCTGAACCTTAGTGAAGTCTGTTCCAACACAAAATCTCATGCCGCCGCCGAAAGCCATGAATTGTCTGGTTGCACCATTCAATTCTATTCCCTGTAAACCATTAATATATTAGTTTCTTAGATCCCTTAAAGGAGCTCTAAAAGACTAAAATCATGTAAATCTTTTTGCTGTTTATGACAATTGATAACTATACTCACTTTGCATCATATACTTATTAGACCAACTCATACTCCATTCCTATTAGATTTGGTATGGCCATGTTTTAAATATTTTAGGACTAGAATAACTGGACATATAGGTTGAACAAAAATGCTACATGCATGTCAAAAATCAATTACCAAAAATTTTCGATGTGTATTTTTTATTTTAATATGTATTATGTATGAGTGATTGATTTGGTAACTGGTTTTTTGTAACATCCAAGTTGTACCATATTATATGAAAATAGCATAACTGTGACAAAATATGTAGAAGACAGATCACATACCTCCCATCTGGAAGGGTTGAAGGAGAGAGGATCTTGATATTTGGCTGGACTTAAGTGAACAGCTGGGGGACACACCATTACTGCCCAGCCTGCTGGTATGGTATATCCTGCATTGCATGAGGTGGTGTTCATGTCAGATACATTACTTATATAAAAAGCCATGTATGTGTATGTGTGATGTGTGAACTGGACCAATCATTTCTTAACTAATAATTAGTTCCTATTATTTTAATTGCTAGTCCATCCCCCCCCCCCCCCCTATCAAATAAAATTGTTAAATACATTCAGTGTCCCTATTAGTCCAATAATTGGTTGATTTCATAACTATCAAATAAAATTGTCTTTAATAGTTTAATTATTATCCCATTTGAGTTTTCTTTTGAGGGGTTCTAAGGAGACAATTAATACACTTAATCACATACCTTTGAAATTAATTTCCCTTAGTGCCTTTCTGAAGATTCCTGGAACTATATTTGCAAGTCTCACAGTTTCATTAATGAACTACAAATCATCATGGACTTGAAAAAATGAGATTATATACACATGGAAATAATGAAGAAAAAAATATAGTATATAAGAGTAGTATACAAGAAAGCTTGTAATATTCTGTATTCACCTGAAATGTATATGTCATTGATTTGTATTCTTTCCATGTGACTCCGGAGTTAGGATCTTCGCGCCTTTTGAGTATGGATTCATGTTCTTCCTAAAAGGCAGAAAAATTTGAAGGGTCAAGATGAAGAAACTCAGAATGTCAAAAGCCAAAAAAATAGTTCAAAGGATGATGAGTAGTTTTTAATTAACAACATACTTGTAGTTGCTTGAGGACCAAGGGATTGTGAGAAAGGACTTTGATGGCGTAAGTGATTGCGAGAGAAGTGGTTTCAAAGCTTGCAAAGAGGAGGACAAACATGAGGTCCAAGGCTATGGCTTCTGTGAGGATTGTTCCCTCTTTCTTGAGTTCTTCAACTACATAGTCAAAGAAATCACTCTGCTCTTTCCTTGGCTTTGCTCTTCTTTCCTCAAGCATCTTCTTCAGCATCTTCATTGCCCTTTTCCTACCCTATGAACAAATTAAACAAACAACACATGCTCCTTCATTAAGACATTCTAGGTTGTGATGCACAGTTGTGCCAAATAATGCTACAACATTCAAAGAAAGAACTCAAAAGAGCTTATTATGATTTATATACTAATAACTATTGCTTTTGATCGAAGAAATTACCTGAAGACATTTATGATATGCTGTTCCTGGGAGGTCAAGAGGGAAGGAGATAAGTCCTTGTATAAATGCAACAAAGTTCTCCCTTAGATTCTCTGATGAATTCTTGGAGTCATAACTGATGAGTTTTTTGGCAGTTAAATCAAATATCATCTGCATGGAGATACAAACACAAATCAAACCATGTTTAGAAGAAGAATAAGAAGATTATGATATATTTGGATTGTGTATTAATGAATGAATGAATGAATTTCATACAGTGGCTGTTGCTTCTTTGAGTTCAACAGTGTCCTGGCATGACCAGTGTTGTAAGGAAGTGCATGCTGCATGTTCAACCTCAGAGAGCATCTTCTTAAGGCTTTCAGGACCAAAGAGACTCAGCACCATGTTCTTGAGGTACTTGTACATGAATCCATGTAATGATCCTACATTCTGTCTCCCAAAGATCTCTGTGAATGTGTCAGGGTACCAACTCTGGAACACTTGTCCCTCTTGCTGGAATATGAAGTAATTCAGATCAGGGTCTGTTGATACCACCACTGGTCTCCCCACCAAGTTAGTCTTGAATATTGATCCATACCTGAAAAAAAAAAGATTCAAAATCAGTCACTGTTTGTAACTAACTTATAAGGTTTCATTGGTCAACAACTGAAATAGTTATATATACCTTTTGATCCTGTGCTTGATGAAGGGAGAAATGTCATCAGAAGTGTTAGGAGAGAAGAACTGAAGGGTCTCACCAACAAGTGGCAACCCCATTGAACCTGGTGGAAGCCTTCCATTGCATGTGGGACTCTTCCATCTATAAGCCAAAAATGTTGGCAAGATAATGATCAATGCTACAAGATACAGAGGCCACATTTTTCTTCCTTAGAGAAGAAAAGAATGAATGAAAAATATAGCTAGAGAGAAGAGAAGAGAAGAAAACTAAAAAAGGAGTGGACAGGTTCAGAGTGAGTAACAGCAAGAACTAAGAAGAAAAAGAGGCTTGAGAGTTGAGAAGATAGTGTTGGATTTGCATACATATCAGCATGTTACAAGATCCTTTTATATAGGGAGAGGTCACTTCATAACAGAGCCTGTTGAAGAAGATAATAATAACAATAATAATAATAGTGGTGATACTAATATTATTAATAAAATAATGTATTTATTTTGGCTTCCCCTTATAGTATTTCGTGAAGTTGGTTGTTCAAAAAGCTGTACAAGTAGTTGGAGATAGAATAGAATAATTGGAGTTATATCTGTCTATATATTTAGACCACTTTATTTGCTTTGTCAACGGCATCAACATATATGATGTGTGTTATTGAAGAGATTAATTTGCAAACATATGATGATATGAATCTTACTTGATGCTTCCTCTCTCCCACGTCTTATTTATTTATTTATTTGTTTTAGTTTCCTATTATCCTGATTGTGATTGCAGCAAATAAAGAGTGCATATAACACGAAACTGAAGAAGCACGAGGCAGAATTGTGGCAGTTTTTTTAGGAGATATTGTGGGTATTCCCTAGATTTGATGAGAGAGTTGAAGCTGATGAGAGAGTAGTGATGAGGTTCATAGAATCTGAAAGTAAATCTTCCAAAGGATCATTTAATGCTTCAAAAAGTCCTTAAACTTGTGTGTCTCTACTAATGAATGCCTTAACCAACTTCATTCAAAATCTTGCAATATCTATGCTAAATTCTCAGTCTCTCTCATGTTGATGCATGCCACACATGCTAATATAGCAAATACCAATCAATAATCTTTCTATAGATAGATAGATCATAGATAATAATAATAATCTCATCATAGGTCCTAACTAAATTCTGTGCTTCAGCGGATTGTGTACACAAAATTCGAGTTATGGTGCAGTTGCAATTTTTTTTTTTTTGAAAAAAAAAATCACCGGGTAAAGAAGAAGAAACTTACAAAAATGATGCATAGTCAAAATTACCGAACAATATTTGAAAATGTAACTTCTTTAAATATAAAAAAAATTAATGTGCATTTAAAAAATGCATGCTAATATATATTTTACCGTGAAATTAATAATAACGTATTATATTTTATAATTCCATTAATATTCTTATATTATATGATGTTATTTTTATTTTAAAATAATTTATTTTAGCATAAATGGTTATATTATTTATTAAATTTAATATTTAAAAGTAAGATTTTGTTAATTAGTTATATAAAAAATTTTAAATTGTATACACTGATTATGTATAAAATCAACTGATTTAACCCGTTTTATTTTTTATTAATTTAGGACCTAATTTACGTTTTTAAAATATACCTGATAAAATATTAGGTCGAATCTAAATCTAATTAAACCTAGTGTGATTCGGTCTATGCACAACCTTAATACTACATACTACACTTTTATGAAAATTGTGGTATTTGAATAGGAAATGAATTTTGGAAACACAATGAGTTTGTTTGGAAATTTATAAATTAGAATTCATTTAAGAATTATTTTTTTTGTTTTGAAACAAATAAAAATAAATTACTTAAATTCTTTTGAAAATTTTAATTCTTGTTTTTTCTTCATTTATAAATAAGATCAAAAGGGGTCTGAGTTTGAAATTAATTCTCACACCAAACAAATTTAATATATTAAATGTCAAAAATATCTCTCTTTATTTATATATTTTAATAATAAGTGAATGTTTAATAAAATAATTTTGTTCTTGACAAAATTATAAAAAAAAATTAACTCATATAAGAGTTATTCCAAACTAAAGAATTAAATTTTATTTTATTAATATAATAAAATCATTTTAAATTATAGAATTAAATCTTAAATAAAAATAAATTCTATTTTTAAAAAAATAAAATTCTTTTCTCATGTCTAAATAGTTTCTAAACAAGCTCTATATTTACCCACATCGAGTATATGAATATTGATACAAATTACTATACATACATACATACATACATATATATATATATATATATATATATATATATATATATATATATTGTATAAATTATTAATCTATGACACTATTTACATATAAGATTTTGTTTGAATTTCGTTATATATATTAAATATGTTTTTTGGTGTTTATTGTTGCATTTAAACATCTAATTAATTTATTCTGTGAATCAATTCCTCAAGCCAGCATAAATCGCCATGTATGTCATGAATGATGATGCCTTAGCTTAAATCTCAAGGCAGCCATATCCATCCATTCATACATTGAAGTATGTCTTGATTCCAATTGGAGGGTTCGTTGTAGCTAGAATTGCATCCAACAAACTATACTACGTGACCCTTGTATTCATTTTTGGAGACAAAATTAACAGTAATTCTAATGCTGATTCTAGAAATCTAGCTAGGTCAAAAGAGAGACTAATTGAGCACCGTCCCATCAACCCATTGAGCCACGGACTTGACCAAAATTTGCAGCAATTACCATGATATAGGTAGGTCACTGTGTGTATTATGTTCCACAAAATTCTTCTTGCCTTTTAACTTTAATACCATTAATTTAATTTAAATTACGTTTTATTAGGGTGTTGGATAGTTCCTTTTCCTATGCATAATTCCAGACTAGATAAATAAAATCAAAGAGCAATTGGATGAAATGTAACAGATTTTCTGGTCAATAATCTCCCAAATACCTGGCACAAGGTTTCCAGTTCCTTTACATACTGTATGTGTATTATAGCACACAGATTCTATGAGCTAATAATAACTATATATTATATATAAGAGGCTAATTAAGCCCATAGAATGTCAAGTTGGTTGTGCTTCTTGGATGGTATACAGGATGTCATGGGACAGTACTAATATTTGGATCCATAATTGGTGATTTGGAGTGATAAATTTTGTTTTTTTAATTAATAATTTTAGGTATAAAAAATTAGTGTTAGAAAGAATTATATTTAAATTTTTTTTATAAAATTAATTTTAATACTTGAATAATATTGTTTCTTATCAAGTTTAACTAGGAAGTCAATTTTTCTTTTAATTAATATCTGTCAACTTTTAAAAATTATTTTTATTCTAAATTTTCAAAGAAAGTTATAAAATAATTTTATAATAAAAATTTAATTAATATTGACTAATTAAAAATTAATTCTTTATACTTCTTGCTTCTTATAATATGAGGATACATGTAATTTCAATAGGAAAAAAAAAGGGGGGGAGGAATAAAATCCTAGTGTAACGTATACATACATATATATAGATTCTAACAAAATTTCCTGTTTTTTCTAATAAATCTTATGCATTTGATAAAATTTAAAACATCATTTTCATATACATCACAGACAGCCAAGTACGTACAGAACAAATTAAATCTAAGATGTTCCAACAAATTATTATTATCTCTGGCACAGTTAGCATGTCCCTCTTCATAATTTGATTATTATCTTTTCAATACTCAAAATTGAAATGGGTGAATCCATATATAGTATTCCATGAGAATGACACAGATTGCTTAACTGTTTTGGCATATACTTGGAAAGGTACTGTTGAAGCGGATCTCAATAATAATGCCATATCAGTGCGTGAAGCCTATATATATATAGTAGTTTAAGTACATAATTAATCAAACTTGTTTAATGAATAGGTTTATATACATATACATATTACTAATACAATATGTATGAAGTAGTCTACTATTCTTTTACTCTCTCTTCTCTCACCATATCGTCCATTGTGTTAAAAAATTAAGATTAGCATAGCAAATGTATGATTATTCTAATAAGATTGGAAATTCTAATGGATGGAGTAAGGCATTAAGGGAGGGCCCCACGTGTCTGAATGTAAAATGGCACAAAATCTCATGGTGGGTACCCATATGGAGCTGGTCCAATTCAAAGAGATCCATCCATCTCTTCCTACTCCATGTTCCACCATATGTGCTAATAAGTTCATCTTTTTTAGTTAGTTGACTGGAGATTTGATGATGCAAGCTGACTGGTTGATCAATATGTTAAATATTCAATTATTCCTTCCATCTCTCAGTTATTAGTTTATTGGCTCTCTAGTAATAAGAATTGTAACATTATATTATATTATATTATATGTGAAGAAATGAAGATACATTGTGTCATTTGTGTGTCCTAGAATGTATGTAGACCACACCAATAATGAGGACTGGAGTTCATGAGTTAGAAAAAACTGTATCCTGTTCCTACACCTCTTGTGTAGTAATTGAAAACTAAGGGCAGTCGACATGGGCTAAATTCATTGGGTTAGTCTGTTTATTCATTTAAATAGACGGATTTTATCTTTAAAATTAAGTCCGTTTAAATTTTGGGCTAAATGGGTTGAATCTGATTAATCCGAAAAAAATGACGGATTAAACAGGTGGTTCATTTATTTTTAAAAAAAAAAAGCAGTACTTTTAGTTGATATTTCTTTTGATTCGACTCGAAAATCCGACCAATCGACTAAAAAAATTATTATTTTTAAAGGTTTTTGACTTAAAAGTGGTATTTTTTGTCAAAATATTTTTTAAAAAATAAAATTAAATGATAAACGAATTAGCCCGTTTAATCCATTGGACTGACCATAAACGATCCGAACCAAAAAATTTTGCCTCGCAAATAAAACGAATTTAAACAAGTCAACCCATTTAACCCACAGACTTAATAGATCGAACTTAAATAGACAGAATTAACCCGTTTGACAATCCTATTGAAAACACGAAATATAAGGTTATAATAATTTAACTCCTGCCATATCTATACTAATAAAGAATCTATCACTTAGATTCCTTCTTTTTCTTCCCAAAACAATAAGGATATAAACATAAAATTTAATCTAGATTTCTATATTATGTTTTGTTATAATGGAAATATGTTTTAAAAAAATCACATTATAAATATAATTTCCATTAATCAGTTCAGTCAATATCTACTCTTAATTATTTGTTTCATTTTCATTTTGAGACACAAATTTTTATTCGAACTGTACCTGTTTATTATCTAATGATTAGAAAAAAAATGTTATTTATACACTAAAATTAGTTATTAAAATCAGATATAAATATATTTATGTATAAATATATGTGGTTTAATTTATTTTCAATATATATCTATATTTTAACATATATTTTATACTTATGGCTAAATTTTAGTATACGACTAATATAGTTGAATAATTCATCACTACAAAAAAAACGTTAAATACTGTCGAATTTAGCGTCGGAAGTTAGCGACGAATTTGACAAAAAATTCAGCGGGATAAAAGTTACTGTCAGATTTAATTTTGCAACGGTAAAGTCACTGGAAATAATTGGAGGGAACAAAAAAAGAAAATTGGCGCAACTATTACCGTCGGATTTAGGGGTGAAAAAATTCGACGGTAAGGTAATTAAATAAAACGTGCCGTTTTGGTCACAAGTTATGTGTTACTGGCAGATTTTTTCGACAGTAAATCTACCGGTAAAATTAATCCTAAATTCGAATTTGCGAACCCTTCCTCTTCATTTGTGCAACATCGCAACCTCACTTCTTTCTCCTTTTTCTTTGTCTCTCGCCGTTAGCCCCCATCGCCACCATTCGTCACTGCCACCCTCACTCACTCTCATCGCTGGTCACTGTCACTCAGCCACTATCGCCGCCTCAACATTGTCACGTCCTGCACCGCGCTCGTTCAACAACATCGGCGCCTCTTGCTCCACGCTTGTTCATCACCGTCGCAGCCTCCTCCAATCGGTCTTTCCTTTCTCAAATTAGTTTCTTTTGAATTTTTTCAACATACATTTGTGATTTAGGGTTTGTTTAGTTGTTTGAATTTTTTTTTTGAAATCTTCTGAGTTTATATATCTATTTTTTTCTAATTTAGTTTAATTTTTGTGTGTGTATTAATTGCAGGAATTTACGGTGAAAACAAATAAAGGTTCAGTTTTTGTGATTGTTTGTGGAGATCAAGAAAAACTAGCTTCATGAAAATAAGTATAGTTCAATTTATTATTTTAATTTCTGTGCTTGTTTGTATATTTTTTTTAATTTTTTTTATTTTTGTGAAGTTTATTTCTATTTTGAACTACTTGAGAAAAAATGCCTTTTTTTTTGTAATAGAAATGTTTTGAGGGACTAAAATTTACATTTTGTGTATTGTAAGAGGAATTAAGTGAAATTTGAGTTATTTAACTTATTTGATTGTTCTTACCGTTGGATTGAGTGTGTTGACATTGCAGATAGATCTGCATATGATGATTTGCGTGCGCACTCGGTAATGACTATTAGTTAACATACTATGAATGATATCTTTATTAAATCAAGATAAACTTCTAATAAATGAATAGTATAGTAATTTTGGTGGTTGGTATAATTCAAATTGTGTATGTTAACTAAAAGATTAAGGAAAATAAATAGGATTCTACTAAGGAGACAATGACCTATTTGTACAATGTATACAATGGGTTATTGAGTTACAAAATGAACATCTTTGATACTATCTAGAATAACCATCTAAATATTAGGGTTTAGGGATAATAAACATCTTCCCAAAAGCTTAAACTGATTTTGGGGTTCACCAAAGATCAAATTCTTGACCTTTCGAATCTAGCGCTCTAATACCATGTCATGATACCACTCATTTCAAAAGTTTCAGCTGATGGAAAAAGGTAACACTAATAGTTATATTTCTAATACTTCATAAACCTTCATTGTACACATTGTACAAATATTTCATTGGCTCATCGTACTTTTCCAAATAAATATAATTCATGCGCTTTGTTGATGGTGGCATATTGTTGAGTAAAATATATTTTTGTTATTGAAAAAATTAATTGTTTGATTTATCACTGATGAGTTTGGAAAACTCCAAATTAAATTGATGATGATCAAACATTATTAAAATAATTAATTACAAAATTATTAATTTGATCTTTTATTAATATTTGTTAATTAATAATTTTGTTGTGCAGATTTTGTTTTGGGCCGAAAAAATGGCTAGCCCAATGTGAAGCCAAATATTCAGCCTTGCCCAAATTTGTAATATATTGTGTGGCTGAATCATTGTTTTGTTAATTGGGTCAGAATGAATGCAAAAAAAAAGTCCAAAATAACATCTTGATGCAAGACCAAAAGGCTTGGTCCAAATTGAAAAAATGAGAAAGAAGAAGCTTTGCTTGCTTCCATCATTTGATGGATTTCAAATTTTGATTAAATGCATTTAATGCAGACATTGGAAATAGAAAAGAGAAAGTGAAACTTGATTTGATTGTTTTAAGTGTATTACACGCTACTAGGCATGGGTTTTGAGAAACTTAATTCACTCCATTCTCTCTCTTAATTTCACTAAAAGCATTTCAATTTCTCTTTTCTCTCTCTTCTTTCTTCAAGATTCGGTCACTTCACAAAAAATATGGAAGAAAGTTTAAGCTATCAGAAGAAGGTGGAAGAAGCTAGTAGCAAGGCCATTGTAATGATGATGGTAAGAAAAAGAAAATCTAGGGTATGGAGTGACTAAGATCTTTACCACAAAAGGTAAGATGTGGTGAAGTAATCTCAAGCACTCCATAACTAAAAATGGAAGAGATCCACTTCGGTCAGAGGAAGAAGATCCTTGGAGGCATGGCTCGTCTCTACTTTTGATTAACTACCACAGGAGGTAGCTACTGTAACTACGTGGAGGAAGAGGCAGAAGTTAGAGCAGATGGAGCTATCATCATCAAAAACTCATTAAGGGCTAGGAATCCTTCTTGGAGTGCAAGTAAAGATGGAAGGCCAGGATTGATGAAGATTGGTGACAAGGGAAGACACAGAGGTAATTGTATGTTGGGTTTTATATTCGGTTTCCTCTCCCCTCTCTCTCTGGCCGAACCGATTTTTGTTTGAAGAAGAAGAAGTTTAGCTCGGTTCAAGAGTTTCAACCTTGGAGGCTTCCCCTTCTATATAAAGGAGAACAGCCAGGGCTTGAAGTAAGGGAAAAGAGTGAAAGTACAGTGTTCTTATAGTTACCTAGCTAACAGAAGTTCTTCTCTTTCAATATTTTTTATTTTGTATTTTTTTGTTTAATTTTGTCTGTCTTGAGTCTCATGAAAAAAGACAAACAGTGAGGTTTGTAAGAAAAAGTCATAGAGCGAAAAAAGACAGAGTGTACAAAATTAAAAGAAAAAGCCATAGATGTCCTTAGAGGTCCTTTGTACATCTGTGTTGTGTTTCATGATTCTGTAGGAATCCCCTTGCAAGTTGGGTTAGCACTTAGCAGTAGAAAGCTTAGTAGGTGACCAAGTCAAGTTCAGGATTGGGGTTAGATTCTGGACTTGTCTCGGATAGGAAGGGTAGTTCCTAGGAAAAATTGGTGTATGTAATCATGATTATAGTAAAATTTTATCATTGTTGTGATGGAGACTGGATGTAGGCTGCATTGTACTTAACAACTGAACTAGAATACATCTTGGTGTGATTTTCTCTCTCTTCTACTCCATCTCTGTTTCTGCTACATAGGAGACAAAATTGAAAAATATCTCTTGGCTGGTTACGAGACAAAAAGAAAAAGTTTCTTGATTAGGCACGAGACAAAAACAAAAAATATCTCTTCAAGTATTCTAAAAAGACAGCAAATGTTATTAAACAAAAAAGGAGTTAAAATTTAACCTCCCTTCTCTTAACCACTGATAAACCATCAATAACTTATTCTACTTTTAAAGTTTCAATTTTTGCTGTCTAATGCTTATTGTGTATTTGATTAATAAAGCCGAATTTTTAACTTTGAAACAACTTATATGAGGCTTTAATGATCACAAAAAACTAGAAGGGAAATAAACTTAGAAATAGCTATATTTAATGGGTCATATTGTATATTATATTTTACTCTCTATTGTGATATCATGATCACTATATTTAAGAGTTTGTTTCATTTTCATTACAACTTTTGTATTTGATATTTCAGGATAAGAGTGGAGCTCCGTTGGTGGCTCAAGAAAAAATTTAAGTGGATATATATATATATATATACTGGTCCCTGAAACTTGATATGCAACACTAAAAAATTTTGATACGTATTAGTTGATATGGTTTATATATGATGTCAGAAATTGGTTCTATATTAAATTTTGTTAGTTTAGAGCTTTAAATTTTGTTTTATATATATATATATATATATATATATATATATATATATATATATATATATATATATTGAATTTTGTTAGTTTATGTATGATGTCATTAAAATTTTAAATTTTATTAGTTTAAAAATTATTAAATTTAAATATTTAAAATTATATATTGAATTTTTAAATAAATTTTTTAAAAAAATTAAAATTTAAGTTTACCGTCGGATTCATCAAAAAAAAATTTGACAGTAACAAGTTTCAGAATTTTGCCAATTAAAAGTTTATATTTACTGCTAAATTCGTCGGTAATTAACAGTGGATGAAAAAATTTATCGATAAATAATTATCAGCAAAGTTTATACCGTCAGATTTATTTTGCTGCTAAATCCAACATTAACAAGTTACCAGCAAATTTTTTTGATAAATTTATCAATAAATTCGACGATATCCAATGACTTTTTTGTAGTGATTAGATATCTTTTATTCATCTCTGTCTTTATTTTTTTTCAAATAAAAAAAATTCTCACATAATAACTTTAAGAGATAAGTATTGTTTTGGTCTTAACGCTGAGGGTCAGAATCGAAACCGTCTTTGATGTAATTTTTTATTTAAAATCGTCCTTAATGTTGCTTTTCATTTTAAAATCGTCCTTTCTAATAATTTTTTTTCTAAATGACAAAAATACCCTTTTTTCACCATTTCATTCTTCTTGTTCTTCTTCTTCTTCCAGAAGAACAAATTCTTCTGCAATTAATAAAACTCAAAATTTTAATTTTTAAATACAGTTAACAAAATCTAATTACAAGAATTAAAAATACCCAAATTCATCTTCAATTATAAAATAAAAATCTATAAATTTAATTACCAAGAAATCAAATACAAGAACAAGACAAAAAATTAGAGAGAAACAAAAAATTAAAAAACAAAAAAAAGCAATAGCAATCCAAAAATCAGAACAAGAACAAAATCAACAATGAAAATTAGGGAATTAGGGATTATGATTAACAAATCCATTATTCAAATCCAGATTCAACAAATACTAATAATTAGATTCAACAACAGCAACAACTAAAATATTATTCAGAAACAGACCCAAAAGATCCAGAAGCAGAAGCACTCGAGCAGAAACAAAAAATAGAAGACGAGGCAGAAGATACAGAAACAGAAAATGCAGAAGCAGAAGCACTCAAGCAGACCTAGAAGAAGAAGAAAACGAAGCAGAAACAGAGGCCGAAACAAGAAGCAGAAGCGGCAAGGTGGCGAGGAGCAGCGAGGCGGCGAGGAGCAGTGGCGAGAATGCGGCGGTGAGGAGCAACGGTGCAGAAGGAGAAGCTCTCTCCCTGGCTCGCGACGGCAGCTCTAAACTTCGTCGGCACCATCCCCCACCCCACTTTCCCCTGCCCCGCGTCCTTTCTCTTTTTCCTCTCCCCCTCATGTCTTTTCTTTTTTTATTTTATAATTTTTTATTAAAAAGAACGATTTATTAAAAAAATGGTAGTTTCATCATTTAGAAAAAAAATTTATTAGAAAGGACGATTTTAAAATAAAATGCAACATTAAAAATAATTTTAAATAAAAAATTACATTAGAAATAGTTTCGATTTTGACCCTCAACATTAATGACCAAAACAATACTTATCCCTAACTTTAACGATTCTAGCGTTCTCCAAGTCGGGTCGAATACCTAAGTTCTCCCCTTTGGGAGGCTTTATTTGCAGTAAGTAATGCTCTCTTTACAACCCTATTTCCATATGCATAGCTCTTTAGTTTGTGGGAAATAATCCATCAAGTTGGCATATTTTTTCCCTTTTCTTTATTAGTCATATCTTATCAGATCTACCAGTTTCTAGATCAGATATTTGGTAAATCTTATGACAACAAATGATTATTGCAAATATGCTTAGAAGATTTGGAAGGTTCAAGGGTTTATGTACCTTGTCAAAATATTTATGCACGCAACATCTTAGTCAGAGGTTTATTTGGTCTATTTGTTTTTGTAATAAACTACCTTCTTTGTGTACCTAAACTTGAGTATAGTTGCATATATCATATTATAAATTAAATTATTTCGTTTAGCTGCAACTCGTATTTTGATATTCATCCTTAGAGTTTAGCAAGATAAGATGCTAAAGGTAGGCTTTTTTTAAAAAAGATTCATTGAGTAGCCCGTCATAACATGTATAATAATTAATAAAAAAATTAAAAAAATCAATTCTATAGGCAGCCAAGCGATTAAATTTTAAAAAAATTTAAATTTTAAAATTTTAAAATATAATTTTATGCTCAAAAGCCACACGTCCTCTTAATCTCTTTTCTCTTTTCTTCTGTGTATCTTCTTCTTTCTCTTCACACCTCTCTTTTTGCACCGCCCTTCCTTGATGCTTCTTTTCTGAATTATTTTTAAAAATTCTTGTATAATGATTTTAAATATTTTTTTTGTTATATTTCGAATATTTTTATCTTTTTGTTATATTTTGAATATTTTTTAATTTAGTTTTAAATGTTTCTTTTATTATATTTTGAATTTTTTTTTCATTTGGTTTTTGATGTTTCTTTTTTTAAAATCAAGAAACATTCAAAAAATCAAAATATAACAAGCATCAACATTCAAAAACTTTGAAAAAAAATCAAAAACTATAAACAAAATAACATCTAAAACCTCCACAAATTTTGAATCTCCTTCCCTCCAAACGCTCAAATAAAAAGTTTAAGAGATTCACGGTAGGTTGTAGACCTTGGGACTTCACAGTGGCAATGAAATAATGGCATCGTATTCCTTTGTAGCATGTTCAAGGTTCTATCTTCAATGGTTGTGTGAAGAAAGATGAATACGACAGAGAGACTGATCATGTCAAAAAGAGGCACACAGAAAAGGGGCAATGATGCGGGGAAGGGAAGCGAACGCATGACAGAGAAAAACAAGGGCACGGTGGAGAAAAGTACACACGACGAAGGAAGCACATGTACGATGGAGGAAAACGTTGTGGAAAGAGGTTTTGGGGGGGGGGGAAGATGTGGAAGAGGTAAGCGAAGTGATTAGGATTTCAGATTATTTTTGTTTTTTATTGTGGTAGTAAAATTGACTTTTTAGAATGAATAATTACATATTATTTTTTGGACTTTTTTGCAACTAAACTAATAGTTGGCTTTAATTGATTAGTACCCTAATTAATTACTTAGTAGGATTAATAATTAATAAACTAGAAGTTAAATATATACATAAATAAAATTAATTATATTAGCAAAAAAGCTCTACAACCAGGTGTTTTAAATAACCAAGTCATTTTAACCTATCTTTCATCCACGCGCCAGTGAAGGAATCCTAACTAACTAGATTTTTAACGTTTTTTCTTCGTGATTTCATTCTAGATTTTTGCTTTTCTTCTCTACATTCTAAGATTTTTTGCTATTTTTTTCTGCGTTCTCAAATTTTTTGCTCTTCTTCTTTACATTCTCAAATTTTTTGCACTTCTTCTCTGCGTTCTCATTTTCTAAAATCAAACATTGAGAGCAAACAATGTATGATTGAGATGATGTTGATTGAGAGAATAAATCAATGTTGATGATTAAGGGTTTGAATTTGATTGAAATCTATGAGTTTTGAATTGTTTTGAATTTAATTGTGAAAATATGTTTATGTTACGTTTACTTAGAGTTTTGGTGTTTTTCAAAGATAAAGAATGCATTGTACTAATATGTTTTATTTTGTTATGGATTAGTTTGTGAAGACCAGTGTTACTGATTTGGTATTTTCTACATTAAATTTCTATGCTAAATGGAATTAGTGATTGTGTGTTTAGTTTTATGTGATTTCTATTTAGCAATGAGTTGATGAAATTCTTTGATTTTAAATATGAATAATCTCGCTACTGTTGTAATCATGTTGTATTGACCAGTTTTTTGTGTTATTTCAGTTTGATGTTGATGAGTAGTTTGTATCAAAAATTGGGATGACTTTTAACACACTTGAAGAAGTTGAAAATTTTTACAAAGATTATACTAAAGTTGCACGTTTTGCTACCAAAATAAGAAACACAAATAGGAAGGGAAATGAAATAAAAAATAAAAAATTAATTACATGCAATAAAGAAGGAAAATGGAAATCCAACATATTTCCTACTAAGAAGACAAATCTATTAGCTGGATTAAATTGTCATACAAGAATTTATATACATATATTGAAGGAGACTGGTGCTTGGGTTATTTCTAAAGATGTTTTAATCATATATATGCACGTTGTCCAAATCAAGCAGAGATGCTTAAGCAACATAGGCAGCTAAGTATGTTTGACCGTCGCACAATTGAGAATAACAATGAAGCTGGTAGTAAGCCAAGTAAGGTATATCAATCCTTTGTTGCAACAGCAGGAGGTCATCATAAACTAAGATTTATTGAAAAAGATGTTAAAAATTACATTACAAGGGAAGTTCGCAATGTATCTGAATAAGATGATGCCAAAGAATTTGGGACGTACTTATTTAGAATGAAAGAAAAGAATCAAAACTTTTTTTATGAGCTTGAACTTGAAGCTAGTGAATAAATTAAAAATGCTTTTTGGGCTGATGCACAAAGCTGGGCTGCTTTTGAGTATTTTAAAAATGTTGTTTCATTTGGTACAACTTATAATACAAACAAGTATTTTGCTACACTAGTGTGAAACATTTTCAGTGTCAACTAGAAATAGTTGTTGTGTTTTTAGAAATTTATATCTGATTTTTGTTATTGTGTTGTTGAGTTTAGGTATAATTTGGTTTTTGGTTCTTTTGTTGGTGTGAATCACCATGGTCATTCTACACTTATTGGATGTGCTTTGATGAAAAATTAGGATATTCAATCATTCAAATGGTTATTTGAATATTGGCTTCATTGTATGAGAGGAAAGGCTCCAAAAGGCATTCTTTCCGATCAATGTGCATCAATGCCAAGGGCTATTGAGATTTGCATGCCAACCACAATTCATAGGCGGTGTATTTGGCATATTACGAAGAAGATTTCAAAAAAATTAAATGATTACAAAAGACATGAAGAAATTCAAGAGATGAATCATGTTGTTTGGAACTCTTTTACAAAAGATGCATTTGATATAAATTGGAATGATTTTTTACAAAGAATGGTGTTATCAAGGTTCGAAAAACCGGACCGGTCATCAAACTGCTCTAACTACTGGTCCACTGGTTCACTGGTCCAACCGGTCTAATCAGTGGTTCAATTGAAAAAACCGTTTTAAAATAAAATAATAAATAAATTATAAACAAACATCCTAAAATATAATTATAGTATAATATAAATATTAAAATAGTTTTCAAATTTAAAAAACTACATTAAATATCATCAATCAAATTCATATAATCTTATTAATATACAAACTCAAGTTAAATAGTATAAAAAATTTCAAATATTAAATGTCAACATAAAGATTTATCAATCATCAAAACCTTAAGATGTTATTGTGAGTTTTTATTTTTTTTTTGGGATAATTATTTAAACATATTATGTAATTATGATTGTGATTTCAACTATTGTGCTAAAGAAACCTTCAAGTAACAAGGATATGTTGATGGAGGTGGTGTCTTCTGAGGCATCAATGTCTCCTCATCCATTCCCTCCAATTTCTTCAGCTAAACCCTAACAAAAGTAATGGTACCAGAAAATGAGGTAGTTAATGGATAATCAAATGAGAAGCTTTTTGTTTTTGCAAGTGAAGATGAATAGGCCAATGCACAAGTTTGAATGTAGCAACTTAACAGAACTTAACAACAACAAAAGTTAAATACAAGCAACAAATAATCACTCTAAACCCTGAAATCAATAGCTATTTCAATAAAAATTCAGAAACATCATACTTAAAAATTAAAAAACGGCAACAACAGCATAACAAATTCATTTTAATCAACAATTTCAACAACACAAAATCAATGATTTAATTAATTTCAGATTCAGAAATCACAAATCAGAGTATCAGACATTCAACACACTAAACCTTCACCCAGCAATTACAAACAAAGCCAGCAAAACTAGCACAACCAGCAACTACAAATCAAAGCCATTAGTAAATTTGAACAAAAAAATTAGGAGCCATAAGCAAAACCAGCAATTAGAAAACAAAGCCAGCAATTACAAAACACTAAACAAAGCCAGCAATTACAAAACACAATGAAAAACATATGAAATTAAAAACAGCCCCACAACACAATGAAAAATAACAAGTTAGGAGCCATCAGTAATTAAAAACAGGATCCACAACACAATGATTAACCATGTTCTTAACCTAAAGCAGGAGCCATCAGCAATTAAACAGGAGCCAAGACCCAAAATAGAGTAAGTTTTCAGCATTAATAAAACAGCAACACAGAGTAAGTTTTCAGCAAAATAGAGTAAGTTTTCTTAACCTAAATTACTCATAAACAAAACTCAACTCCACCTGAATTGTTAATTTAACCTTGGTCTTATGGAATCATAAATAGGAATACATTACATTGCACTTTCTTCTAAAATTCAAGCAAAAACACATGATTTCACAGTTTAAAACCTTATTCACCAGCTTCTCTTCTAATTCATCTGGAATATGTGCAAATGCACTTTACAGTATCCAAATATCCAAATACAACAACTCAATAATCTCAAGTTCTCAACTCTCAAGGACAGCAACAGGTATACAACAAAAAAAAATTAACAACGAAAGACAGAAGCAGAACCATAACAAAATCAAACAAAATCAGTCAATCACTGTAAAAACTAAAATTCAAAATAGAAATTAAAGACAATAGAACTATAAATTATCAATCCTAAACCACAGACAACAATAATTGAAGAAGAAAAATGAAAAATCAGTAAATCACAAATTTAAAATTATTAATTAACAATATTCAACCATTATTCAACCTATTATTCAACCTAGGAATTCATAGATTAATTAACAATTATTCAACCAATGAGGCCATAACAAGTTCAGAGATTATTCAACAATTATTGTTAAAAAAAATAGTAAAATACCTAGAAGAACAGAGCTAGCGACGGAGGCATGAACAGAACTGGAGACGGAGGCAGGAACAGAGCTTGCGACAGAGGAGCAGATGGAGGAACAGAGCTACGCGACAGAGGAACAAAGCTACGCAAAGAAGAAGACCGAAGATGAAGACGAGTCACTAACATGGTTCCGTGCCGAGAAGCCAACGAAGATGAAGAGTACCTGCCGAGTTACTGAGTTAGGGTTTGACGACCTGGGAACGGCAGTGCTGACGACCTGAGAACGGTGGTGGCGCTGACGACCTGGGAACAGCGGCTTCCGATGGAGGGCTAGGGTTCCTTCGTTTTCAGAGTTCTCCAATCTCCAGTACAGGGAGTATAGTGACAAATGATGAAATGAATGAATGATTAGGGGAAGGGGTTGGTTCACGCGTGATTCCCTTTTCATTTTTTTTACAAATTTCAAACGATGTCATTTTATCCAAACCGGCTGGCTACCGGTCCGGTCCAATCGATCGGTTTTCGGCCGGTTCGACGGTTCCCCAACGGTTTTTCTAAGAGCGGTTATAGATGGAGGACCAGACCGCTTGCATTGCCGGTTTTCGGTTAAACCAGTTCGACTGGCTGGTCCGGTTCGATTTTCAGAACCCTAGGTGTTATAGATAATAAGTGGCTGTCAAGTAACAATGGCTTTATTAGATATTTTTGGTGTTATTGAATTGTAATAACATTAATAAATTATATACATTTTTTGTGTTGTTCTGTCTTATTTATTGTTTTGATTTTATTTTTCAGAGTATTTTGAAGATCGTCATTTATGGATACCAAAATATCTAGATCACCACTTTTGGGTTGAGATGAAAAGCACACAAAAGAGTGAAAGCATGTATACTTTTTTTAACAAGTTTATTACGTGAAATAGTTCATTGATTCAATTTGTGAAACAATATAATAATTATCTAGGAAGCAATGAGCAAAAAGAGAGAGAATATGATACTCCAAATTTTTATACTATCATACTTTATGCAACAAAGTCACCAATAGAAGCTCACACAAAGGAGTAAGAGCATACATGCTTTTTTTAACAAGTTTATTACGTGCAATAGCTCATTGATTCAATTTGTGAAATAATATAATAATTGCCTAGGAAACAAAAATAGATTGGGATCAAATACTAAAAAATAAATTGCAAATGCATCAAAGAAAAAGAAAAAAAACTATTAGTGAAATAAAATTGACGTGCTTTGATTAGATAAAATTGAGGTTTTGCATGTACCTACTTGTGCTAATATATGCTATAACTTTTGCAGTTGAACCTTTTAGATGGTGGATCAATGACACAGCCAAAATCAAGCATTTATTATGGACAAATTATGAATTATTAATTCAGAGATTCAATGCAATAAGATAGAACTTTCGGTTTTAATTTGAATGATATTCAATATTTTTCGTTTAATATAATAAAATTGATGTTTGCTTTTTAAGTTGTGTTGTGTTAATGAATACTAAATTTTAGGTATTATTGTGTTTGTTGAATACTGGATTTTAGTTTTCTACAATTGTCTTGTGGTAAATTGTTTTGGGATTTAATATCAGCAATTTTTTATAAATACTTTTTGCAATGGTATTGTGGTAAAGAGTTTTATGTGTTAATATTAACTAATTTCGGTGTTACATCATATTAAACAATTTACTATCTAATATTTTTCATCAAAGTACATCTAAAAAGTGTAGAATTTTCTAATATCTATGGACTTGCTATTTTTCAACATATTTACAAATAAACAATATCCATAAAATTCAGAAAGACAAGTATTTTTTAACATATTTATAAAGAAATAGTATTCGTAAAATTCAAAAAGAGAGGTACAATATTCATCCTATTTACTTTATATATTCTCTAATAAAAATTTACAGAAAAAGCTTGTAATTGCAGCAAATGACCGGAAAAGTCTTACGACTTTAGATTCTTCAATGATTTTACGTTTCAATTTATTTGTTTCATCAAAGAGAACTAGTGAAGCATATTTTTGTCTAATTTTTTCAACTTCATCCTATAAATAAAATTATTAATTCAATTTTTTCAATTTAGAATTAGAGAATCAATTATGTTTAAATATACATACTTTTTTTCCAATTTTTTCATATATATTTTCTTTTTTTATCCAGCCATTTTTCATGACATATATCTACAGTCATAACTAATAAGTAAAGATTAAATAACTTAGTAAAATATGTTGAATAATACCATAAAAGATAAATGCTGGTGAAATATATTAAACAACACGATTTAGAGATTAAACATGCATACTCTATTCGCTGGCCAACAATTGATATTTATGGTGCTTGAATGCCCTCTTTATTATCCATCAAAGGTGATGCTCTAACAAACTCCGTCATTTGTGTTATGATCAAGCTCTAAAAAGCACAGAAAATAAAATATAAGAAAGTATAAAACTAGAGACTTGACTAGAGAATTGATCAAGTAAAAAATTTACAATTTATTAAGGTTTAATCTGTCTTTAGCAAGACACGATTTATGAATTAGGTCAAGGAAATGAAATATTTTCTTTTGAACATCGACAATCCACAGTCACCAGTGGCCTTTATAACAAACTGGGAGAAATAGCTACAATTGAGGCACATAAAACAATACTTTATTTAACATGACACTGAAATTCTCTTAGAAGTTTTAAAAAAGAAAACTTACAAATGGATGGGATGCGAGCTTTCTCTTATCCAAAAAAGTTAGGTACTCTAGAAATTGATTGATGTTGAAGGTGTAAATCTGGTTAATTAATTAACTCATAAATTAATATTTATTCTAGAAAATTAGAAAATAAAATTTTATAGTTTAATGTGATAGAGCTAATTAAAACAAAAATTTTGACACTAATTTTAAAGAAATTGGCCTAGAATTGGGCCGAACAGACTGAATCGGATGAACTGGGCCCAAGGCCCAACCCAAACTTCATTAAAACTAAAAGAACTCAGCTCTTCTTCTCTTCCCATAAGCTAAATACGCTGGGAAACATTGAAGGGTAGAGGAAGAAGGAGCAAACCCTTGGTTGATATTCAATCCAACATAACTTTTTGCTCTGAGCTCCGATCGCCAAACCGTTTGCGACCACGCGACTGCAGCGACGAGCTCTACAAAGTCTAGTCATTGATTAGGTAAGAAAACCACTTCTGTGTTCCAGTTTTCTCCTTCCCAAATTTTAAATTCAATGTGTAATCATGTTGAATTTTGCTTGAATTTGGTGTTTAAGTTTGAATTAACTCATGGGTATTGTCGGGTTTAGCTCATTGGAACTGTGGGTCAAGTAAGCACCCTCATTTTCTTTGTGAAATGTTGAATTAGTGAACTCTATGTTGATTATAGTGAATATTATAATGTTAGATTGAAATTGATTGTGGATTGGAGACAATTTGAGGAATTGGAAGCTAGATATTGAACCTTGGAGATTGGGTTCGTTGCTGAGGGGCTGTAGTGGTGGAGCTTGTGGTGTTCCGAGATTAACGAGAAATCGGCGAATGTATGATTTTGGTTTCTCGTATATAATATGTAATGTGTCATGAAAACTTAGGCTAGATGACCATAAGATATGTTTGTATTGAATGTTTGGTTGTTGAGGTGATTAGGGAACTAATATGTATATGTGTGCAAGGAATTCGAGAATTGATATATGTATGTGAATGTTGAGGATTGATTATAAGATTGATTATGAGTTATGTGGTGTTGGTTGAATGTGAAATTATAGTTATTAGAACCGAACCGGTAATTGACCCGGTCATATGATGCGGTTACTGGATTACTGGTTCAACCGGTGGGTCACTGATTTACCCGGTTGATCCGGTCATAATTAAATAAAACTATAAAATTATAAAAATAAAATTAATGCATATTTTCAAAAATATATTAATAACAATTAAATATCAATTCTTAGATATAATTTATAATGCAAAAAGAGATAATAAATTAGTTATTAGTAGAAAATATTTTTTCAATAAACAAAAAAATAAAAGATAACACAATCAATATCAATATATTTGTATACTATGTGTTGTTACTTGTTTGGTATCCATGTAAATCCATACTTCAAAAATAAAAAAAAAATCATTCCTGTTTTGTTATATATATAATTTTTGTCACATCTATTAGTAAGAAACAAGCTTGGTGTAATGGCAAGGGGGAGGTTGTGTTTTCACGCAGTCCCGTGTTCGAAATTCATCATTTTTATGGTACTAATGGGAGCTCCTACATGGTTCGGCGATTCGCAGGTGCATCGTGGACCCACTGCGAGTCTAGTTCGATCTGACGCGTGAATCGACCGGTTTTCAACGGGTTTGACCACTGTTGAACGGTTCAAATGCATATCCTGTTCAATCTACCAACCTAACCGGCCAGACCACCAATTTTTCAGTTGAACCGGTCGGTCTGGTCCGGTTCTGATAACTATGGTGAAATGTTGTCGTGTTGATTAATGATATGAAAGTGGTGGATAGTTGATGAGATGATGATTTGAATGAATGCTGGTAATATATTGATGTTTGAATATGAGGTGGTGTTGATTATGAAATACTTGAATATGAGGTTATTGATTATTGAAGTTAAGCTTGATGGATTTGTATGAGATTGTTTAGAAATTGAGATATAATTGGTTATGGTAGGATGTGGGGCTGTGTTGATGTGATATGGTATGTTTTGGTGTTGTTTATAAGTGTAGGAAATTGGCTTTGAGTGGTGATTTGGTGAAAATAGAGGGTTGAAGATTTTTGTGTAAATTTGATTTTTAGCCAAACTTCGGCAAGCCATAACTCGGATTCCGAACCCCCAAATTGTTTCAAACTTATTTCATATGAAAATTGGGTCCGTGAAATTTACACCGTTCAAAGAACAGATGAAAAATATTTTAAAACGAGAAAGTTATTCGCGTCGGAAGTTTGGTATGTAAAGTTGTAATTCTGCAGACTTAGCCATTTTTTACTAATCTGCAATGTATGCATACGCCGACCCCTCCATACGCGGATGGGTGTTTCTGTCCAGTGTACATGCGTACGTGAACGAGGCAATGCGTATGCGTAATGGGCAAAACTACACTCCCACGCGTACACGTGACCCCTGAAATCAGCAAAGTGATTTTTGTGTTTTAAAATGTAATTTTGAACCTCTATTTTTACTCTTTTAGCCCCTAAATCTTAGTTGTATGCTTGGTGATGAGGAGAAGTTAGGAAGGGATGGTAGCTTGGAAGGGAAGAAAGCTTGAAAATATAATGAATCATGGTTGAGAAATGTGAAAGTGTTGTGTAATTGATGAATATTTGGTCATGTGATATTGAATGAATGAATACGAATGATTGTGAATGAATATGATGATTGAGATTTTGTTCACGATGAGAATGTATGAGTTCTCTCTGTTGTAAGGTGTGTCGGGCACTATATCCCATGAGTGTGACGGGCACTATATCCAGAGAGCGTAGTGGGTGCTATATCTCAAGAGTGTAGGAGCACCTTACTTTAGAAAGTGTTTCAGGCACTATATCCCATGAGTGTGACGGGCACTATATCCCGAGAGTGTGGCAGACACTATATCCCAAGAGTGTGGGAACACTTTGTCCCAAGAAATGCGATGGGCACTATATCCTGAGAGTGTGACAGCCATTATATCCCAAGAGTGTGGAGGCATGTTAGAGAGATGATATCCGGGTTAGTACTGGGTGTGTCGGGTTCTGGCAAAGTAACCGACACGTGAGCTCACAACCAATAGAAAAGGCATGCATCATATGCATTTGTCTGTTTGCTTTGGTTTGCTTTCTTGAGATTGCCTACTTGTTAGTTCATGCTTAAATGCTTTATATTATGTTTGTTGTATCTGGATTCGACTTGTGTTTGCTTTGTTTGCTTCATTTGTCTGTGTGGATCTTCTAGTGTTTTGGAGGATAGTAAAGGAAGGAGGAATAGTTGAGAGTTTTAGTTAGAATTTGGTTAAGTTTAAGAACCTTAGAGAACCACCCTGATTTTATGGTTTCTGTTTTAGTCCTTTAAGAGTTATAATTGTGTGTCGGCGTTCTAAGATTGCCTCTGGCTTTTCTGGAACCTTACATCTTATGTATGCGGTACTTTACCATGTTGAGAACTCCCAGTTCTCATCCCATACGATATTGTTATTTTTCAGATGCATGTCAAGATGCACCTCTCTAGGTGTCTGGAGTTCTCTGCAGCGAAGTGGGCTTTTGAGATTTTATATTCTGTTCTATTTTTGTTATAATTATCTGCATAGACTCTCCTTATGTATGTATGTGTTACTTTTGCACCTCATAAAGATTTATGGAGAACTTGGGTTACTTTTATGTATTTTGGGTTATAGATATCTATATGTATGTACATAAATGTTCTCTGGCCAGCCTTAGCTTCGCAGGCTGAGTTAGGAGCTTGCTTAAGTTGTAGTAGTCTTGACCTTCTACTCTTTTTTTTTATATACATATGTATGTGCTTTAGTTTTCTTCACACACAAGTTACGTTATCCCGAAGCGTTGCGCTTTTAATTTTGCGATTTTTTCTTTACCCTTTTTCTTAAGGCTCCTTGTATTTTATATCCTTCCAATTATTATACGTATATATTTTATTTTAGAGGTCTTATCACCTCGCCACCTTTATTTTACATCTTAGGTGTAAAGCTCTGTATGATAGGGTGTTACAGAAGGTCTTTTTTATTTTTTTTTTATCAATGTATTCACAGTTATGCTTTATCAATATTCTATTATAAAAAAATGTAAATAAGACCAAAATCAGTGCTAGATATCAAAAAAATAATATCCAAAAATCGCTTGTGAAATGGTAGTAAACCTTACCACTACGGATGGCAAAAATCTTCGGCGGGGTGGGTATCCATGGGAATTTACCCGCTGAGGGGCGGATATGGAGGTTTTTTGTACCCGCGGGGACGGGAGACGGGGACCCGTTTATTATACGGGACGAGAATAGAGGTACCGGTCCCGTGGGGACCCGTTTAATCCCTATATATATAAAAGACTAAAATACCCCCTATTATATATATAAGATTTGAGACTTGAGAGAAAACCCTTAGCGTAGCTAGCTGTCACTCACTATCAGACTCCTCTCTTCTGTCCTCTCTTCTCTTCGACCCTATCACTCTCAAACCCTCTCCTCTCACGAATTCATCACTACCAACCGCCGAATGCCGACTGCCACCTCCTACCCCCTCGCCCTCTCCATCTTTCTTCTTCTCCCTTCCTCCCTCGCCGCCACTCACGTTCTTCATCTCACTAAGTCTCCGGTGTCGCCCTCTCCATCTTTCTTCCTCTCCCTTCCTCCCTCGTCACCGTTCACGTTCTTCCTCTCACTTAGTTGCCGGTGTCGCTCTGCTTCTCACAACATCGGTGTCGCCTGTGCTCGTGTCACCGCCTGCATTCGCATTACCGCCTCTGCTTCACGAAGACGAAGCTGCTCCATCCATGCCTCTACTATGACCAGCTTCTTTAGATCTGTCATCACTAGCCGTGCCTTTGCGTCCATCTTTCTCAGATCTGCCACATCATTGGCCAACAAGTTGTTTACATTCTTTTAATTATATAATTATCCAAAAAATTTTGATTTTTTGCCCAATAATCATCAGCATCATCTATGATATATATGTATGTATGTATGTATGTATGTATGTATGTATGTATGTATGTAAATGTTGTACTGATTTATACATCTTGTTAATGTTTGATTTATATATCTTTTGTGTAGTTTTTATGAATAAAATGTATGAATATGTTTGATTTTATTATACTGTGAATTGTATTTTGTTGGAAGATGATTTCGAATGGATGGAAATCAATCTGGTTGATGTTGTTAAAATTATTTAATTGTTCTATATAATTGTATTATTTCTATTCAAGATTGAAATTGGATTGAAGTTTCTTTTCAAATCCGTGGATATCCATGGAGACCTTATCCCGACGGATATAGGGTCCCCGTTACCCGTTGCGGGGACAGGGACAGATTATAGAGGCAGGGACAGGGGGCGAGGGCGGGGGACATGTCCCTGCCTCTGTGGGGACCTGTTGCCATCCTTACTTAGTACTATATCTAGTGGGACACAATATGAGCTCCTAAAATTTTTTAAATTTCTCTCTATTTAGAATGTGACACATTGCAAAGACCATCTACAAAAACAAATGACACAAATTTTTTAAATATATGGCACAATAACTCATAAGAAAAACTATTAATATTATAGCACAAGAATGTACCACATTTTCTATATTTCCTCTTGGTTTTAGAGACATAAAGTGCATTCTATATCCTTCGTACAGAGATTCATGATTCAGCACATATACGATTTTGTACTCATTTCTCTCTCCATTTTTGTTTTTTTACTTATTACCCAATAGTAGCATTTCTCCTTGAACTCCTCTATTATTTTGTTTTCTTTCACTAGAGTCTTAAATTTGTCAAGAAAGCTCAAAGTTAGCTGCACATTCTCCAAATTTCGTTCTGGATCATTCTTCTTAGCATAGTCCAATACTACTTCAATTCCAGCATCCATCACTTTAAGCAAATTTTTCATCTTTTTAGTCAGTGATGGGCTGGGTTCTATAATAGTACCTTCAGTGCTTGGAAGACTTATACCAAAATCAAATGATAGTCTATACATGTCATTATCCTGAGAACTATAGGATGACACATAAAATTATTTAGAATAACTCAATACTATGAAGTAATACAGTACAGAATAACTAATGGAATAGCACAAAAATTATAAAAAAAATATATATTTAACTAGAACTTATGCATAAAGAGATTTTTGGACTTGTTGTTCAAATTGTGGAGGATTGGAGGTGGATGTGTGTGCTTGTTGTTCTTGGGCTTGTTGTTCAGATGGTGGAGGATTGGAGTGGATATGTCTGCTTGTTGTTGAGGTAGTGTAGGATGAATTGCTTGAATTAGCACTCTAACGAAGACAAACAAAAAGTGCACATTATTAAAATAGTATTGAATAGCACTAAATTCAGCACAAAATAACTAACGGAATATCACTGAAATTTTAAAAAATTATACTTAATTAAATAAAAATTATTAGATTTATTAAAATAGAAAACTCACATATTCAGGGGTTGAATCAGTGATGGATTGGGTTCTATAATAGTAACTTCAGTGCATGAAAAAGTTATGCCAATGTCAAATGACGGTCTATAGATGCACTATTCTGAGGGCTGCAAGATGACACAAAAAATTGTTTAGAATAACTCAATATAGAATAACTAATGGAATAACACATAAATTATAAAAAAATATATTTAACTAGAATTTACGCATAAAGAAATTTTTGGGCTTGTTGTTCAGGTTATGGAGGATTAGAGGTGAATATGTGTGCTTGTTGTCGAAGTGGTGTAGAATGAATTGGCACTCTAATGAAGATAAACAAAAAGTGCATGTTATTAAAAAATTATGCTTGACTAAGTGAAAAATATTAGATTCATTAAAATAGAAAACTCACATATCCATATACATTTGTTGTTTAGCACCAGTCTCACTCCCAAGATTTACAGTGGGACTACTAATTTAAAACACAAGAATTTATTTTGTGAGACATGTAAATATGATCTTAATAACACAGAAATTGTGTAGTATCAACTCAGAAATAATTTACTTGTCAGATTCAGGTGCATCTTCCAATTTTGGTTTTCCCTGAATTTCTTTTTTAGTAGGAGAAACATTTTCTTCCTCTATTGGTGCTTCTTTCTGAATAACACCGAAATTATATCAAGACATCATTAAAATTATTGAATAAAAATAAAAAAATTATGTTATATATGAGAACTTACAAGGCTGCAAGCAGTAAACTCTTTTTTTCCTTTTTTACATGCTTTTTTTTCTTGAAAAAAATCTTAAAGGAATTATTGTATTTTTTTTCTAAGAAAAAAGATATAAAACTATAGTTATGAACCATGTTATTCATATTAAAAGCACATAAGCTCACAATAGTAATAACACAGTAAATTTATATTTAAGAAATAAAAAAATAATAAAAAAATTACAAGGGATCACTTGATGCATTTAAAAATCCCTCAATGCTTGATTGTATTTAAAATACAGGATCATTCTCACTTGACAAATTGATAGTCGGTATTCTAAGAAAAAAGAATAATTTTAAGAAAATTATATAAAGAAACAAAAAGAAAATAATATAAGATTTTGATTTTACTGTTCTAAAGAAGTACGCTGAGCTTCTATTGAGTCTTCTTTACTCTTTTGTTGTTCGAGTTAAACAATTTTTTTGTGTTATTTTCTGTGGAATATTTTTTTGCATTTCTACAGATTTGTCATTTTTTATTCTTCTTTTTAGTTTTTTTTCTCCTTCCTTTCTTCTCTTTTGAAGAAATTTTTTTTTATCAATAAATAGAATATATCTTTAAATAAATATATAGTTTCTGAATCTTACTCAAAGTTAAAATCAATCTTTGTTTCTGAAAATAAAAGTTTTATAACAAGCTTCTTTTCGCTCTTTTTTTTTACCTTTTTTTTTTTTGCTTAAATTCTGCTCTTTTTATGACCTCCTAAAACAAAAATTTAATTAATTAGCATATTCAATGCTATAAGATAGAACTTTAAGTGTTAATTTAAATGATATTTAGTATTATTTTGTAAAGAAATAATGATACCAAAATTTGAAAGAAATGAGTTCTTTTATTTTACCATTTCTTCCTTTTCCTTACATTCAATCCTCTTAACGAACATCTCTCTTGTCTATTGGGCAACCCACAGTGGTCTAAGCGTCATATTGGCTGTGATATCAACAAATTTACACTCATGAAAGTATATAATCATGAGTGCAAAAAGACACTTATCGATTGAGTATTTTTCTTCTTTTTTGTTATTCTTTATTCTTTTAATTAGGAAGTTCAATACGTGAGTAGTCCAATTCTGTCTTCGTGTGTTTTCAGTATCAAAGATTACTGGCATGTGAACTGGATAGATTTTGCTCATAGTTGTTGACAATAAGAAGCATTTTTGGATTAAGAGAATGAACGTCCTCTTGAATTTCAATCTATTTTTCTCTCTATTCACGCTCATTTCTAACAAAAATTTTGTCAAAGAAGACAATGAAGTAAAATTTTTAATAACTTTCTTTTGCTCCACAGTGATGCCTTTATTTATAAACTTTTATGGAAAAGCATCCCCTACAACAACACCAAAATAGGTAAACAAAAATGTTATCAAAGAATAAAAATACCAAAAGTTGATCATAAAAATAGATTACAAAAGAAAATTTACCTATTGCATTTAAGTCCAGGGCATCCTTTATCTTTACAGGGGTTATGGTGATTTTCCCATACCATGTAATGAGGGTATTTTCATATAAATCGAAGGAATTAGCCAGTTCATTCAAAAGCGTGTGTGTCACATTTAAGGATGGGATATAGCTTAGAGCACCAAATCTCATTTCATCCACAATAACATTCTTCTCTTTACTCATTTTTCTAAAAACATCAGCTATAGTTTTTGTAAAGCACTGCAAATCATGAGTTTTCTGCAAAGTAATTGAAAATTATATTATAAAATTTATTTATGCAACAAAAACAGAGTTGTTTTGTTTAAAATGTGCTTAGATCATATTCTGGTACCTTTTCAGCTATAATGTTCTTCTCAGCAACTTTTTTCTTTGACCTTTTGCCTATAAGGAATAAATTCAAAAAGATGAATCACACTGAATCTAACTAATAATGAAACTCGAAAATCGGAAATGATCACACCAGAAGACTCATCAATATGGCTTAAATCATATAAGAAACAATACAACTATATAGAGTCTCTAAATCCAAGCCTGTGACATGAATCACATTGAATGTAACTCATAATAAAATCCCAAAATTGCAAATGATCACACCAGAAAACTCATCAACATGGCTTAAATCGTATAAGAAACAATACAACTATATAGAGACTCTAAATCCAAGCCTATGACAAGAATTACACAAATCTAAATCAAAATGACACCAAAAATTGAAAATGATGACACCAACAGACTCATCAACATGGCTTAAATCACATGAGAAACAATACAACTACATAGATACTCCAAATCCAAGCCTACGACAAGAATCACACTAAATTTAAATCACGAAGCTTGAAATGATGACACCAGAAGATTCATCAACATAGTTTAAATCACATAAAAAATACTACAACTACATAGAAGCATAAATGTACGGTTTAGAATCAAGTTACCTTTAATAATGCTTTGTCTTTTCATATTTTAGAAATGCACAAAGAGTTTCGCTCAGAGTTTTTTCGTTTGGTATTGTTGTTGATAATTCGAAACCTAGCACAGAGAGGTTCGTTGAGAGATTTATCATTCGGTGTTATTGTTGCTAATTCAACCTAGCAGAGAGAGATTGGTTGAAATTTTTTTTAGAGTAATTTCAAATTCAATGTTAAAATGAGGTTTTGAAACGGTCCTTCGTGTCAAAGAGCGTACATTGAAACATCATGTGTTTGTGGAGAGTGAGAGCGTGTTTATTTGCACGTGTAATGAAGCTTATTTTTGTTAGGTTTGGACAAATTTGATTAGACTTTACTGTCAAAAAAACTTGTATGGACATGCAAACACACCAATTTTAAAATTTAAAAGATACATGACACGACATATATATAAAATATAATTTTTTTTACATAAATTATAATAATATTTTGATATTTTATTGATATTAAAATATAAAATAATCTTTTAAATATTTTTAGTGTTTTTTTAAATATATAAAATATTTAAAATATTTTTTATTTTAATAAATAATAATATATTATTTTTAAATTCATTTCAAGAATATATCTTAAAAATAAAAATAAATATACTAACACGTGATGATATTTAAGTATGTCTAAATGTATTCGAAAAAAATTATTTTTTTAAAATACAGTTAAACACAATAAATATATGTATTAAACAAATATCAATAAATATCGTATTTAAAATGTGTCCGAATTATTTCACAATAATTTAGTAATGTGCGGATACTTGTTACCATTGTTGTTATATTAGTTCATAGGGATTAAATGATTGAAATGGTGACTTATTGCGAAAATAATTTAATTATATGTACATTATTCAATAAACATTATTAAAACTTTAATTTCCAGCGCACCACCTATATTTGAGGGGTTGAAGGCTAGAAATAGTGCACCGAATAATATTATGGTTTCTCAACACTAAATAAAGAAGAATCATGTGTTATTGAACTTTATATTTTTAGCTTCTTAAGAATTAAGAAATCAAGCATGCCTTAAAATTATACGGATGGCCGCCGAGCTGGCTCGTTCCGTTCTGTCCTGCCCCATTTCGTCTTTTTTATCGAGGCCATTTTAAATTTATACTTCATTTCATTTAACAATAAATTAGTGGGTTAACAGATTAATTTTGTCAATTTTCTCTTTTTTTTAAATTTATTAAATTATTAAATATTAAAAATATATACAATTTCATAAACATTTTAATAAATTTAAAATTTTTGAATTCTCGAGCACTATAATTTTAAATATCTAATAAATATAATTATCAATCGAATTTTTAAAACAAAATAATAAAATTAATATTATATAAAATAAAATATTATTTAAACATATAATTAAATATTATCTAAATTTTTAATTAATCAAACATAATCCAAATTATAATTTAAAGTAAAACGAATAAATTTTTCAAATACAAACACAAAAATAATATTTCAAATTCAATTATTATCTTAAAGTAAAAAATATGTCAGGCAAGTCCAACCCATCCTGTCCTACCAAAATCCATGAATTAGGTGGTGCAAGTTAAATGAATTTTTTTATTATAGTGATCTCAAATTTATAGTCTGATCTAGGGGTATTCAAGACCGTCCCAACCCGAACCTAAGACATATTTTTATTGGGTTCGGATTTCTATTTTTTATCCAGTGTTATTTTTGAGTATGGCTCGGATTTTGTTTTGGGACACCAGGTCCACTTCGACCCGAAGTTGCTTTTTATAATAAATATATATATGAGTTAATTAGTAATGTTATGTTATACTTTTATAATTTAATTAATATTTTTTATATCATACGGTATTATTTTTATATTAAAATAATTTATTTTGATATAAATATGATATAATATTTATTAAATTTATTTTTTAAAAATAAAATTTTATTATTTTAATATATAAAATTTACAAATTTGTATATATTAATGTTCCGTCAGGTTAACCCCGATTTAATCCTAGTTTCTTTTTGAGTCGGGTCAAAGCAGACCAATTGCCTTTTAAGGTCGAGTCTAAACTTATTTAAATCCAGTTCGGCCCGGGCCATGAACACCCTTAATTTGGTCTATGGGTTTAGGTTCATTTGTCACTCCTGTTTAGTTACTACACTAAGTGAAATTATATGTTTAATATTTTGTTTCTTCTATGAGATTAGGGGTGACAAACAGACCAAAATCCGTTGGCCCAGCCTGCATAACCTGCAAAAAAAAGGTTGGCGGTGCTGAAAATTTGAAATCGCCAAACTTAAAAAGTCCGCATAACCCGCATTACCTAATCCTTGGGCTTTAGTGGGCTTCGGCAGGCGGGGTCGGACTTCTCGGTAGGCCAGACGTTTTTTTTTTGTTAGACTCATTGTTTTTAAATTTCTATGATGTTATTGATCTACAAGAGGATGAAAATGATAATTGAAGATGTTTTAAGTTATATTTTAAATTGTGTGCTATGTTTGATTGATTATAAACTTGAAAATATTTAATTATATATTTTGAACATTGTTTTGCTTTGGATAATGTTAGTGGTTTATTATTTTGTTTCAAAAATCTTGATTTATAATTATATTTATTGCATATTTATAATTATAAAAACTTTAATGTTTGTAAATTTAGAAATTAAATTTTTTTATATTTTTAAAAATTATAAATTTATTAGAATGATTGTGCAATTATATACATTGTTTAATATGATAGTAATCAGTGGCTAAAAGAAGGGGGTTGAATCTTAGCCCCTTTTTGCTGAGTGTTATTTTTTGTCCTTTGAAATAGCTTCAGGAGATTTTTCTTCTTTTTGTCTCGTAACTAGTCAAGAGACATTTTCTTTTTGTCTCGTAACCAGTCAGGAGATATTTTTTAATTTTGTCTCTTATGCAACAGAATCAGAAATAAAGTAGAAGAGAGAGAGAATCACACCAAAAAGTATCCTAATTCAGCTGCTAAGTGCAATGCAGCCTACATCTAGTCTCTATCACAACAATGATGGAATTTTGCTATAATTATCCAGATTACAGACACTAATTCTCCCTAAGAACTACCCTTCCTATCCGGGGCAAGTTTAGAATCTATCCCCAATCCTGAACTTGACTTGGTCATCTACCAAGATTTCAACTGCTAAGTGCTAACCCAACTTGTAAGGGGATTCCCACAGAATCATGATACACAACACATAGATGTATAAAGGACCTCTAAGACACCTATGGCTTTTTCTTTAATTTTGTACATTCTGCATTTTTTCACTCACTGACTTTTTCTTATAAACCTCACTGTTTTCCTTTTTCACCATGAAACTCAGACAGACAAAACTTAATCGAAAATACAAAATAAAAACATTGAAGGAGAAGAACTTCTATTAGCTTGGGTAGCTATGAGAACTCTGTGCTTTCTCTCCCTGTCTCAAGCCTTGGTTGTTCACCCTTATTATAGAAGGGGAAGCCTCCAAGGTTGAAATGGTTGAACTGAGCCAACTTCTTCTTCTTCAACATCAAAACCGGTTCGAATAGAAAGAAGAAAGAGGGAACAGAAAGCCAAAAACAACATGCAATTACCTCTCTCTCATTCCTTTCCTTCAAGCTTCATCAATATGAGCCTTCTATCTTCACTTGGCCCCCAAGAAGAATTTCTGACCCTTGATGAACACTTGATCCTTGACAACTCCTTCTGCTCTACTTCTGCTTCTTCCTCTACGTAGCTACAGTAGCTACCTTCTGTGATGGATGAACAAAAGTAGAAATGAGCCATACCACATAGATCTCCTTTCTCTAACCGAAATGGATTGCTACCATTTCTAGGTATGGAGATCTTGAGGTTTTTTCACCACATCTTGCCATTAATGGTAAAAATCTCAGTCACACCATACTGTAGATTTTCTTTCTGCAAGGACCATCATCACCTTATCCTCTTGCTTGTCTATAGCTTTACTGCTACTATATTTCTCCTCTGATAACTTACTTCTTCTTCTTTCCTATGACATGACCGAAGACTAGAGAAAGAAGAGTGAGAAGAGTAAAAAGCTTTTAATGGAATTGATGAATGAAATTAAAATGAGTTAATTCTCCACTTTGCGTGCTTAGTAACGTGTGAAAGTAATAAAAGCCATCAAATCAATTTGAATTTTCTCTCTCCTATTACCAATGCAATTAAATCCAAATTAAATGAATTTGAATTCTATTCCTTAGTGGGGTATGGTATCCGTAGAAAGCATGCAACTTTTGCTTTTTTCTTTTAATTTCGGACCAAGTTTTGTTGGTCTTGCAACAAAGATTAAATTTGGCCTTGCATAACATTTTCCTGGCCCAACTAACATAATAATTCGGCCACATATCATATAGCATTTTTGTACTAAGCTGAATCTAATTTCTTAGCATATTTAGGCTTTAGATTGTATTAAGCCTACTAATAAAAATCCGCACAATAACAAAATTATTAATCAACAGATGTGAGTTAAAAATTAATTTAATAATTTTATAATTAATTATTTTTAACAATGTTTGATTATCATTATATTAATTTAGAATTTTTTAAACTCATCATTATATTTAATAATTTATAAAAAAATATTTAACAGACTTAATCTGCTAACCCACCGTTAAATACAAGAGAAGAATTTAAGACTATTTCACTAGAGACAAACTAACCCGTCAAATGACAAACTTTAACGGATTAGACTTTTCTGTTTGCCACGTATATGAGATGTGTTACGATAAGAAAGCCTAGGTGGATGACCATTTCCCCACAAGGCTCAAAGTTTTGGAGAAGAATCTTATTTAATGTAGTTTGACAAACTACCATCACAAAAGCTTATAAATAGAGGCTTTTGCCTCAGAGAAATATACACAGCAATAAAAGAAAGCTTATATACTCTCTCTCTCTCTTCTTACGAATACTTCTCTCTTTTATGTTGCAATCAAATACCCTTCTTCTTATATTACTATTACAATTCTTTCTCTTCTTTTATTTTATAAGTATTTTAAATTCTATTTTCTATTACTCTTTACATATAATATTAATAGCAATATTAACCATCTTTATTATATTGAGATAGTATCAAATGCAAATCTCTCTCTCTTTATTTTTAATACTTTTTCTTATCTTTGTATATATATACACAATACAACATATAATATTATTATATATATAATAATTATTGAGCTAATTATATTAATAATAAAGTCTTCTATTTATACATCTCTATTTTATATTACAACACGTTATCAGCACGAGACTCTGATCAAATTTTTAGGAAGACTCAGGTAATATTTTCATTATGTCGAAGCTCTCTCATCTTGAATTCAATGCTCTTGATATATCTGGAAACAATTATTTATCATGGATATTAGATGCTGAAATCCATCTTGATTCAATGGATCTTGGAGATACCATTAAAGCTGAGAATAATGCATCCCAGAAGGATAAAGCTAAAGCCATGATTTTTCTCCGTCGTCATCTTGACGAAGGATTGAAAAATGAATATCTCACATTAAAAGATCCTGCAGATCTTTGGAAAGACCTTGAAGAAAGGTACAATCATCAGAAAACGGTGATACTTCCTCAAGCCCGGTATGAATGGACGCATTTGCGTTTACAAGATTTTAAATCTATAAATGAATATAATTCTGCAATGTTTCGAATCACCTCACGAATGAAATTGTGTGGGGAAAAAAATAACTGATCATGATATGTTGGAGAAAACTTTCTCAACCTTCCATGCCTCGAATGTGCTCCTGCAGCAGCAGTATCGAGAAAAATGGTTTAAAAAATATTCTGAGTTAATTTCTTGCCTTCTTGTTGCCGAATGCAACAATGAGTTGTTATTGAAAAATCATGAAGCGCGCCCAGCTGGCGCCGCCCCATTTCCTGAAGTAAATGCGGCAAATCATTACCCCAGAAGAGGTAAATGGCAAGCTTTTAATAACAAGAAAAATTATGGAAGGAAAAAGAATTATGTTCAAAAGAGAGGATCTCACCAGAAGTGGGACAAAGAAAGGAATATCGGGCAGAATAAATCAACCGAGGAGAAGTGTTTCCGCTGTGGTGGAAAGGGCCATTGGTCACGTACCTGTCGTACCCCAAGGCACCTAGTCGATCTTTACCAGGCATCTTTGAAAAAGAACGACAAAGGAAAGGAAACAAATTTTGTTTCAAATGATGCTGAGAACTCCACCACTCATTATGATGTATCTGATTTCTTTGAGGACCCTGAAGGAAATATTGGTCATTTGATCAATGATGGAATAGTTTAATATGTGGGATTGTGAAGTATATATGTAAATAAATAATGTAAAGAACTTATTGTTAAGTTTTATTTTCTATGTATTTAAGTTTCAAATGTGATGTACATAAATAATGAAATATTAATATGAATTTTGAAATTATTAAATGTGTCAAATTTTAAAATAAAATTTTAGTATATGACATTATTTTATGTACAGTGTTTCTTAGAAAAATAATTCTGATCAAATACTCAATTTAACTGTGCATACTACTCATTTTATTATTATTTGTTTTTGAAGAATGGCAAGGATATGTAATGAAGATGTATGCCTTGCGGATAGTGCAAGTTCGCACACTATTCTCAAAAGTGATATATATTTTACCCATCTTGTGCCAAAAGAGGAATATGTTAATACTATTATTGGCTTAGGCAATGTGATAGAAGGCTCCGGAAGAGCTGTAATTTTGTTTCCTGGAGGAACAAAATTTATAATAAATAATGCACTATTATCTACCAAGTCTCTGAGGAACTTGTTGAGTTTCAAAGATATTCGCCGAAATGGATATCATGTTGAGACAATGAATGAGGGAAATCATGAGTATTTATGTATCACAACTCATGATTCAAATAAGAAAGTTATATTAGAAAAATTACCCTCTCTTTCATCTGGGTTGTATTATACCAAGATTAGTGCAATTGAATCACATGCCACTGTAAACCAGAAGTTTACTAGACCAAATGAATTCATAACTTGGCACGACCGTTTGGGTCATCCAGGAACAACCATGATGAGGAGAATTATTGAAAACTCTCATGGACATTCACTAAAGAACCAGAAGATTCTTAAAACTAGTGAATTTTGTTGTGCTGCATGTTCTCAGGGAAAGCTAATTTTAAAGCCATCACTAGTAAAGATTGGATTTGAGTCCCCTGAATTCCTAGAAAGGATTCAAGGTGATATATGTGGACCTATTCATCCACCATGTGGATCTTTTAGATATTTTATGGTCCTCATAGACGCATCTTCGAGATGGTCACATGTGTGCTTATTATCTTCTCGCAACCTGGCGTTTGCGAGATTACTGGCTCAAATTATTCGATTAAAAGCACAATTTCCAGAAAATCCAATTAAAGCAATTCGTCTTGATAATGCTGGTGAATTTACTTTCCAAGCTTTTGATGCTTATTGTATGGCTAATGGAATAAGTGTTGAACATCCAGTAGCTTATGTTCACACACAAAATGGGTTAGCAGAATCACTTATTAAGCGCCTCCAATTAATCGCTAGACCCTTGCTTATGAGAACAAATCTCCCAACCTCGGTTTGGGGGCATGCTATTTTACATGCCGCGGCACTTATTCGTTTGAGGCCAACAAGTTATCATCAATTCTCTCCTATGCAATTAGCTTTTGGCCAGCAGCCAAATGTTTCCCATTTAAGAATATTTGGGTGTACGATATATGTTCCCATTGCACCACCTAATCGCACCAAAATGGGACCCCAAAGAAAATTGGGGATATATGTTGGATATGATTCTCCCTCTATAGTGAGGTATCTTGAGATACAAACTGGTGATGTATTTAAAGCCCGGTTTGCGGATTGTCATTTTGATGAATCAAAATTTCCAACATTAGGGGGAGAGAATAAGCTTCCTGAAAAGGAACTTAATTGGAATGCATCATCGTTGATGCATTTAGATCCTCGATCAGGGCAATGTGAACTAGAAGTTCAAAAGATTATACATTTGCAAAGAATAGCAAATGAATTGCCTGATGCATTTTCCGATACAAAGAGGATAACCAAATCTTATATACCAGCGGAAAATGCCTCAATTCGAATTGACGTCCCAGTAGGACAAGTAGTCACTGAAGCAAATTCACGTCAGAAGCGTGGCAGGGCGGAAAATGCCCCAATTCAAATTGATGTCCCAGTAGGACAAATAGCCACGGAAGCAAATACACGCCAGAAGCGTGGCAGGCCTGTCGGTTCCAAAGATAAAAATCCTAGAAAGAGAAAAGAGGTAAATACGATTCCTGTTGAAAAAGACATAGTAAAGACACCGGCAGTTGTCCAAAATTCTGATATAACGCCAGAAGACGTTCAGGTACCTGAAAATTGTGAAAATGACGAGATCTCGATAAATTATGTCTTTACAGGAGAGAAATGGGACCGAAATAAGACAATTGTCAATGAAATATTTGCATATAATATGGCATTAGATATCATGCATGAAAGTAAGGATCTTGAGCCAAGATCAGTTGAAGAATGTCGACAAAGAAATGATTGGCCAAAATGGGAAGCAGCCATGAAGGCTGAATTAGACTCACTTGCAAAACGTGAAGTCTTCGGACCTGTAGTCCGTACACCTGAAGATGTAAAACCTGTTGGATATAAGTGGGTATTTGTGAGAAAACGAAATGAGAAAAATGAAGTTGTGCGCTATAAAGCCCGACTTGTGGCACAAGGTTTTTCACAAAGGCCCGGTATAGATTATGAAGAAACGTATTCCCCTGTAGTGGATGCGATAACATTGCGTTATTTGGTCAGTTTATCTGCATATCATAAACTGCATATGCATTTAATGGATGTGGTAACAGCCTATTTATACGGCTCATTAGATCGGGATATCTATATGAAAGTCCCTGAAGGACTAAAGATATCTAAACCATCCAATGAATATTCGCAAGGGTCATACTCAGTCAAATTGCAAAGATCTTTATATGGTCTAAAGCAATCTGGACGAATGTGGTATAATCGTCTTACTGAGTACCTGGCCAAAAACGGATTCAAGAATGATGATATTTGCCCATGTGTTTTCATAAAGAAATCTGCATCTGGATTCGTTATAATTGCTGTGTACGTTGATGATTTAAATATCATTGGGACTCCTGAAGAGATTCCAACAATTATAAAAACTCTAAAAGAAGAGTTTGAGATGAAAGATCTTGGAAAGACTAAATTTTGTCTCGGCCTGCAGATCGAGCATATAAAAGACGGGATCTTTATTCATCAAACAACATACACAGAAAAGATCTTGAAAAGATTTTATATGGATAAGTCACATCCATTAAGTACACCAATGATCGTAAGATCTTTGGATGTGAAAAAGGATCAATTCCGTCCTAAAGAAGAAAATGAAGATATCCTTGGTCCTGAAGTACCATATCTTAGTGCCATTGGAGCGCTAATGTATCTTGCTAATAATACGCGACCTGACATATCATTCGCGGTGAATTTACTAGCAAGGTATAGTTCCTTTCCAACCAGAAGACATTGGAGTGGAATTAAACAAATTTTTCGATATCTTCATGGAACGGTTGATATGGGATTGTTTTATCCCTATGGATCTAAGTCACAACTAGTTGGCTATGCAGATGCCGGATACTTGTCTGATCCACATAAAGGGAGATCTCAAACAGGATACCTGTTCACATATGGTGGTACAGCTATATCTTGGAGGTCCACGAAACAGACGATTGCTGCAACATCCTCTAATCATGCTGAAATACTGGCGATTCATGAAGCTAGTCGCGAGTGTTTTTGGCTGAGGAGTCTGATTCAATATATTCCGTCATCATGTGGACTGATTGATCATAAGATAGCTCCAACCGTCCTGTTTGAAGATAATACAGCATGCATTGCTCAATTTAAAGGCGGATACATTAAAGGCGATAGAACAAAGCACATTTCTCCCAAATTCTTCTTCACTCATGATCTTCAAAATCAAGGGACAATTAATGTCCAACAGATCCGTTCAAGTGACAATCTGGCAGATTTATTCACAAAGTCACTCCCAAAATCCTCCTTTGAAAGATTGGTACATAAGATTGGGATGCGCCGATTTCGAGACATTAAATGATGTCGGCAAGAGGGGGAGACTGTACTCTTTTTCCCTTGGTCAAGTTTTTTTTCCCATTGGGTTTTTCTTGACAAGGTTTTTAATGAGGCAGTCCCCATTACAAAGGATATTGTACTCTTTTTCCTTCACTAAGGTTTTTCCCACAGGTTTTCCTTTAGTAAGGTTTTAATGAGGCAATAATCCTAAATGGTCATCCAAGGAGGAGTGTTACGATAAGAAAGCCTAGGTGGATGACCATTTCCCCACAAGGCTCAAAGTTTTGGAGAAGAATCTTATTTAATGTAGTTTGACAAACTACCATCACAAAAGCTTATAAATAGAGGCTTTTGCCTCAGAGAAATATACACAGCAATAAAAGAAAGCTTATATACTCTCTCTCTCTCTTCTTACGAATACTTCTCTCTTTTATGTTGCAATCAAATACCCTTCTTCTTATATTACTATTACAATTCTTTCTCTTCTTTTATTTTATAAGTATTTTAAATTCTATTTTCTATTACTCTTTATATATAATATTAATAGCAATATTAACCATCTTTATTATATTGAGATAGTATCAAATGCAAATCTCTCTCTCTTTATTTTTAATACTTTTTCTTATCTTTGTATATATATACACAATACAACATATAATATTATTATATATATAATAATTATTGAGCTAATTATATTAATAATAAAGTCTTCTATTTATACATCTCTATTTTATATTACAACAAGATGTTGCTATAGCTAGTTAAAAAAATAATAATTATGGGAGTATACATGAGGAATTAATTAAACTGAACTTAAAGTTGAAAGGCAGCCAATATATACTTCTTTCTTTGTCGTTAATTAATCGAGTTATTATTTTTTTACATTATTAATTTCTTTCTCCCTTTCATTTCTTATGGACTAATTTCGTCAAGGAAGCTTAAGCCATAAACTTAATGTGCATTTATATAAATATAAAAAATTAAAAGCTTACCATATGTTTGGAGGATGATCGATGCATGTGAATGAAACGTGTAGTGCATTGCACATATATAATCAACGTTGCTGTTTTTGAACCACAGAAGCAGAAAAAATGTTGTTTTCTTGAGTATAAATAAACTGAACGCGTATGTATGTGGAATTGTTCTTTTACCGAGACAATCGCATGTGCACATGCATGCACACTTGTGGATCCATGGGAATAATTAATAATAATTAACACCGAAACTCATCACAAAATCACTAATTCAGCATACTATATATGACTGCAATTAATTCTTTCATTTCGTTGAATCTCGTTATTAATTACATTAGTTAAAAACACCTAGTACGGCCTCATCAGTATCATAGTTAATATAAGAGAGTTGGTTGTACTAATTAATTAAATTGAGAAAATGAAAAGAGTGAATAAGATCATAAAAAAAAATTAGATCCTATATATTAATTATTTTATTTAGTTTGATGCCAATTGGCCCTTCTTTTACCTTTTCTTAAATTAAATAACGTAACTGGGAAGTCATTTGCCCAAAAACCAAGCTTATTATCCAGGAATCAAGTTAATTAATAATTTCTACACTTTCATTGTTCTTCTCTAACTAAACATAGAACATGCTAGACACGTCATCACTTAGTCTTAATGTTTAATAGTTAGTTAATTTATTAATTAGTAGCTAGTCCCACAATTGGCGTATATAAATTGCTACTAGGTTATTACTTGGGCTATTAATTAAGTGATTTAATTAAGGTGAAGCTCCATTTAGTTTGGAGCTAAGAGTAATCTAAAAGATTGATATACATTGTAAATTATAATTCAGTATCAACCAATCATATGACGGTATTATTATAATAAGAGAAAGTTTCACGGTATCATTTTCATTAAAATTTAGCCAATATTTAACCACAAAAAAATATGTAATTTTATATTATTAAATATAATTTTACATCATTAAAAACATTAATAATAATTAATTAATAATTAAAAATTATAAAATATATTAATCTCTAACATTCTGTTATAATAATATAATATTATACATATAATACTAAAAAAAAAAATCAAACTTATTTTATTTAATATTTATTATAAAATATATTAAATAAAATTAGAAACAATAAAAATAATAAATTTTAATTATTTTTTATTAATATCTCTTTGTTATCAAATATTTTTTAGAAAAAATTTTAAATATATCTGAAATACTAATATTTCAATTATTTTAACTGTTAATTTTTTAATTAATATATATTATATATATTTTTTATAATTCAAATCAACGGTTAAAACAATTCAAATACCGGAGTTTTAGATACACTAAATTTTTTTTTATTTTTTATATTATATATATTTTTTGGATACGGAAATTTCAGTCCCTACATGCTAGCTTCCTACTTCTCAAGGTAGTACCTTCTGTCGGCCTTAGAAGAGAGTTTGTTTAGTTCATTTTTATATATAAAATCCTATATATTTGTTAGGATATTTAAATTTAAACCATAAATTAAATCATTTAGTCAATCTAATTTAAATTAAAAATTGATTAAATTACACTAAATTAAATTTGATTATATTTTTTTGATAAATAACATAGTTTAGATCGGATTTTAAATTTATTTTTTGAAATTAATTCAATCCAATCTAAACCACATATTATAATATAATATTATTATTTTATTATTGTATTTAAAATTTTGGTTATAATATATTCAATTTATTATATATTTTTATTTTATTTATATATTATTATTATTTAGTAAATATTTTTTAATATTTATTTTATTTTATATATATTTATAAAATAAAATAAAAAATATTATTTATATACTAAAATCAATCACTAATATTTTTATATATAAATACATATATTATTTAATTTATTTTTATATAAATTTATATTTTAATATATTTTTTATATTAATAATTAATTTTAGTGGTTGATTTTAAGAGTTAAAATACATTAGCTTTTCTCATCGAATGAATTGCCTTTGGCTTCGAGGGCCAAAAGGGCTCAGTTTTGATCGTTCTTGGTAACTGGCATGGCTCCCACCCAGAACTTCTCAATTGTAAATATAAAAAATTAGTTACTAATTCAATTATGATATATTTGTGTATTTGTATGTAAATATATATTATTTAATTTATTTTTAATATCTATTTTATATTTTAATATTCATTCTATATGAGTAGTTGATTTTGAATCTACAAGAAAGTGAACAAAAATGCTAAATATTGTATAAGTTTCAGGAACCAATTAAGGACAAAAGAAGTTTGAATCTGATTGCAAACCATGCCTTAGTTTCTTTTTATAATATTGCGAAGTTTAGACTTTAGATGCCGTCATCGGTGAGTTCATACTTGACATAAATTACGGGCCTCACCTCAACTTTCTAGTTTCTTGAAACTTGAAAGCCTCCATCCCTTCAAAATTAATCAAATTATTTTTCTATATAGATGTATGTCGTAATTTATACAAGGTGTACACAAAATAACACGTTTATTTACACATCACTAGTTCTTTCACTTTTCATAACAAGTAATTAAGATCTTACACTAATATTAATTTGTTACGGCTCGGTCCAGCTGGCACAACGTTCTAACTCGGGTGCCCGATCCAACTGGAGACATCAGACCCGAATCAAAGAACCGACCTGGACACTTGTTCCCCTGCAATCCATCACGAGACAGCTGGGGTAGGAAAACTTCCACAAAGGTGGGTCTATCCTCGTAGGACCCACCCCACTTATAGGGGTATATATGGGAGGGTTCTATTCATTTCTCAAAATACGGCATTATCTCATTTTCTCTCATTGTCATCTGTATCATTTTTGATTTGAGTGTCGGAGTATCATTGCAGGTGACACTCCCTCCACACAGCATCAGCTCGTGAAGTCGGTAAACCTCCGCTCTCATAATCGGCACCCCTCCACCGAGCTGTTCGGAACCCGAAGAACCGAACATAACTCTTATTCAATTTACTTTAATTTATTATCCATTATTATTTTATTTTGATGTTCTTTCCCTGCTTTAATTTGTTTATTCTTTGGCTTGGAAAGCAAGGATGCAATTATGTGCATTCTTGACTCTAACTATCCTAACTTTGCAATAACCAAGGCTTTCAATAGTGCAATAAATAGATATATAACATAATAATAACAATAATATATAATAAATTAAGGCCATGGTTTGTTGTAGAAACAGCCGAAAGAGAAGCATGTAATATGTTGCATGTTGGCCTATTGGGGTTGGTCATGAGAGTCCAAAATGAAAACTTATATATATATATTGCCGAACCAAATACAAGAGACTAACATAGAAAATAAAGCAGATGAGGGTTATGATCAACACTGGCAGAACATGGATTATTATTTGTTGTCATTATTGTATTTGTTGCCGGTGGATTATATGGCATGTTTCCGGATATTCCGACATGCATGTTGGCTCCCTCTAGCAGCTTGTCCTACTACTATGTTCACAACATTTAAAATATGGTGTGTCAATCATCAACATCTATTTCACCGAGGCTAACAACCTCCCTATTCAATTACTATCAAATTTAAACACCTGTTGCTGCTTGCTTCTGTTACAATATATATCTCATAAATAGTAGAGAAAGCTAAGAAGACAACATTTTTAGTTAAAAAAAAATGACTAGTATTGGTTCAAATATAGAAATAACATTTCTGAATAATATATTAAGCAATACTTGTGTTCTTAACGAGATCCAATAATAAAAAACCTAAGGTCTACATGTTTTTACTTGACACCTATACAATTCCATGAGAAATCTTGTTGAAAGAGAGTTCAATAAATAATTAAATACTCAAAAGCATCTTGTCTTATTTAGATTATGTTAAAATGGCAAGTGTGAGAATCGTAATAAATTGAGTCTACATTAAAAAAAAAAACAAAAAGAAGTCAATAATTTATAAGATAAAAAAACTCAATAATTTAATTGTCTAAAAATTTTGAATTGAATGTGATATTTTTTTATTTTGGTATTCTTTTATTTGATTTCTCTATAAAATCTCTCCACTTTGGTAGTCGAGAGTTCCTTACTCAATGGCTCTACTATTTTACTCTTTTGTCGTCTATAAATATCATTTTAGATAACATTTTTAATAAAAGAATCATTAATTTATTTATACATTTATTTAGACATTAAAATTTTTTAAAGATACTCCCAGTTATCGATTTTTTTTGGGACGAGGGTCAAGGCCCACAACAACAGACTGACCCAACCCGATAAACCTAACCCATCCCCACAACCCGCCCCCTAACCCGTTCCCCCTACCTGCCATCTTCCAATCCTAATAGCAGGCTAATGAGTCCTTCAAAAATAGACCCTAAAAAGATTATGTTTAAGCGGATTAGTTGGATTTTTTTTTTGTTCAATAAGAGCACCAAATATAAAATGTAAGAAACAATTTGGAACACCAACCCATACCAACAAAAAACGAATGGAAACACTAAGTCCAATAAATTAAAAAAAAAGACACAGCATGTTATTCCCCCGGCCCTGCGAGGCTGCGAATCTGAGTTAACTTGAAGAAATTGGTTGTTCTAGTCCCAAAAAAAAAAAAAAAGGAATTCGTTGTTCATGATTTATCCTGCTTTCATTTTTATCCCAAAAAAATCTGAGTCACGTTTTTTCTTTCAATTATTAATAATACAGAATAATATATATTTTTTAATTAAATTATTTTATCATTTTTCTAAAAGAGATTTTCTTAAAATTGCACATAGCGATTATTGAAAAAAAATTAAAAAGGGAATAATATTATTAATAAAAAAGTATCCTTTTTCCCAATTTTTTGGTTATAAAAAAATTTCATAATTTAGCGAATCGTTAAAGGGCAAATTGAAAAAAATAGTTAGATCCATGACTAAAAAAAAAAAAAAAGAAAAGAATAGTTAGAACAACTTTATAACCATATAATAAGCTCTGATTCATTGTTTTTGTATATAGCATTGTCCTATAATGTTAAGAGTCTAATACATGTTCTAAAATATTTATACTAACTCAAATTTATAGCAACCTAGACACTAGAGAAAAAGAGTGTAATTCTTTTTTAAAAGTAAAGAATTGGAAATGTTGAAATTAAAGGTGTTTTACTTGTTTGGGGCTTCAAAGTATCTTCGGATGGATCTACTTGCGAAGAAAGAAAGCAAAAGACCAAAAAGTCCAGCAGCCTAAGCTATAAGTTATAACCAAATAGCGTAGAAGGTTGGAGAACTCCAACCATTCGATTTCACCAATTTACCCCCGGAAAAACTACCATAAAGACCAAAACACCCCTAAGAACCCATCCTTGTCTCCTCGTTCTCTCGCTCCTGTTGCCCTTCCTACCCACCGCTTTATATAATTTTTTTGATATTTCAGTCGAAAAATATAAATACAAACATTTCTTACTTCTCTTTTTGAAGCTCCAATTCTTCTCCATAAAGCAGACGAAAACAAATCTCATTCTTTCTCTTCATTATCGAATTCTTTTCTTTTTATTTATTCTTCTGCTGTATTGGGGTTTCTTTGAATTACGATGTCAATGGCGAGGCCTAATCAAGAGGCAATTGAGACATTTATGAGCATCACTGGCTTATCTGAACCCATCGCAGTGCAAAAGCTTGAGGTTTTTCTCTCTTTCATTTCTTTTTTATCATCGCAGATTCTCTAAGAATTCTATTTGAACAAAAACCGAACTAATCAATCGCTCATACTTAGGGTTTCTTTTCTTTTCAATTTGATTTTATTCTGCAGTTCAGTTACACACGTGGCATTTGGAATGTAATTGTGGTTGTTTATTCTATAATCTGATCAATTATGCTCGATCATTATAGCGCAACCAACTACTGCTTTTGAACTATTTTACGATTTATCTTTTATTTTTATTTTTATTCCCTGATATTTAATTGGTTGTTATATTTTTTTTAGTTGGATTATCGATTTGTATAAACTTATGCTTAGATTATGGGGGTCTTTTCATTATTCACTTTTAGTCTTTAATCAGTTCTATGATTTTTGCTGAACTTATTAATACTGTATTACGAGCTCAAATGTTGTAAACTTTATGCATTAGCTTAGAAACTTAGTTGTACATAGAATTTTCCAAATGTGACTGTGACTGTGAGTTTGTGTAGAACCAACGATGTTTTGATTTTGTGGCCTTAGATTTTAGGCACTCAAAAATTTCATCTCAGGTAGCTGTTCTGTTCCTCCTTATTATTTGTAAATATTGTTTCCTCTCAGGAACATGGAGGCAATCTTAATGAAGCTGTCAATGCACATTTTAGTGAAGGTGACCGAAATTTGTCAACCAGGTATACTGTTTGTGATTCTTAGTAACTAAGCTAGTAAGGTATATAGATATTTGCCTTATCAAGACAATGGCTTTCTTTTTTAATATGCATGATATTGACATTTTAATCGACTCCTTTCATGGCCAGCACCCTCAATACCTCTGCTGCACTTCCACAAGATGATTTTATGGATATAGATAACGAACTTAATGCTGAAATGCGCAGACCTCTGTCTCTTTTGTCTTCGGCAAGAACTAATCCCTTTTCTCTTCTTGATCCAACTATTGGGAGAAGTATATTTGATAATCATCTTGATCCAACAAACCGATCACCATTTGTTACACATCCAAGAGAAGTAAGACAAATTCCTATAGAGGTTAAGGATAGTAATCAATCCAACCCTCCAGGGGACCATGTTCCGACCATTGAAGATGTCACTGGAACTTCTCAGGCCCATGGTCCAGATATTCATGGAACAGTCATCATTCATGATGATGATGATGATATTCCACCTGCCCAAACTGCTGCTCGGGATGAGCAGATGCATACACTTGACAGAAATGCGAGACCCAGTGCTCCTGAGTTTGAGAATTTGCCAGATTATGGCAATGACATAGAAGAAGAAATGATCCGTGCAGCAATTGAGGCTTCAAAAAGGGAGGCTGAGGAGAAGTACTCAAATCAAAACCTTAACACACAAAGCGTATGTTCCCCCCCTTGATGGATTTCTCGTGCTTTATTTACTGAATTTTTGCCTAATGTTCAACTATTTATTTCACATTTGATTCAGGATTTCAGCGAACCTGGGGCCCAGAGAACTGTATCTCATCTGGATGATCCTGAGCTTGCCCATGCAGTCTCATTGTCCCTGAAGGTACACTTATATTATTTATTTTTCCTTTACCATGTTAGGAATTCATTGCATTGAGCATCTTCAGCAGTGTGTGATGCCTCCGGGATAGAATGTTGTTTTCACCTTGCTTTTCATTAATAATGGAATTTTGGTACCCGTATTGCTTCTAACATGGAAAGAGTCCAGACTGCTGAGCAAGAGAAACAATTGCGCATGCAAGGAGGAGAAGCTGAAGCATCAACAGTTGGTTCATCCAAACCATCTAAAGTGGAGCTAGGGGAAGCCTCATCAAATGGAAGGTATATTTCTTTATACCTGTAGTGTCTGTTGGATCTGTTGCATTGGCTGCCCAGATCATACTCAACTTCTTCCTTTCTTGTGACTGTCAAATCTGAAAGGGGCAATCATGGTCATTCTAGGTTGCAGTCAGGAAGTTCTTCCTTCCAAGATGAAGATGAAGACTTAGAAGAGCAACCTCTGGTTTGGAACAGGCCTAGACGTACATCCTCAAGCCCTAAAGAGTCACCACAAGAAGTTGAAGCTGTTGAGGCTAGTCCTCTGCCCAGCACAGGACAGCAGGATAACAGCAATCCTGCTCAACATAATGAAAATTCCTTCCAATTAGATGAGGTATAATCCTTCCTCTTTGTAACTTTTTAAGATGGAATTCTGTGTGTATTTGCCATAGCATGTTAGGTTGTCTATCTGCCATGTTTCCTAATTTCCAATCTTTGTCTAAACTGAAATTGAAGTGGGGTGGTATTTCTTCGGTGGAGCACGATGAAGCAGTTATGCTTGAGGCTGCAATGTTTGGTGGGATCCCAGAAGGAACCGGTTATCGCTATGCCTATGCACCTCATGAGTTCATGCAGAGTAGGGGTTCATATCCTCGGCCAACCCCACGCCCACCGTCACCATCACTGACAGCTCAGCGCTTGATAAGGGAACAGCAGGTGCAACTTCTTTCTTACCTGGGTTGGAATTATAAGTTGTAGCCTTGTAGGAAATATCCTCACTGTAGCTATCACTTTCTATGGTTTTTCAATGCAGGATGATGAATATCTTGCATCATTACAAGCAGACAGAGAAAAGGAATTGAAAGCCATAGAAGAAGCTGAGGCTGCTCGTGAAGAGGAAAGGCGGAGAGAGGAAGAATCTCGCAGGAAGTTACAGGAAGAGCAGGTACTACATTTGTGATTAATTGTCTGGTCTTTGTTAAGTTTTCCCTCGCTTTAACTGCTTGTTCCTTTTCTTTCAATTTTGTTTTAGTTTAGACCAAGCTGGTGAGAAAGAGTACTATCGTGCTTTTCAATTTTTTTTATATTTGCATTTCTGTGTACTTTTTTGTTGGAGGGTTAGGTGAGCATTTGTTATTGAAGCAGCAGTTGCTAGAGGTTTTGTGAAGTAGGTACTCCAATTTCTTCACTTTTCAGCTTACTAGAAGCTTGTTGAGCTAGCTTTCAAGGCCTAGTTAAGCTCAATTGAATAGTTCATGTTAGATACAAATGAAACCTTTTAGGTTTTAATGATATTTCTAGTCATAAAATGTAAAAACCTAGTCTTATGGAGCCGATTCATATGCTACTGAGTCAAACATAGTAGAGTTCAAGTTTGACTCATTTAATGAGCACACCTCGTTGAACTATAACTAAATTGGGTTGGAGATAGCTCCCGTGCATTCTCACAATTTTTATCCTGCTGTTGATGTTAACTTTCTCATGTCCAATCCTGTTACAATATCAAAGTCACTCTTCTCACTTATGCAATTTGCATGATCCTGCTTCAGGAATTGGAAACACAGCTAGTAGCAAAAGAAGCCTCTCTACCACCAGAACCATCCTCAGATGATGAAAATGCTGTCACCTTGCTGGTAAGGATGCCAGATGGAAGCCGCCGTGGACGTCGATTCCTTAGATCTAATAAACTACAGGTGAAATCTGTTGTAGAATTTTGTACTAATCCTTTCTTTCGGTGAATATTTTTGCTAAACCTGATCCTGGAAATTTTCAGTCTCTCTTCGACTTCATAGATATTGCTAGAGTGGTGAAACCAGGCACTTACAGACTGGTGAGCAAACCCCCTTACGTTTCAGTTTTATCGTTATACTTGGTACCCATGATATGTATTATCGTAGTGATTGCTCTTTCCATGTTATTCTTGTTGGGTCAGGTGAGACCGTATCCTAGGCGTGCTTTTAGTTACGAAGAAAGCGCATCGATACTTGAAGAGCTTGGACTAACCAACAAGCAAGAAGCCTTGTTTTTGGAGTTAGTCTAGTGCCCTGATGGCGCAGATTTGAAAAACATTGAAGTTTTTAGTTTACGAATCAATCCATTTATACGGTGATATGGAATTTCAATCTGGTTTGTGCTGTTTGGATAAGTTTATTCATCATATAATTTCTAGAAGATCAGAATTAGATGTACAAAGCGATCAGGTTTTGGCATGTTATGAATCTTCGTGGTAGCAGTTTCATGAACAATTGATTACATGGCGCCTATTATTTTTTCCATCTTTTGTACGTGATCGTATATGATACCGTTACGTTACGCTGGTGTGTTCCTTAGGAGAGAACAAAACAATTTTATATTTGATAACTTGAGCTTCAATTTCAAGCCCCCTCCCCGTAAAGAACTAAAATAGTTAAAAAACTTATTTACCGTCCATTATCAGCAAAAAGTACTGTTCATAATTTCCTAATGTTTTGTTTTATTTTTTAATTCAACTAAGCTTTTTCTCCCGACATCTACGTCTGTTTTTTCTTTTTCTTTGAGCTTATTTTGGAGTATCATCCTCGGCTTGGCTGGAACAACCAGCTTTTTCTATTACTATTGCTATTACTATTACAATCTAAACGGCAAGAAGAGATTATAGACGTTGAGTTGGAGGAAATAATTCATTGCTGAGCAAAATTTAGATACAGTACGAATTAAAATTTAGATGCATACTGGTTTTCTCTCAGTTTCAGCATCTTTGTCTCTCCCACTCGAGTTTGCATGAATTTAGGGAAGCTAAGCAAAGTAACCCTAATACATTTTCAATTTTACGAAGAGTACACGTTAATTAAATAGTTTTATACATGAGTACATGATGAATGATGAAATCATGCTTATGGGCAAAAAGTAATATGAGATACAATATTTTTGTTAAGTTTCAGAAAAATTTTATTTATAAATTAATTCAACAGTCCAGAATTTTTTTCATATAGTATTATTAATTTATTACTTCAGTTTGAAAAATAGATGGACAACTTTTAGTTCTTGCAAATAAACTATGAGAAAGACATTGCTTTTTTATGAAAGGATAAAAGTATTTCATTAATAATTATATAATATTTAATATAGGAAGTTCATTTAGGGATTTATTTCATATTAATTGTTGTAAGAAAAATTTTGTACAATCATCTAATTATATATTACTACATTATTAAAAGTAATTACTTTTAGCACTTACTATTTGAATAATCATAAAAGAAGTTGACAATATAAACAAGTTAACTTTTCTACACTATCATAAAATTATTTTAGATCGTCAATCAACAAATATTTAAGAAATTCAGTATCATGGTAAGTGTTTTTTTTTTTTTTTTGAAATGGTAGATAAAATTTATGCTAAGTGTGTTTTATCTAGGACTTTGCTCGCAAATAGTTTAAAGTTATTATTTTTTAAGCAAGGAAAAGATTTTTACTGTAACTAATATATTTGTTTTGGATTTAGTAGATACATGTTAAGATTATTGTAAATAGAACTTTTTAAACCTTTTACTTTCATAAATATAAAATAAATGCATTATAAATTTAAATTTGTATATTTTCTATAAAAAAATTTCGCTGATAATCTTAATATATATATGTGTTTGGGAAACATGTTAGTTAAATTTTTATTTTTTATATCCTTAAATAATCCTATTAACATATTCATTAACAAAATCTTACTTTGATTTTTATCAGGCGCATTATGATATTCCAAAGATCAAAATAACTAGAGCAGTCTAGTCAAATGGTCGTGGACGTGTCCCCTCAACAGGGGTTTAGTTTAGTTTATAGAAAAGGGGAAAAAGGAAGGAACAAGATGATGATGGTGCAAAGTTGCATGTTGTGTTGTTACTCACTCCCACCAAAAAGCGAAGAACCCAATGCAACGGTCAATTGAACGGATACCCGCATGAGGGGCACGTGCGGCGGCCACTAGTCACTTCCCCCACAACGGTCATATTTCACCGACATCACACAACGGTCACATGATTATATGGCATCAGCGATGGGCCGTTGGATGATGATCGTACGGTTGAGAAGGGGAGGTTGGGGTTGTTCCGTGGTGCCCGCTGTCATCATCTCTATTCCTTTTTCTTTCTCCCTCCGCCGATTCTTACATCAAATCAGGGTTTAGTGTAGGCCCAGCCACGCACTCACACCACAACACAACTTACTCACTCACTGCGACGATGATGGAGACAGCCTTGGAGTGTTGAAGACCACAACAACATGAAGCTGGTTCATGCAGGGGAGAGGACCCTATAGCATAGTGTTGTGTTAAACTATAACATTTACTATTATATAAAAGCACAACGCTTTTAAGGTTTGTGTTTTCTCTTTTAGGTAAGTGATTGATGGCGTTCGGAGAGGTGTTAGGGGGATTTTGTTTCTGTTCTTGTTCCCTCCCCTGGCGCGGGTAATTGAGCCATGACGTTGTTGTTGAGAGTTTCCAGTGCTAATAATAATGATATGGGTTTGAATGTTTCTCAGGAGTTCAGCCATCACTACCACCACCACCACTTTGAAGGAGTATGTTTCTGTTTCCCCTCCCTTGTTTCTGTTAAAACTACTACTACTACTCGGCACTTTGCCATGACCCTTGTTTGAGTTTATCTGGAATCCGATGATCGTTTTGTGCATGTGTTAGGTTAGTTTCTTTCCAAATTCATTCTTTCATTCTTTTATTGTTATTACTTACTTACTGGGTTGGGACCATTCTTTTTTTGCATATACAGATTCATTTCTTCACATACATACCTACACACTGAATTTGTAAAGAAACACACTAGAAAGCTTGATTAAATTTGTTTGAAACATATTCATCGGATTCCTTTCTTTTTCTCTTGTTTCTCATTCTGTGGACACAAAATCTTGCTAACTAGAAACTTCATCCACTGGCATTCACTCTGCATTTCCCCTCTTGTAAAGTTTTACTACATACATGTTGATTGTTGGGCCAGGGTCTAGCTAGTTGAGAAAACAAACACATACATAACATTTTCCTACATCCACCATATTATATATTACATACATCACTTGATCAAGCTATTTACTAGATACAAAAGAAAAAAGGGAAGGGAAAAAGAAGCAGGTACCATAGCAGGAGCAGGAAGCAGCAGCAGCATTGGGGAAGAGAAGGAAAACGGGGGGATTAACCAGCAACAGAAAAAGCAATAGAGGATGTTGGCTGGGTGTTCTAGTTCTACATTGTTGTCACCAAGGCATAGATTGAGGAGCGAACCATCACCACAGTTTCATCATCAAGCTTGTCATCTTCAGCTACCACCTTCCATGAGCACGCAGAGATTGGACTTGCCAGCTTGCACCTTCCCAAGGAACAACAAAGTCTCACCAAGGCCTTCTGTTGTCACCACCAACACCAACACCAACAAGCCCATTGAAGCCAAGACAAGCTCTTATTCTCTCAAGCAGCACATTAGGCTTCCGCCATTGGCAACCACACCACAAGTTATCACATCTGCACCACCTTCACCCTTCCTTGAAGCCAAAGAAGAGCCCTTCTGGGACAACAACAACAACAACAGGAGCTTGAAGAAGAGGCCAGTGGATAATGACGACTCTTTTGACAGCAGAGCCAAGAGGAAGAAGGGTAGCAACAGCAACAGCAACAGCACCAGCGACAATGGCGATTCTTCCGATGATGTTATGGAAGAAGAAGGAACAGGAGAGGGTCTGAGTTTATCTGCAAACTTCTGGTTACAGCCATCTTCACTTCCTCCATTCTCTCTAACATGTTCAGGGGAGGAAGAGAGGGTGTGCTTCGTTCCAAGCGAGGTGGTTTCCGCTCCTTGGGTGGAATCCGCAATAACAAAGATAACAAACCATGGCGAGAAGGAAGGCGAGGGTGGTGGCAGCCGCTTCCCTCCGCCACAACCCTCAGCCTCCTCCAACACCTCATCAGAGAGCCAAGGTTTAAGCCTCAGGCTGAACGAGAATCCTGAAGTCGGAAACGGTTCAGGTAACCCTTACCATAACCACCACCATGAAGAAACCACCGCGGAGGAAGACGAAGATATCCAAGAGGAGCACCGTGGATTCGAGCTTGTTAGTTTACTAACCGCATGCGTTGAAGCCATTGGAACAAAGAACATCGCCGCAATCAACCATTTCATAGCAAAATTAGGAGATCTTGCTTCACCAAGAGGAACAAGTTCAATGAGCCGAATCTGTTCTTACTTCACAGAAGCCCTAGCCATAAGAGTGACGAGGCTATGGCCTCACATTTTCCACATCACCATCCCTCGGGAGCTCGATCGTGTTGTGGAAGACGAAAACGGCACCGCATTGAGGCTCTTGAACCAAATCACACCGATCCCTAAGTTCCTTCACTTCACATCCAACGAGATGCTGCTGAGAGCCTTCGAAGGCAAAGACAGAGTCCACATCATAGATTTCGACATCAAGCAAGGTCTTCAATGGCCGAGCTTGTTCCAGAGCTTGACTTCCAGATCGAACCCTCCCAGCCACGTCAGAATCACCGGCATCGGCGAATCCAAGCAAGATCTGAACGAAACAGGTGACAGGCTCGCCGGTTTCGCGGAGGCGTTGAACCTTCCGTTCGAGTTCCATGGAGTGGTGGACAGGCTGGAAGACGTGAGGCTGTGGATGCTTCACGTGAAGGAGAACGAAACGGTTGCGGTGAACTGTGTGTTCCAGCTTCACAAGACTCTGTACGACGTAAACGGCGGAGCGTTGAGAGATTTTTTGGGACTGATACGAAGCACGAACCCCGCAATGGTGGTTGTGGCGGAGCAAGAAGCAGAGCACAACGATATGAGGTTGGAGGCTAGGGTTTGCAACTCGTTGAAATACTACTCAGCGTTGTTTGACTCGGTTGAGCACTGTCTTGAAGGGGATAGCAGTGCGAGGAGGAAGATAGAGGAGATGTTTGGAAGGGAGATTAGGAACATTGTGGCTTGTGAGGGGAGTGATAGGTTGGAGAGGCATGAGGGTTTTGGGAAGTGGAGGAAGATGATGGTGGAGCAAGGAGGGTTCAGGTGCTTGGGTGTTACTGAGAGAGAAAGGGTTCAGAGCCAGTTGCTGATGAAGATGTACCCTTGTGACAGTTACAGTGTTAGGAATCATTCAAGTGAGGCTCTCAGTCTTTGTTGGATGGACATTCCTTTGTTCACTGTTTCAGCTTGGGCACCTCTTGATGCTGCAGGAACCTCTTCATCTGTTTCTCAGCCAATTTGATTTCATTTCTTTGTTTCTATACACACAAAGGGAAGGTAACATTCTTTAATTTCTCTAGGTAGGGGGATCAAACACCAAACAAATTTGTTATTATTATTATTCTTTCATTCTTTGTTGCAGATAACATTTCTCATATTTGTAGTAATTCAATTATTTTTATAGTCCAATTCTTTGTATGTTTCTGGAGTTGGTCATGATTCCGAGTTTTATTCATTTTATATGTGAAGAAGTGAATCCCATTGATCTGTGTCAGCTTCAGGTGTGTCTAACTCTAGCTTCTATATTTCTGCTGTTTCATTTCATATGCTAAATATTGTAATAAAGTTCATGACAGGTCATTTTACTTAAATATCAATATCAATCCAATAAAATCATATAATTGCAAGCATTTAATGTAATGAAGAAAATCAAAATCATGCTAGCAACAAGTTGGTGAAAGTGACAATTCGATTCAGGCAGGAAAATGACGAATCCATACGAGTGTCCTTCCGTGTTCTTCCTCACCATATCTTTCTTGTTATCAACTTATCATCACTCATTCCGATGCGGTAGAAGTTGTAGTGCTTATGATAAGATGGATCGATGATTAACATTAACGAGCAAGTTGAGGAGTGAGGAGGAGGGGTTTATGTGAAAGTCTTCAAGATATTTTGTATTATTGTTAATACAAAATAATGTTTTGACAGTGACGAATTCTATTTTGATACAATGATGATGCACCGTTCTAATCATTAAATGTAGGGTGTCGGGTAGGGCCGGCTTTACTCTGGTCGGATACTTTGTTTTGATTTTATTTATTTTGTAGATCCTTATTCCTTATTCAACATTTAAATACAACGAAATCTAATAATATTCGGATTAAACTTAATTCGGGTCTACATAAAGTAAAAACGAAGGATTGAGCATTTGAGCTTGAATATATTTGTCATCTGTGGTCTGTGGAGAAGTGGCTGTGAGAAACAAGAAAAAGCAAAATCAAAACTTATACAATATCTTAATCAAACAAATGAACAAAGAAACTAAACAAAAATACTCTCTCAAATCTCAACTTGATTTGCCTAAAATGCTAATACAGATTTTAGAATAAGGACAAGTTATTCAAATAAAATGGTTACAAATTTATATTATCAGATTGCAATTTTTTTAAGCTGAATATATAATTATTGTAACTTTTATACATCTATGTAACTTTTAGATTAATATAAACTGCTATAGTAGCCACAGTTTACATTTAAAATGGTGCATACAAAAATTGTAACTTTTATACATCTATGTAACTTTTAGATTAATTTAAACTGCTATTAGTAGCCATAGTTTACATTTAAAATGGTGCATACAAAAACTGCTATTTGTGTGAGATTTAAAAATTTTGCGTAATTCATAGGAGACTCTATCACGTGGAGCTGGTTTCTCTCTCTCTCTATATATATATAAGTGCAAAGGAATTGGAAAGGAGTGGAGATATTTAGAGATTCAATTAATAGAACATAAATTAAAATACTATTTTTAATAATTTAAGGTAAAATGAAAATTTATTAAATAGATAAAAATTGTATTAAATGTAAATAGATGATCAATGTGCATTGTTAACATTTCAATTCGATCTGTACTAAAATATAAATAAATATAGTTTAAATTATAAAACTTTTAAAATTTAAAAAATAAAACCAAATATACTATATGAGTATACTATATTAATAAATATTGTCTATTTAAATTTAATTTTTAAACAAACAAAATTTAAATTATAAAACTTTTAAAATTTAAAAAATCAAAATACCAAACTTGTTGTAGGAGTAAAAAAATGAATATTAAAGGATAAAGCAATGTATGCTTTATTGTGGGAAGTGGATATTTTTCAGTAAAAAAAATTAGATAGTATCAATTGTAATCTCTCATTTTTTATTGTTCTCTTTTTTATATTTAATTTTAATCCTACTTATAAAGTTAATGGTAAAAACATTATACTTCATTTTTTCAAATATTAAAAAAACTAAAAAAATTATTCCTTTTATTGCATATATGCTAGTCAATTTAGATAGACTCCTATACGCGGCTGAAGTAGTTGCCAAGATGACTCGGATCCACATCACTTTTTTTGTTTCTACTGATTTAACCAAAGCTATTCAATTATTGGTCTAGCACCATGAATGAAAACGTGAAGATGAAAACCAAACACCACCATGAATTTTATTCCTTTTTTAAATACTAAGTACATGTCCGTCCACCGTAGTTGATAAATATGAGAGTGGCCTCATTGTCTCCACCTCAGCACAGTCATATGTAATTAATATGTTCATTATCTTTTATTCTTTTCTAACAAGATGGCCCCGTTGTTGCCATACAAGGCACATAGATTTTTTAAAAAATAATTTTCCTAAAAAAAATTATGGCATGGAATATGGATTGTGTGGATGCTACTTGAGTACTTGATTAACAACAAATGGCAATGCTTGTGTTGATTCTGAAATATATTAAAAAAACCTCCCTCGTACGATTTAAAAAGAATAAAAAATGATAATATCACACTCTTGTTTTTTATAATATTAATATACACATATTTTTTTATAAAATATATTTATATCAATTTATGGAAAGAATAATATTATCAAAATAAAAATAACAATATTCATTTTTAATATGATAATCTATTAATCTTAATAGACCGATCACTTTCATTTAAAAAAAAGAGTAAAGTAACAATAAAATTTTTGAAAATTTTAGCTTTTAGATTTAATTTGGGTAAATAGTTTAATTAAATTTTTTTAAAAAAATAGTTCAAATAATAAATATCTATATTAAAACTAGTTTATAAATAAGTTATTTTATATTTAGATTTTTAGTTCTAAAAGTACTTATTTTAAAAAAATAATGTAATAAAAAAAATTTATTATAAGAAAAATTATTTTTTTAACTTTTCTATAAACTCTTAAATAACTTTTTATAAAGTTGTCATTTAGTTTTAAAAATTGTATAAGATATTAATACTATTACTTTTTATAAGTTAAAAATTCAAAAAAAATATTTTAAAAATTTTTAAATTGACCTTTAATTAATTTTTGAAAAAAAATTATTTAAATTTTGCACAATAATAAACAGTTGACATATATGTCTTTTTATTAGTAAATAGTACAAAATAAAATAAAATAATTCCTGTAAATAAACAAAAATATTTGCACTTAACAACATCGTGAATATTTCTAATCTTTTATGAGGGTAAATAAATCGGCACGTTAAGTTTTCATTGATAAAAAATAAGTTATTTTTATTAATATAATAATATATGATTAATTAATTATATAAATTTTTTTACACTCATGAGATGTAAAAATTAAATTCTACACTTAATTATGTATAACCATAACAAATGTAGCTATTTTTATATTTATTAAAAAAATGAAATTAAATGATGGTGTAAAATAATACAATAAAATTATAATCTCGCTAAAATATGTATATAAATCCATAATATAATACTATACTAATAGTGTGATAAGTTGAGTTGAGAGTAATGTTAGCATGTTACAGGATTATTATTTTCAGTCAATAATAATTTATATTTATATTAATAAAATAATAAAAAATTGAGAATTATTTGTCGTAAAATTTTGAATTTAAATTTTTTAATTTTTAAATAATTTTTTTATATTTATTTTAATCTTATTTATGAAATAAATAATAAAAAATTATACTTTATTTTTTACAATAAAATTCAAATTTCAAAGAATCCAAATACAAATTTTTTTTGGCTGAGTAGATGATGTTGTTATCCATCCAAATCAGAAACCGCTGGCTGTCCCAACAAACAAACAAAATAAACAAAATCCCAAAACAGAAAAAGGAGGTACATACAACTCGTACGCCTCCGTGTCTGAACTGTACATTATATCATTCATTCCAAAATCATTTCGCTCGCCACTTTCCTCTTCCTTCTTCTCTTCTTCTGAGTTACAGTGCTCTCTCCACTCCATGGGTATCCTGTTCTCCTCGACTTACGCGCGAAAAGCACCGCCTTCGAGTCCTACTTTGGCGGATCTACCAGAGAGTTGCGTCGCTTCCATCATTGGATACATGGATCCTCCCCAGATTTGCAAGCTCGCTATGTTGAATCGCACTTTTCGCGCCGCTTCATCTGCTGATTTTGTTTGGGAATCCAAGCTCCCCCCAAACTACCATGTTCTTATCGCTGAAATCTTCGATCAAAGTGTTCAAAACAATCACAGCAAAAGAGCAATCTATGCCAGCCTCTGTCGCCTCAATTCGCTTGACGAAGGCAACAAGGTAAATAGTAATAACAATAATAATAATTTTAATTATCCGATCTCTTTTTAACGGATACCTTAATTATGATTTGTTTAAGACCTCGCTGGCTTGCTTAGCTTTTTTTGGAAAATTGAAAAGGGGTTGATGATTTCTGATGTGTTTGTTGCAGAAAGTTTGGTTGGATAGAAGCACGGGTAAGCTATGTATGTGCATATCTTCCAAGGGGCTATCTATAACGGGGGTTGATGATCGAAGATATTGGAATCGTATCCCAACTGAAGAATCTAGGTCAGGTTCTAAATTGATATTTATATTGTTAGCAATAAATTTTCTGGCACTGTGAGCACTTCTCTTTCTTTTCATCTGAGTTGGTAGTTTTTAGGTGGATTATTAATTTATTATTTCATAATGATTGGTTTGTGGATAAATTTGTATTTTGAATACTTCAATGAGGGGAGATGAGGGCTAGAGTAAAGGAAAGAAGTAATTGAGGGATAGAGATACCTAAACTGGAGAAACACGGGGAAAATTAGGGAGAGAAATAAGTTTAGGAACAATAATTTCATTTCTATATATAAGTTTAATTCTGCAAAACATGATGCACAACAAATGTTGATTAACCAGCAGTGTAAATCACATACTTAATCATAGCGGTTAAAGAAAAACTAAATAACCCAAAGGGAAATGACAAACCCATAATCCTGTTATGAAATGGGAATGAGTCAAGGAACAGACTTGTGTGTGAATGAAGATTTTGTGATTTTTTCCTCTTCAAATATTTTTACTTTTGTTTATTCTGGTTTCATTTTATATAATCAAGCATAAAATAGTCTAAGTGTGGTTTTAGGTTGAGAATTAAGGTTTCTGGACAGACTTGACTGAATTATTAATTGTGATGTTCTTAAAGTAAAATATTTATTGGATAGTAAATTAAATGTTTGATATACAAACAATGAATGTCACACTATGCTCCGTTTAATAGTCATATTGAATTATTAACCTTTATATCGTGTTAGCAATGGATAAGCATGTAAACAGAAAAATCTGCATGCAGTCTATAGTGTGCCTCTCTTCGTCTAAGCACATAAAGACAGCTAGTATCATGCATAAGATTTTGGAACTTGAATGTGATTCTTCTTAACCCCCCCCCCCCCCCCCTCTTCTTTTTCCTCTCTTTTCCAATTTTTTTTTCTTTCTAATTTTTTCTTTTCTTTCTTTTTGTTTTCTCTCCTTTTCTGATGATGCAAAATACTATTCAACTAGTTTGATTGTCAAAATTATGTCTATTCATTCTAAGGGTGCTTTGGAACTAAACATGAATCATCTCCATTGTTTGCCTTTGCAGATTCCATGCTGTTGCATACCTCCAGCAAACCTGGTGGTTTGAAGTCATTGGGGAAGTTGACTTTCCCTTTCCTGCCGGGACATATAGCCTATTCTTTAGAATCCATTTGGGGCGAGCTGGCAAGAGGTTCGGTCGACGAGTCTGCAACACCGAGCATGTTTATGGGTGGGACAAAAAGCCCGTTCGGTTCCAGCTATGGACTTCAGATGGGCAGTATGGTTCATCCCAATGTTTCCTGAAAGAACCTGCCAAATGGAGTTTTTATCATGCTGGCAATTTTACAGTTGTCAATGGCAATGTATCAACAAAAATTAAATTCTCTATGACTCAAATTGATTGCACACACACTAAAGGTGGTCTATGTTTAGATTCTGTGCTCATATACCCAAGTGAATTCAGAAAGGTAAAAGCATTTTTGAATCACTCCTTAGCTTCATAGATGTAGTGTGCATCTAATAATATATAGTGCTTAGTGCGGCGTCAGGGAGAGTAGAGAATCGAGTTTTTATATGGTTCTTCGAGTATTAGACTTTTGTAGGAGCTGGGAGGTGATGTATATAGGTGTGTAGTTTGTCAGTTTGAAGGATGGTTCTTTTATTCATACCTCCGAACGGTACACTTAAGAATAGTTTGCGTAGAGATCTGGGGTGGAATGGAGATTTGAACTGGGCTCATATTTTTGGGTTGACCGTCTGGTTGCTCCTATTTCCAACTCTGTAAGGCTTAGCAAGTTGAGACAGTACGCGGACCTCTCTCACCCAAGTGAGTTGGATGTATTGGTGTAGAAGTACATTGCTCTAGGTTGGTTCATTTAGCAGCTTCTGTTTGTTGCATTGCGCAGCGTCTCGGGAATGGACTGTGTTTCAACAATGGTACTCGGTAATTTTGTTTACAATGTAGTTTGGGAGAGTGGTTTGATAGGATAATGTTGCCCAGTTGTGGTGGTATTCAGAATCTCCTTCAATGGAGTTGGTCGTGTGTTGCAGATCAAGACCTACATCAAGGGTATTCTTGTTGCGGATAGGCTTTTCAATTATGATCCGCCAAAAAGATGTTGCTGGATTTTTCTTCAACATGTAATGGCTAAACGTTCTTGTTTAGGGGTCTGTTCTTGTTTAGGGGTCTGTTGTCAGTTACTAAACTTATAAACAAAACCAATATTGTGTTATTTGTGGCAGATTGAACTAGTCGTTCGTTTGAATGTTTTAATGACGTTGACTCATCTTACATATTCTTATATTATTAATGGGACCCAAGTCCTAAGAAAACTAATATTGTGCTATTGTGGCAGAATGAATGAGTCGTTAGTTTGAATGTTTTCATGACATTCTTTTATCTTATCTTACATATTCTTATCTCTTATGAGAAATGACACACTGATTTTTTAATAAAAAACTCTTCTAGAAAGCAACTCTTTTCTCTCTCTCTTTTTTCCTTTCTTCAAATATATCAAACCAAAAAGATAATACTGTGTGTAATTAACATGGAACAGAAAATTAATTAAATCCAATTTGTCCAGTTTGAATTTGCTTGGTTTGTTCAAATAACTCTAGGCACTTATTATCAAAAACCTATAGAAGATCAGTAATTCTGATAATTGAATTAATATTTAATTTAGCCCTTGAAATTTAAGATCAAATTTAAATTGATTCTTAAAATTATAATTGACTTAATTTGAATCTTGAAATTCATAATAGTAATTTGCATTAGTTTTTGAATTAATTTCTATGAATGACATTGATTTTGCATATTAATTTGTCAAGATTTTGGCTCTCGCCTAAGTTTCATATGATTAAGATCTACTAGATCTTCTATAAATTTGATGAAATTCCAACATTTTCACGAAGATGTTAATAACAAATTCAATTTAAAAATTTTAAAACTCACGAGCAGCAATCAAGCTTCTAAACTCGATCATATGAAACTTGAGCAAGAAATCCAAATAACAGCAAGTTAATGTATCAAATCAACACGTCGTTAATGAAAATCAGCTCAAAAGCTAAAATTTTAAGAGTCAAATTGAATTCCACCACAAATTTAAGAATCAAATTAAGTATTAAGTCCTGATCATCATTTTATAAAAATCATTTATAATTACTCTCCTAACCAAAACATTATAAATATATTTTTAATGTATTGGAATTTCATAATGTACTAATAATTTTTTTTATTTTATTTATAGTTCGAAAATTCTTTAGAAAATGTAATTAAGGAAATGCTTCCCTTCCCTCCCCTGCATTTCCCCTCCATGTAAACAGAGATTAAGGCGTATAATAATTTTTTCCTAGTGTGTACATAAAATTAGATGGATCAAACGTACTAGTACGAAGTACTATATATAGCAATAGCATTGGCTCTGGGCTCTGGGCTCTGGCTGGCGCCTGGCGGAGTTCTCGGAAAACATTACTATCTGTCAGTCTTAAAAATAAAATAAAATTCGCATATCAGATTCCCACACTCGTCGGTAAATTCCATGCTTGCACTCGAGACAACTACCATTAGCATTGAAGCCATATAGGTACCGGAGGGCATAATTGTACTTTCTACAGATATAATGGAAATTGTTGTAATCTATTTGGTTGGCATTGAAATTGAATGGCAGGGTTGTCGTCAGTTCGAAGGAGAAGCATAAGTACAACAGAGATAAGTAGGCTGTAACTGAAGCTAAAGTAGATCTACAGCGAAGAAACCAGAAGGAAACACTTTTGAGTCTTTGAACTCTCAAGTCTGACTCAAAACGACGCCGCATATGGAGGAGCTGCAGATGGATTCCATGGCGGCAGCCATAGGGGTTTCTGTTCCCGTGCTTCGCTTCCTTCTGTGCTTCGTTGCCACCATTCCTCTCAGCTTCCTCTCCCGCTTCGTCCCCTATGGCTTCTCCAAGAACCTCTACTCCGCCGCCGTCGGCGTCATCCTCTCCTACCTCTCCTTTGGTCTCTCCTCCAACCTCCACTTCCTGGTTCCCATGTCACTCGGCTACGTTTCCATGCTTCTCTATCGCCCCCGCTGCGGCATCCTCACCTTCTTCCTCGGATTCGGTTACCTCATTGGCTGGTAATTTCAACTCTCCCTTATTATGCTCTATTCGTTCAATTATTTTTATTTTTAATTATTTGTAATTGATTAAATGGTTTTGTGTGTAGCCATGTATATTACATGAGCGGTGATGCATGGAAGGAAGGGGGTATCGATGCCACCGGTGAGACTCACCTACCGCTAATTCCTTATTTAATGCTGTTAATTTTTCTCCTTGTTCTAACCACTGACGTTATAATAAAGCAAAATCCAAATCAAATTACAGAGGAAAAGTATCGGCTAGTACAAAAGGACCTTAGCTGGTGCCTAATAGTGTTATTAATGATGTTGTTATTGTTGTACTAGGGGCCTTGATGGTTTTGACTCTTAAAGTCATCTCTTGTGCGTTTAATTATAATGATGGATTACTGAAGGAGGAAGGTTTGCGAGAGGCTCAGAAGAAAAACCGTTTGATTAAATTGCCTTCACTAATTGAATACATTGGTTACTGCCTCTGTTGTGGCACTCACTTTGCTGGCCCGGTTTATGAAATGAAGGATTATCTCGATTGGGCAGAAGGAAAAGGGGTGCGTTTATCATTCATCACTATTGCAAAACCTTTTGCTTAGTTGATTGTGCTTCAAGGATTAAAATTTATGCTCCTTAAGTTGGTTGAAGCATTTCATTTTTCATGCTTATACCGGTTCTTGTAATTGTGATTTCAATGCTAGAGTCTTTATTGTTTGCAGCTTTGGAGCACCGAAGCAAAAGGGCGATCTGCATCACCATATGGGGCAACCTTACGAGCTATCCTGCAAGCTGGTTTTTGCATGGCCTTGTATTTATATCTGGTGCCTTACTTTCCTCTTTCCAGGTTTAATGATCCTATATACCAAGAATGGGGATTCTGGAAACGGTTGGGTTACCAATATATGTCTGGTTTCACAGCACGCTGGAAATATTATTTCATCTGGTCGATTTCAGAGGCTACTGTGATCATTTCTGGGCTGGGTTTTAGTGGCTGGACAGAATCTACTCCGCCAAAGCCCCGCTGGGATCGCGCAAAGAATGTAGATATAATAGGTGTTGAGTTTGCCAAGAGTGCAGTCGTGTTGCCACTTGTGTGGAACATTCAAGTCAGCACCTGGCTTCGTCATTGTGAGTTTTTGCCTTTTGATGATTTTCTTGCTTAGCGTTTACTTATTAGCTATGTTAGTATCATATTGAATTCTTTCAATTTTAGGCAAACATTTTATCTTAATTAGGGTCTTGACAGCATGATATTCTCAATTCCTGACATTGAACTGGCCATAAGACTTTGTATCGTTCTATCCACATGGTAACATTGAAATAACCTCTGTTCTTGAATTCTAACATATATTTTTGTTAATCAACAGCCAGTTTCCTTTCTCTTTCCTTTTTTTCATTTTGATAAACGAGGCAATATATGATGGCGAATCAAATAGATTGTCTATTTACCTACCATTGTAACATTTGGCTATAACACAAGTAGTAATGTTATTGTTTGTTTTTCCTCAGATGTTTATGATAGGCTTGTTCAGAATGGGAAGAAACCTGGTTTCTTTCAGTTACTTGCCACACAGACCATCAGTGCTATATGGCATGTGAGTACATTATTGTATTCAAGATTATTGTACCTTCTATATGCATTATTATCACTTCAAGATTATAAGCTACTGGATTGGAATTGCTTGTGCATGAATTTTTCATGATGCATACATTGGAGTTCTGAGAAAAGACATTGGTTGCATATATTCTTCCTTTACATCTTGATATCATTTTTCACTCTCTGGCTTTGGAAATGGATGGTAGATTTGAAGGAATACAAAGTCATTAAATTCATTACTCAAGCAGGTTGTGATGGTTGATAAGAGGCATAACCATATTTGTTAACTTCTTTTGGTCTATTCATTCACAAAATTTTCCTTTAAAGAAGATAAATAAATGAATTGCTGAGTCCATGTTTTAACTCTTAAGTTTGAAGGTCTCATTTTAAAAAATAAATGAATGAATAATAATCTTCTTTAAAGAAGATAAAAAATATTAACATATGGACTTTGTTATTTCAGGGATTATATCCTGGTTACATCATATTCTTCGTTCAGTCAGCATTGATGATTGCTGGTTCCCGAGGTATAAATTGGATTTAACTAATTTTCTTTTCTTACTTCGCTTCAGGTAGTTGACTCGTGTTTCTTTCTTTCTTTCTTTTTGTGCAGTCATTTACAGATGGCAGCAAGCAGTGCCTTCAGCAATTAAGAATGTGTTGGTGTTCATCAATTTTGCCTATACACTTTTGGTTCTGAACTACTCGTGTATTGGTTTCATGGTTTGTCTTCTCTCTTTCTCTCTCTTCTGCACGCAAATTCAATCACATACATGCATGTGCAATTTGATTGCTCACACAGTCATACTTACTCATGTGAATACATCATTTATCTTAGTCATAATATTATAAATTTTTGTTTGCTGATTTTCTTTTTGTGTATAAATAGGTATTAAGTCTGCATGAAACTCTGGCATCATTCAGAAGTGTGCACTTTGTTGGAACTGTTGTTCCTATTGCCATGATTCTTCTTGGATCCATAATCAAGCCTGGAAAACCTGTCAGATCCAAAGGTCAGAAGGAGCAGTGAGGCAGTAAGAGCAGTTTTCTGTGGATTTTTTACATCAAATTAGGGATTAGCTTTTGGCAGTCGTCTCCTCTGTTATTTAATGTTTTGTAACATCTCATTTGCTTTTGAAGTGGTTGAACCTATTTACACTTTTGGCTTTGGCATTGAATTGTATCATCAGAGCAGAGTGTTGGGTCTACTTTTTTACATGGTCATAAATAACTGAACAGTGGGGCTAATTATTGAAGAAACTGATGAGAAATATAAAAACCAAATTTTACTGTTGTGGTTGTATTGTGACATCTCTGGTTTCTGTGTTCTTTTTAGTTTTCCACCCTTAACTATCTTGGCAGTATATATTTCCTTTATCGCAAACATAACCATTGGAAGTCAACTATCCATCCTGTACCAATATGTTGAGTATTCCCGATTCGTGTGCATACGTTTAATGTGATTTAAAAGAACATTCATAGTCATTCATTCTTTAATTTTTATATAACTTAAATATTTGTCAATTAAAAAAAAGAGCAGACACAGATGTTTATGAAGTATACATTTGCCTAATCAAAGAAGAAAACATGTCAATAGAGCGAAAGTTGGAATTATGAAAGTTTCTGTGTCTCTTTGCGTGTGCAGTATGCTGCATGCAAAAGGGTTCCAACTCTAAGTATATTCAAGAAGTTTACGGCTGTAATTAATCTGTAAACATGTGAATTAGTTGAAAACATCAAAGAAAATGTTAACAAAACACCTGATAAGTTGACAGTTATTATTTTCTACTTTCTGGCTTTAGGATCTAAATCTATTAATCTTCTGCTGGCTTTTGATAATCCATGACCCTGCAACTGCAAATGAGCATTGCCATAATTATATACTCAAGCTATTAATAGCAGAAAGCGATGTTTGTTTGTAGCCTGCCACTTCACGTGATTCTGTGTATGGAACAGTGTGTTTGTGTTTATGCATGGTAAGTAGATAGAAGGATTCAGAGGACCTAACAAGTAGCTAATAGCTAGAGATGCAAACAAGAAAGGCTAGGTATAGTAGGTATAGTGGTATACACATATCTGTCTTTCAAAGTAGCAGCCAAATTTGGCCAACAACCACCATGTCCGGCTAAATTCAGTCTCATACTCGTGTAAATTTGTAGTCTCATGAGTCATGAGAATTGAGAACAGCAAAAGAAAAGTGTTTGGATGTTATGGAGTTTAGGCCCAAACCACTCATTCAATTGGTGGGTTAGATAGGATTAGTAGGGAAAGCAAAATATGTTTTTAGCCTAACCCAATTGTTTCATGGATTCAATATGTGATGCTAGTTTGACCCAAAAATTATATCAAATACATATGTTTCTTTTACCAAGAACGATAATAATAATTTAAATATCAACATTGTATGATGTAACCCAAAAAAAAAAAAAAGATATCAATATATAAACTCTTAGTTGAAAGGTGTTTGCTATAGTACGATAATAAATTTATATGTATCAATACGTTTAAAATATAGACAAATAACAATAAGACATGTGGAATTTATTTTTCACGTCAACATTTAATTTTTTCTTTTTTAAATATATAGTATATCACCACTTTTACTAAAATATCCTTTTAATTAAATAAAAATAAAAAATATTTATTTATTTAATTTTATAAAAAAACTTAAACATCCTTCTTTTATTTGATTAGACAAAAATATCCTTTTAAATTAATCAAATTTTAGAATTCAATTAATCCTAATATTATAATTTCAAATAATTAAAACAACAAAACAAAAATATATTAAAAAAATAATAAATCAAAATTATTCTTCATTTGTGTTAAACATATTAAAAAAACAAAAAATCAAAATTGTCTTCTTCATCTTCTTCTCTCCTCTTCCTATCCTCTTTCTCTGCTACTCGATCTCTCTCATCTGTCTCACTGTACGTCGCACGCAAGATGCCATCATTTTGCTGGGATGCCCTAGCTAATTACCCAACCCAACAACCTTAGCTCCACACAATGGCTAAACGCGAACTCATCCCTCCCATCACCCTCGAGCTCCTCCTTCCTCTCTCCGTCATCGATCTCACTCCCTCGCCTCCGTCCATCTCCCGCCGCCGTCGCCGAAACGAGCTTCGAAGCCACCGTCGTTATCGTGCAGCTTTGTTCCACCATTGTGCAGCTACTGTTTCAGCTTTGAAAGCACCGTCGCGCAGCTCGGTTCCATCGTCGCCGGGCTCGCCTCCTTTTTCCGTCGAGCAGCTCTGTTCCATCGTCGCCGGCGCTATCTCTGTTCCACCTGTCATCCCTTCGGTCGTGCCCTTGTCCCCCTCTTGCCCAGGATCTACTCTGCTCTGTTCTAGGACTTCTAGCTTCTAGGTAATTTTTTTATAACAATTATTGAATAATTGTTGTTAGTTAATTTGTAATAAATCTAACAATGGAAAATCAGACCTACTAAGCATGATTTCGAGTGCTTCTTTTGCTTTCATGTCTTTGTCCCTGTCAAGGCAAATTGATCTTGGCTTTGAAGCTGAGCTCCTCAATTTCTTCCTTGGATGCCTAACTATTCAACTCATGAAGATCAACTTGATGCTCTCCATCCGTTGGAGTCAGTTATAGCTGTTATAGTTTGTTAGTGCCTGCTGGCAGTTAGTTATCTCAGAGTGTACGGGTTTGTATATAATCATATGATCTCAGGTATTGGACTTAATTCCATTCACAATACAAACTCAGTTTTTGCATTCCTTTACTTATATCTATACTTCAGCATGGAACTTCATATTGAACTTTGTCCGTCCATAAAAGAATTAATAGGTGATTTACATTATCAATTCCGAAATTATTTTTGAATACTTGTTCACTGATGGCTAAAGATGTGAAAACCAATTAACCTGAGACCAATCTAGAATCCGTCGTACTAGTAGATAATAGAAGCCCCCCTTATTAACCTGAGACCATAGCCCCAAAGATCTATGGGTTTGCCACCGCATCAACCATGAAACCAACCCAATGGAGCTATAAGTTTGTGGGCTCAAATCATTACTTTAGTACTTCTTTTTTAATATAAGATCTTCAATATTCATGATTATATTTTCTACTGTAGATCCTGGAGGTGGAATCAACCAAATTTCAGGGGAATGTACTATTTCAGGAGATGTTAGGTTTATGCTCTAGGAAATTACAATCAATCTAGATTTTTCTTTTAGGAATGGTTTTGATATGGCATTAGTGATGTTTTTATTTTGTGTGTTGCAGGTTAACCCCATTTTACAAGTAAGCAACATCTTATAATATGGCCAAAGTTGTGCTCTTTTTGGAACTTTGGATCCAATTTTTTATTCTTTGTTTTACTAGTATATTTCATTTGCAAAGTAATTCTCTAAAGGTAGAAGAAAACATGTGAGATTCAGATATTTCAATGATTTTTCAAGCATATCCTGCGGTCTAATACTTTGTTCAGTGTGAAGGATGTAGTGACAAAGCTGCAAGAATATGTGGACAACATTAATCTCAACATACATAAGCTAGAAACACGGGGTCCTGTTTCAAAATATGTCTTGCCTGATGATGACTTAAGGGGAAGGTTTGACTTATTTATCCTCCACTATATATAGCTATTAAGGTTTGGATCCCTTGATTTTTAATTTTCACGTATGTGTAGCTATTAAGGCTTCCTTTGCATTCTTCTACAACCTTACTCTAACTTTTGATGAGGAAAATTATGGAATAGCTTGTGATCTTAATTCCAAAGGCTACCATGTTTTGTCCAAAGCAACTGAAGTAGTTGGGCATGTGAAGCCTTACTCAATTACTGGAAGTTTGCCACTCATTCGGGAGCTACAGGTGATAATACATTCTCGTTGCTCGGCAAAAATTAAAAATCTTTACTAGTTGTAGGCAGTTAGCACTCAGATCCCTTACTTGAACTCTTATTTTATCTACCGCAGGATGAAGGTTTTGATGTCCAAACTACTGGATGGCCTTCCTAAGAACAAATTTATACACGTTGAATCTTGATGTAGATAAGAAACAAGTTACTCACTTGCATTTCATGTTACTATTAGGTCTAATGGCTACATACCATGCCCAGAATGAGTACTGCTTGATTGATAGACTTTGGCAGAGTCAAACGATATAGTTTCACTGAAATTTTGGGTGATGATTGGATACAAAAGCACACAAAAAAATTCCAGCAAAACCTTGAAGACTATCAAAGAAGCTCATGGAATGAGGTGCTAGGCTTGTTGAAGCTAGACAACAACAACGAATCACTGGCAAAAGATGTAGAAATTGAGTCCATGAAAGAGAAGTTAAAGTTGTTCAACATTCAATTTGAGGAAATATGTTGCACTTAGTCTAAATGGTTTGGCAGCTATGAAATACGGAAAGAGATAATAGTATCCGTAGAAAACATGTTGTTGCCGGCATATGGAAGCTTCGTTGGAAGGCTCCAGGATGTTCTTGGCAAAGCTTCTTATGACTATATACAGTAAGGAATGCTTGAAATTAAAGCTCGGCTCAACCTTGGAAGAATTGATAAGGGAGGAGGAGAAGAAAAAAGAGAAAATCAACAGGAAGGACTATTGGTTGCGTGAGGGAATCATTGTTAAGGTTATGAGCAAGGCCTTGGCAGAGAAGGGGTACTACAAGCAAAAGGGTGTGGTGAGAAAGGTGATTGACAAATATGTTGGGGAAATTGATATGCTTGAAAGCAAGCATGTGCTGAGAGTCGATCAGGAAGAGCTTGAAACTGTGATTCTACAAGTTGGGGGCCGTGTAAAAATTGTCAATGGTGCATATCGTGGATCAACTGCGAAACTTTTGGGAGTGGATACGGATCATTTTTGTGCAAAGGTGCAGATAGAGAGAGGTGCCTATGATGGCAGGGTACTCAAAGTTGTGGAATATGAAGACATTTATAAAATAGCACAATGAGTTTGATGAGAATAATAACCAAGTGATTTTGTGTTAAGTTGGTTGAATAACATTGTTTGTTCTTATGTATCTGTCTGTAGTTTATCAGTTTTATCTATATGTGAGATCAGTCATGTCGATAATCTTCTTGATTAATGAACTTCTACAATGTTATACGTGCAATTAAATGATTAATGAACTTCTTGATTTAGAACGTAATGGTTCAATGTTCACAAGGTTGAGATGTTGTTCTTCTGCTTACATGTATATACATTGGATCATTCTTATATCAGTTGCACATAAGAAAAAGATTATGATTATGAATTTATTTTCTTCTGCTTCACATGTATTTTTATGGACCAAATAGCGAGCTTATTATTGACAGTATTTATTTATTTATGTACTTCAAAACGTCTAACAGTTTTTGGATGGAAGTTCAAAACACAACAATAATAAAAGGTTGAGTCCTTACATATTGGACTAAAATCCTCCCTATTTGTAAAGCTCACAAGATCACAATGTTTTCTTGATTTTCAATATATAACAAGGCACCAAAGCCATGATAATGATACATTAAAATAACATAAACAATAATGGCAACTGAACATGCTTCAAATATACAACCAAACTTCTAGGAGGCTACCCAGTTCAATAGAATGAGACGCATGATCAAAATATGTATCTCAACTCTAGAAGCAGACAAGACCCCAAATAGCATGAAAATAACTATAACTATAACCATAACCATCATATGGCAGTTTTTGCCTTCTCTAAAGATCCACTGATGAACAACATACTAATTGTATCCAATATGGTCTGCTCTTGGCTTTCCTCTTTTCCCTCTTCATTTCCGTAGGATATCTTGCCGGTGAGTTCCATTCTTTTGCAGCGTCATTTATCAGAGATTGAGCTGAAGGCGAATCAGGACCTAGAATGGAGTTAACAGTTGTCAATCCAGAACCATTGTTTTGTGGAAGTTTACTATTCTTTCTGCTTGCCAAGTTCTCTTCCAAATTTGGAGAACTTGGGCTGTGGCTGTGAGCAGCCTCACCTAAGAGGCTCTTCAGAGGGGTGTGTTCCTTAGGGGTGCTCCAGTTTGTGACCTTTGCTATTATCTCTTCATTCTTGTTTCTCGCTTGAGACTCATTCATGACCTGAGTTTGAGAGGTAAACCAGCCTGCAAAGTGGAACTCGAATTATTCCCCTTTTTGTCTTCAGATGCAGGTGCTTTATGGCCAGCGGCATCCCTAGGCTCCACCACGGCAAATTACTCATGTTAGGTAGTAGCAATCTTCTGTCACTTTAAACTTCCTAATACTCTTCATAAATTAAGGTTTTTTCAAAATTTATCAACAGCAATTTAGTTTTTAAAACAATCATTACATTAGCCTTTTAGTTAAACAAGGAGGTAAAGGGAAAAATTAAGAAAGCATTCCATGAAATGGTTTGGTATATCTGAATCAATTCTTGATTAAAGTCATGAATTAGATAACCTTCGAGGATGAACTTCCTTCTCTAAACCACTACTGAATAACAAGCAATCAAAGGGAAAAAATAACAGCAATGACATTGGAATCCAGAATCTATTCCCCAAATTTCTAATAATAAAAGAAACACAGTATGAGTAAAAGACAGCAATTAGTATGATAATAAGATGAAACTTCACAGGATCACGGAACTACTATCATGCTGAAGGTTATCAGGTAGATAACAAGGGCATCAAACATCAAGAAGGTAAAGAAAGAACAAGAATCTAACCAAGTTTTGTTCTAACAAGAATAATTGGAACACCAGGAGCATAATGCCTCAACTCAGGAATCCACTGGAAAAGGAGGAAAAGAAAAAACTAGTCTACAGTAGAGAGAAAAAAGAACAATAATAATAATAAGTATATACCAATCTTACTTTCTTGGCAACATTTTCATAGCTAGCCCTGCTTATGAGAGAGAATGCTAGCAGGAATACATCAGCTCCTCGATAGCTTAAAGGTAGAAGAAAACATGTGAGAATCAGATATTTCAATGATTTTTCAAGCATATCCTGCGGTCTAATACTTTGTTCAGTGTGAAGGATGTAGTGACAAAGCTGCAAGAATATGTGGACAACATTAATCTCAACATACATAAGCTAGAAACACGGGGTCATGTTTCAAAATATGTCTTGCCTGATGATGACTTAAGGGGAAGGTTTGACTTATTTATCCTCCACTATATATAGCTATTAAGGTTTGGATCCCTTGATTTTTAATTTTCACGTATGTGTAGCTATTAAGGCTTCCTTTGCATTCTTCTACAACATTACTCTAACTTTTGATGAGGCAAATTATGGAATAGCTTGTGATCTTAATTCCAGAGGCTACCATGTTTTGTCCAAAGCAACTGAAGTAGTTGGGCATGTGAAGCCTTACTCAATTACTGGAAGCTTGCCACTCATTCGGGAGCTACAGGTGATAATACATTCTCATTGCTCGGCAAAAATTAAAAATCTTTTCTAGTTGTAGGCAGTTAGCACTCAGATCCCTTACTTGAACTCTTATTTTATCTACCGCAGGATGAAGGTTTTGATGTCCAAACTGCTGGATATGGTATGGCCTTCCTAAGAACAAATTTATACACGTTGAATCTTGATGTAGATAAGAAACAAGTTACTCACTTACGTTTCATGTTACAATTAGGTCTAATGGCTACATACCATGCCCAGAATGAGTACTGCCTTTTTACGGATATGTCTCAAGGGTATCGAGTTTTTGCAAGCATCATCGCTCAGTTAGAGGAAGATTGAGACTACTAGTTGAACTTCATTCTAGCATTCCACGGCCTATAAATATGTCACTCCTGCTAAAGCTGAAGGAAGACCTTAAGTGACTCTGTATTCATTGTATGTATGAAGTAGAAGTTTGGTGGTATTGATTTCTACACTAGTCTTATGAAAATAGTTGACTTAGTACACTATTATCTAAGTTATATGTTGTTTTATACTATTACTAATATGTATTTTCTTTTCCTTTTTGGGTGATATATAATGCTCCATGTGAAAAATGTTTAATTAAAATTTTCAGTTTTATCTACCCAAAATAAATTCCTTTTCTTTATGAAGAATCTTATGTAACATTGTTTAGATGCTTATCTATTTACCTACTTTCTTTTGCGTTTACAGCTTGACTTTAACCAGCACCTAACTTGTATGTCTTTTTTTGTCTCTTATTTAGCCCAGCCAACATTGGGGAACCGTAAAGGATATATACTACCCCACTATGTCACATGGTGAATTATTCACCCCATGATCGCTAGTGGTTCAAATAAAACGTTCCATGGATAATTTAAATGGAACAGTAAATGTGCTATTTGTTTCACCAAATATTTTCCCCCATTTTATTGGAAAACATTCATAACTCGAAAATTTTGTAATCAGAACTTGCTTATTCTGTATGTAAGAGATCTCAACTAACATAATTATACAACTTTCCTTTACAAGATTAACAACTCTAATACATATACAATTTTTCATCAAGCTGTGTCAGCCATGGATGGTATTTCAAAATCTACTTGGAATATCTTTCTTCTGATTTGAGCTGTTGGATTCTTTGCTGTAGTCTACGCCGGTGGTCATGAATTTTCCAAAGGCCATGTCCCAATATAACCGTTGAGTATATGCCATGTGTGATAATGGGAGCTAGAATGTTATTTGTCTGTCACATAACCATTGCCAATTAGTTTATCCTTGAAAATCTTACACAAAACAGAAAAATATTTTCAAAAGATTATATAAAATGTAAAGCTAAGAAGATTACTTGAATCCATTCAAAACCCAAGTAGAGGGCAAGAAGTCCTTCAAGAGGGTAATATATCTTTTTCATTTGGCGCTTCTCATACCATGCTGCAAACCGAAAGCAGACAGTGCAATCAGACTCATGAAACAGATATAATAAGTAGAAACTGCTTAATCAATGACTAGTAGATATTATATCATAGAGAAACTTTATAAGTTTATGACTTTATTCCACCACTTTCTGAACCAAATGAAACTTTGTTCAACCTATGAATCTATGAACTGATTCTAATGCTTTGCTGCAGGGATAAGTAATTGAACTCAACAATCAGCATTCAGCACCAAACATTACAAAACATTAACCAATAATCACACTAAACCTGCTACCAGCAATTACAAAACAGCAACAAACATGAGTACATTATAAAACATTCCAAAACAGTGATGACACTAAACCTGCATAGTAAATAATCTCAAAGATAATGATCACCAATATCCAGCAAATAAACAATAAATACACAACAACAATTTAGCAAATAAACAAGAACAAGGCCTAAACAGAAAATCCAACAAATTAAGTCGCAGCAACCTAACAATTTGACAAATTAAAACAACAGCAGCTCAATAATTTACCAAATTATCAACTTAACAAATTCAAGAACAGAGAATCACAACAAAACAAAAAAATTAAAAGTAACAGAAGAACACAAGAACAGTTAGCAAATTAACAAGTTCACAATAATAGTTAAAAAATTTACCAGAAGAACACTAATGCAAGTGGAATCATCATGCTAACATGTTTTCTGCAAAGATACTATTTGTACCGCTAAAATTTCCTAATTACTATGATCCAATTATTCTAATTTCACATGCAATCAACTTAATATGTTTCTAAAAGCTAGAAATTATAAAACCAACCAGAAATATGGTAAAAGCATTTCATCAAACATGTTGAGTGCGGTAAAATTAAAACGAAACAAGAGAATTCAATGCTTAATTTCAATGTGATAGAGAAGAGAACATAACTATTGTAACTTTAATTTAGTCTATGAAAAAATCCAAACTACTACCAAATCAAATAATTACTTATTGTAATAGAAATCAGAAGTTGCAGAGTTTGAAGAAGAGTATTGGTGTTGTGTGAGTGTATTGTCTGGAGGCGGGTTTAGGAAACTCACGGCGGGGACAACAGAGAGCAGTTCGACGGCTGAGTGGAGGCGCGGGTTGGTCGCAGAGTTTGAAGCAGAGCAACGTGGCTTCCAGATGAACGCGAACTCGAACGGTGAACAGCGAGTGAACGCGAACGGTGAACGCCGAGCGAACGCGGACGAAGACGCTGCCGTGAACGGCAAACAAACGGCGACGGAAGCGCGGCTGAGCAGACAAAGACGACGGATGCCGAGCTCGAGGAAGCAACCGCGATCGGTGACAGCGAACAGGGGTTGAAGACTTGGAGCACGAGGGAAGCTAGATGACGGATGGCGAACTTTGAGTGCGACAGACGGCGGCAGTATGCCACTCCTTGTGGCGGTGGTGTAGGCTTACAGTGCTAGGGTTTTGTGGTTGCGTTTGTGTGATTTCTCTGACTGAAAGAAAGAAAGGGAGAACGGGAGAAAGAAACCAAGGAGCTCACCTTCTTTTGTGTAAACCGGCCGAGTTCTGGTTCGGTCTGACCGACCGGTTCAACGGTTTTTTGCCGGTTTTCTGATTAGTGGTTTTATATGCCTGACCGGACCGTTAATGCTGCCGGTTCGCAGTTAATCCGGTCCGATCAATCGGTTCGGTCTGATTTTTAGAATATTGGTTTTGGTTACTGGTTTGGGTTCCACTAACCAACGGCACCGTTTTGAGCAAATTTTAGAAAATCGGTCGGGTCCTGGTTCGGTTCGACCGACCGGTTCGATGGTCCAACGACGGTTTATGAATCTTTTGGTTTTGATATATGACCGATTCTCTTTTTATACCGGTTGACGGTTCGAACTGGTTTTCAGAATCTTGGTCAGAACCGTTTTTTCCTTCGGTTCACGATTTGACCGGTTCAACCAATCGGTTTGAATCGTTTTCAGAACTTTGCATTTTTTTTTAGCAAAAGAAAATTACATTTATTGTATAACTATACGTCTTCCTGTAGTTTATCATCCAGGTTGCCACCCATACCCCACAATCATTACTGTGTTAAATAAGACGCGGTTAGCTTATGCAGATAAAAATTTGAAAGAGAAAAACACAAATACAGATATTTCTTACAAGCCAGGAGCTTATTTTCCTGTTTCTAGCATATCCACAAATGCAAAATCAAGTATCCTTGGCCTGAACGAAGTGTTGTATTTATAGAACGAGTCATACTTAAGCATATCTTCCAGATATTTTGCCTATTTATATAGGAAAAAAATTAAATAAAGGACGATATTTGAAACCTAAAAAAATGTCATAAAAGTGAAAATGGAAAAAGTTAATTTACCAGCTTTACTATACTCGATCTCTTTTGCTCTTTATCTATAGCAATCGGTAGGGAGTTTAGCAAAATTATTTGATGATTGCACAAATAAAAAATAACCAGATACTAATGTGTATTGTTCTCATTAACATGTAAAAAAATCTAGTACCAACTTTCACGTATTAGAATATTACTAGATATAATTTTTTTTAAAAAAATAAAAGGTATAGATCAGTTCATAAAGATAAATGTCATTAAATAATAAAAAAAAATTAAAAATACAATAAATCATATACCTTTTTTAGACCTTCATAAACTTTTTTCATAAATTTTTTTTGATAATATTTCAACAGAACTTCAATTTTGGTATCACGTTGCAGTATGAATTGCTGAATTTAATAGGGGCTAAGTCAGTGACACCAATTAAGTAATAAGATAAAATAAATAAAAATGGTAACAAGCCTGAAAAAGACATTGCGTACCGAAAACGTAACTGGCAAATACCAGTGTGTTTGACATCCTATTTCTTTCTCCTGCATGGTTAGCATAGTAGCCACCAAATCCAACACCTATGTGGTAAATAATAAATATATTAGGAATTAAAGTATGCTAGAGATAGCAGTTTAATTATGCACTTACATCCCCATGTACCCACTCCTTGGGAATTAATGACTTGAAATTGTCACGAGTTCCGCTAAATTTGTTTGTTGTCGCCAATACCTCATCACTACAAATATGAATCACATTAATATTGAACTATTTTTTAAATTTTTAGTAGATAGATAATGAGATATTTAACCTTCTTTTATTTGGTGCAAACACATAGGTTGCCATTTTAATATCTAAGTCATCCAAATCCATGTATGCAGGAGGCTTAAATAAAATCGGGATCCACTGCAAAAAAAAATGGTAGATCACTAAGTTATGTAACCGTAGAGGATTCATGCGAATGCTTGTGATATGAGAACTTACAGATGGCCATTTAATTCTCCGTTTATTGTGCTCAATTTTTTTCTGGTTTAGGGTAGGCATGCTAATAGAATATCCACTTGGTGTACTCTTTTTTAAGAGTGCCTTTTGCTCCTCAGTTAGAGATTTGTGCAAGGTCCCTAGTGGAGTTTTTTTATTTTTTGAAAAGTTGTCTTTAATGGAGGTAGCATTCACACCAACCTTATTTTCAGACAAATGTGAATTCCAGACAATTCTTCTCTTGTCCGTAGATATCTTCTTATCACGTACACTTGTCTGTTTTGATGCCTTATTATATGTACCAGAGTCAGACTGATGATGTTGTGGAGACTTTAGCAGTTTAAGAATTTTATCTGTATCTCTTGGATTAGTAGATTGAAAAGGATATAAGAGAGTAGGAGGCTGAAAATTTGTGACAATTGGACTTACAATAAATGATGGTGGGAATATGTTGTATAGTGATGGATGCATGGTTGTCGGATATTGGTTAGAATATACTGCAGCAGTATAAAAATCGGGGTACATCAAATAGAAAAATTAGGGGGTATGTGAGGTATATGGTTTATGTACGAATAATGTAAGAGTTGGTTATCAATAGCATTAATGCTAACATCTCTTGTGTCTCTGTTGTTCTCACTACAATGGTAAAAACGCGAAGAAATAATCGAGCCACTTCTGTTGAGGCAAGTTCTATTCCTAACATGAAGATCTGTCAAGAACCAACTGAAATTCTGAACAAGTACGTACTTTTTTTTGGTTTCTTGTATTATAAATTTATTCTGAATGGTCTTGTATAATTTGTTAATAATGAGCATGGTTCTGAAAACTGAACTGGACTGGTTGGTTCAACCGGATTAACCGAAAACCAGTCACCAAGCCGATCCAGTTAGGCCTAAAAACTGACTAGCAAAAAACCGGTTACAGAACAGGTCAAACCGGTGGTTAACAGGTGAACCGACAGAACCGTCCGGTTTTTTAGAAGGTTTCCAGTTCGGAAATAAACCCTAAATTAAAAAAAAGAAAAATGCAAAATGGCAAAACTAAGTAGTGAACCCTAAATCAAATGCAGCCGGGCCCATTTGTTCTTCTTCTTCCCAGAGCCACAAACTCATATCCTCTCCTCTCTTCTCTGAGAACCATAGAAGCCACCGCAGCCCCAATCGTGCAGCCACAGCAGCCCGCCGCCACAGCATCCCGCAGCCACCACGTCATTGTCATCGCCGAGCTTGCCTTCTCTCTATTCGCCGGTGTTGCGTCCTCTGTCGTCGCCGTTGCTCGCCTTCCACCTTGCCGCCGATAAGTAATACTTTGTTCGCAGTTTCACACTTCACAGCCATCTCCTCGGCGTCTGCTTGTTGGTTTAGGGTTTAACAATGATTTCTGATAATACTTGTTATTTGTTTCAAATTGATTTGCTTATTAGCTGGATTTTCTGAGGTTATTGTTTGTTGATTTAATTTTTTACTGTGGAGTTTGTTGAGTTAATTTCGTTCATAATTTTCTGAAATTTTATTCTAGAGTTGCTATTTTTTTATGTTGTGTTCTGAGTTGGGATGAGTTGCTGTTTTTATCTTCCAACTACTTAGTTGGCATGATTCCATCATGTTTGGGAAGTTTTAGTCAATCTCTTCAATATTTGTCGCTCGCAAGGAACAAACTGACTGGCAATATTCCTCAAACTTATGTGAAAGGAAATGCCCTTCACTGGATTGTTTTTAATTCTAACAAGTTGTATGGTCAATTACCAAGAGCACTTGTTGATGCGTGAGCATCTTATCTATCTTTTTCTAGTGAATTTACATCTAATTTGTTGAGTTTAATTAAGAATTAATTATATTTTAGCCACTATGGATGCTAGTTTGAGTTTTGTGCAATTTTATTTATTTTAGGTAGCATTCGGAGGGATTTGATGAAGTTTCTGCAGAGAAAAAGAAGAAACCAAAGAGATGACCAGCGAAGACCGACGTGGATGCATGGCTCACGCGACCGCGCGGAATGGAGAAATCGCAATGACGCGATCGCGTGCTTGACGCGAACGCGTGGACTGGAATCTGCACAAATGACGCGAGCGCGTGGACGACGCGGACGCGTCACATGCGTGATCTGTAATAATACAGAAAATGCTGGGGCAATTTCTGGGCTGTTTTGACCCAGTTTTCAGCCTAGAAAACACAGATTAGAAGCTGCAGAATGGACAAATCAAGTGGTCCCCACCCGTTAACTGAAGATTTGTTAATTAATTCGAATTTAAATTCAAATCTTATCTTTTAGGAAAAGATATTATTTTTAATTTTAGATAATTAGATTTTAAATTTATTAGGATTAGTTATAAATAGGAATTTAGATGCCATCAGATGAAAAAGAACTGACAATCCTAATTTTCTCTCTTTTTCATGAGCAACTAATCCTCCACGGTTAAGGTTAGGAGCTCTGTCTATTTGTATGGATTGATTTTATTACTTTTTCTATTTTAATTTATGTTTTGTATTTATATTTAAGAATTGTTTTCGTTCTTTATCTTATGAATTTGGGTGGAACGGAAGTATGACCCTCTTTCTATTTGAGTTCTTGTATAACTTGGAAAAGCTCTATACTTGAACAACAGCTTGAAAACATATTCTCCTAAATTCTAATTATCTGGATTTAACGGGATACATGACATATAATCCTTTTATTCATTGGGTAATTAAAGTTTTTGTGGCATGCAAACTGGAATTTAATCATGTACCATTTAATTGGAATTAATTGACCAAGGAATTGGCAGTTAATGAATTTTAGAGGAGACTAGGAAGGTCTAAGAAATTAGGGTCTAGTCACATATAGTTTGCCATAAATTAAATCCTACATAATTAAAATAGTTAGTAAGAAAAGTAAATCCGGAAAAATAGATAACTCTAAAGCCTTAACTGCTTTCTCAATATTTTATTCCCAATTTATTTATTTGTCTATCCTTTTTATATTCTGAGTTCGAATTTAAATCTTTTGAATATCTCAAAACCCTTTTCTGCTTGCCTAACTAATCTTATCAAACGCTATTGTTGCTTAATCCATCAATCCTCATGGGATCGACCCTTACTCACGTAAGGTATTACTTGGTACGACCCGGTGCACTTGCCGGTTAGTAGTGTGGGTTGTAAAATACCGCACCAAGTTTTTGGCGCCGTTGACGGAGATTGATAGTGATTAACAACTATCAGTTGTTTGATTGCTTAGATTAGGCATTTTATTTTTAATTTCATTAAAATCTATTTTTAAAAAAAATAAAAAAAATTGACGGTATTTTTCTTTTTTTTTCTCTCTTTACGTTAATTTTTTTTCCTTTACGTTATTTTCTTTTTTTTTTATTTACCCCTTTTTTTTTTGCTTACGCCATACCTTTTTTTTCTTTTCTTTCCTTTATTTTATTTATATAATTAAAAAATATATATATTTAAAAAAACAAAAAAATATTTTCAAAAGTTTTTTCGAAAAACAAAAATCAATATTTATTTTGATTTATTTTATTTTTCAAAAAAAAAAAATTTTTCTTTCTTAATTTTTAAAATCAAGTTTGGTGTTCCCGTAGTAATTTTTCTAAAAAAAAAAATTGTCTTCTTTGCTTTCCTGTTTACCACATGGTGCGTTTAATCCTTTTTGGTGTTTTGTGTTAAGGAAAAATAATGGAGAGAGATCACATGGGCTACTACTCACACCCGAGTAGTGACTCATATTATGATGGATGGAGGAACTATTCAAATTTTGGTTGGCAAGGTCAAAACCAAATAGACTTCAATGCTCCATGTTCCAACTATCAAGAGTCACCACTTCCATATTCATATCAAGAACCACAATCTCACTATCCATATCAAGAACCATCATCTTTCTATCCATACCAAGAGCCACCATCTCTCTATTCATATCAAGAACAAGCATCTCCTTCTTATGCATATCAAGAGCCACCATCTCCTTATTCATCTTAAATACCATCAGATCTTGAGCTCCTCATGAAAGAATTCCTACACGATATAAAGACAAGTGTCAAAAATATAGAGAATTATGTGCAGACGATGATCAAGAACCAGGAAGAGGAACAAGCAAATTTCTTCCCAAGAGATACAATGCAAGATCCTATGGAAGAAAGTGAGAAAATCAATCAAAGGAGTTTATACTCTAGTGAATTCGAGAACTTTCCACCCTCACATATGGAAGAAGAGGAAGATGCACAACCTCCCATGCCCTTGGTAAGCAATGAAGAAGAGATTGAATTAGAAGAAAGCTACCAAGAGGAAGAGGTTCAAATTGAGGAAGCTTGCAAAGAGGTAGAAGAAATCAAAGGAGAGCACAAGGGAGTGGAGCTTGCAAGACCTCTTCCAAAGCCATCACCATCCAATACAACATTCAAGTGGGTAAAATTCCTACCTTTAATCCTTACTTTCCCACTTGAATATAGGCTACTAGAGACGGATGGTCAACTTAGAGCTCTTTGTGGAATTAAGTGTAAGAGGAAGATGGTTAGTGGCAAGAGATGTCAAGCAAGGTTCAATATGGTTGCATGCTCTAAATTGAAGTGCAAGGATTGGGGTAGAGCTCACTTGAATGGGACTAGAAGGTTGCTTGGATGTCTGGTGCACGAAATTGTGATCATCAATGGCGCCATCAACATGGTACGCTCAATTGCAATCTCAACTCTTTATCACAACTTCGCACAACTAACCAGCAAGTGCACTGGGTCGTCCAAGTAATAAACCTTACGCGAGTAAGGGTCGATCCCACGGAAATTGTTGGTATGAAGCAAGCTATGGTCATCTTGTAAATCTCAGTCAGGCGGATTCAAATGGTTATGGAGGATTAATGATTAAAAGATAAATAAAACATAAAATAAAGATAGAGATACTTATGTAATTCATTGGTGAGAATTTCAGATAAGTGTATGGAGATGCTTTGTCCCTTCCGTCTCTCTGCTTTCCTACTGTCTTCATCCAATCCTTCTTACTCCTTTCCATGGCAAGCTGTGTGTTGGGCATCACCGTTGTCAGTGGCTACAATCCCGTCCTCTCAGTGAAAATGTTCAACGCGCTCTGTCACAGCACGGCTATTCAGCTATCGGTTCTTGATCATGTCGGAATAGAATTCATTGATTCTTTTGCGTCTGTCAATAACGCCCCACAATCGCGAGTTTGAAGCTCGTCACAGTCATTCAATCCTTGAATCCTACTCAGAATACCACAGACAAGGTTTAGACCTTCCGGATTCTCTTGAATGCTGCCATCAATTCTAGCTTATACTACGAAGATTCCGATTAAGGGATCCAAGAGATATCCACTCAATCAAAGGTAGAACGGAGGTGGTTGTCAGTCACACGTTCATAGGTGAGAATGATGATGAGTGTCTCGGATCATCACATTCATCAAGTTGAGGAACAAGTGATATCTTAGAACAAGAATAAGCTGAATTGCATAGAAGAACAATAGTGATTGCATTAATACTCGAGGTACAGCAGAGCTCCACACCTTAATCTATGGTGTGTAGAAACTCCACCGTTGAAAATACATAAGAACAAGGTCTAGGCATGGCCGTGAGGCCAGCCCCATGATCTAAGATAGCATAAAACTACTCAAAGATAGCTACCCCGATAAAAATACAATAGCAAAAGGTCCTATTTGTAGAGAACTAGTAACCTAGGGTTTACAGAAATGAGTAAATGACATAAAAATCCACTTTCGGGCCCACTTGGTGTGTGCTTGGGCTGAGTATTGAAGCTTTCATATGTAGAGACTTTTCTTGGAGTTAAACGCCAGCTTTTGTGCCAGTTTGGGCGTTTAACTCCCATTCTTGTGCCAGTTCCGGCGTTTAACGCCAGAATTCTTGAGCTAACTTGGAACACCTGTTTGGGCCATCAAATCTAGGGCAAAGTATAGACTATTATATATTCCTGGAATGCTCAAGATGTCTACTTTCCAAAGCAATTGAGAGCACGCCAATTGGGCTTCTGTAGCTCCAGAAAATCTACTTCGAGTGCAGGTAGGTCAGAATCTAACAGCATCTGCAGTCCTTTTCAGCCTCTAAATCAGATTTTTGCTCAGGTCCCTCAATTTCAGCCAAAAAATACCTGAAATCACAGAAAAACACACAAACTCATAGTAAAGTCCAGAAAAGTGAATTTTAACTAAAAACTAATAAAAATATAATAAAAACTAACTAAAACATACTAAAAACATACTAAAAACAATGCTAAAAAGCGTATAAATTATCCGCTCATCACAACACCAAACTTAAATTGTTGCTTGTCTCCAAGCAACTGAAAATAAAATAAGATAAAAAGAAGAGAATATAATATAAACTCCGAACTATCAATGAAACTTAGCTCCAGTTAGATGAGCGGGACTTGTAACTTTTTGCCTTTGAACAGTTTTGGCATCTCACTTTATCCTTTGAAATCCAGAATGATTGGCTTCTATAGGAACTCAGAATCCGGATAGTGTTATTGATTCTCTTAGTTAAGTATGATGATTCTTGAACACAGCTACTTTATGAGTCTTGGCCGTGGCCCAAAGCACTCTGTTTTCCAATATTACCACCGGATACATTTATGCCACAGACACATAACTGGGTGAACCTTTTCAGATTGTGACCCAGCTTTGCTAGAGTCCCCAATTAGAGGTGTCCAGGGTTCTTAAGCACACTCTTTTTGCCTTGGATCACAACTTTATTATTATTATTTTAGAATTCGCTGCTTTTTCTTGCTTCAAGAATCATTTTTATGATTTTTCAGATCCTCAGTAACATTTCTCCTATTTCATCATTCTTTCAAGAGCCAATAATTTTAACATTCTTGAACAACAAATTCAAAAGACATATGCACTGTTCAAGCATACATTCAGAAAATAAAAAGTATTATCACCACATCAAAATAATTAAGCTAGTTTTAAGGATGAATTCGAAATCATGTACTTCTTGTTCTTTTATAATAAAAACATTTTTCATTTAAGAAAGGTGATAGATTCATAGGACATTCATAACTTTAAGGCATAGACACTAAGACACTAATGATCATGTAATAAGATACAAACATAGATAAATATAAGCATAAAAATTCGAAAAACAGAAAAATAAAGAACAAGGAGATTAAAGAACGGGTCCACCTTAGTGATGGCGGCTTGTTCTTCCTCTTGAAGATCATATGGAGTGCTTGAGCTCCTCAATGTCTCTTCCTTGCCTTTGTTGCTCCTCTCTCATGATTCTTTGATCTTCTCTAATTTCATGGAGGAGGATGGAATGTTCTTGGTGCTCCACCCTTAGTTGTCCCATGTTGGAACTCAATTCTCCTTGGGAGGTGTTGATTTGCTCCCAATAGTTTTGTGGAGGAAAGTGCATCCCTTGAGGTATCTCAGGGATTTCATGATGAGTGGGATATCTTGTTTGCTCTATCCTTTTCTTAGTGATGGGCTTGTCCTCATCAATGAGGATGTCTCCCTCTATGTCAACTCCAACTGAATAACAGAGGTGACAAATGAGATGAGGAAAGGCTAACCTTGCCAAGGTAGAGGACTTGTCCGCCACCTTATAAAGTTCTTAGGCTATAACCTCATGAACTTCTACTTCCTCTCCAATCATGATGCTATGAATCATGATGGCCCGGTCTATAGTAACTTCGGACTGGTTGCTAGTGGGAATGATTGAACGTTGGATAAACTCCAACCATCCCCTAGCCACGGGCTTGAGGTCATGCCTTCTCAGTTGAACCGGCTTCCCTCTTGAATCTCTCTTCTATTGAGCGCCCTCTTCACAAATGTCTATGAGGACTTAGTCCAACCTTTGATCAAAGTTGACCCTTCTAGTGTAAGGGTGTTCATCTCCTTGCATCACGGGCAAGTTGAATGCCAACCTTACATTTTCCGGACTAAAATCTAAGCATTTCCCCCGAACCATTGTATGCCAGTTCTTTAGGTCCGGGTTTACACTTTGATCATGGTTCTTGGTGATCCATGCATTGGCATAGAACTCTTGAACCATTAAGATTCTGACTTGTTGAATGGGGTTGGTAAGAACTTCCCAACCTCTTCTTCGGATCTCATGTCGGATCTCCGGATATTCACTCTTTTTGAGTTTGAAAGGGACCTCGGGGATTGATGAGCGGATAATTTGCACGCTTTTTGGCATTATTTTTAGTATGTTTTTAGTATGTTCTAGTTAGTTTTTAGTATATTTTTATTAGTTTTTAGTTAAAATTCACTTTTCTAGACTTTATTATGAGTTTGTGTGTTTTTCTGTGATTTCAGGTATTTTCTAGCTGGAATTTAGGGACTTGAGCAAAAATCTGATTCAGAGACTAAAAAGGACTGCAGATGCTGTTGGATTCTGACCTCCCTGCACTCGAAGTATATTTTCTGGAGCTACAGAAGCCCAATTGGCACGCTCTCAATGGCGTTGGAAAGTAGACATCCTGGGCTTTCCAGCAATGTATAATAGTCCATACTTTGTCCGAGATTTGATGGCCCAAACCGGCGTTTCAAATCAGCTCAAGAATGCCCGGCGTTAAATGCCGGAACTGGCACAAGAATGGGAGTTAAACGCCCAAAATGGCACAAAAGTTGGCATTTAACTCCAAGAGAAGTCTCTACACGAAAATGCTTCAATGCTCAGCCCAAGCACACACCAAGCGGGCCCGGAAGTGGATTTTTATGTCATTTACTCGTCTCTGTAAACCCTAGGCTACTAGTTCTTTATAAATAAGACCTTTTACTATTGTATTTTCATCGGGGGATTATTTTAGATCCTTTGATCACGTTTGGAGGCTAGCCTCTCGGCCATGCCTAGACCTTGTTCTTATGTATTTTCAACGGTGGAGTTTCTACACACCATAGATTAAGGTGTGGAGCTCTGCTGTACCTCGAGTATTAATGCAATTACTATTGTTCTTCTATTCAATTCAGCTTGTTCTTATTCTAAGATATTCATTTGCACCCAAGAACATGATGAATGTGATGATTATGTGACACTCATCACCATTCTCATTTATGAACGAGTGCCTGACAACCACTTCTGTTCTACAAGCAAACAAGGCTTGAATGTTTATCTCTTGGATTTCTTAATCGGAATCTTCGTGGTATAAGCTAGAACTGATGGCGGCATTCAAGAGAATCCGGAAGGTCTAAACCTTGTCTGTGGTATTCTGAGTAGGATTCAATGATTGAATGACTATGACGAGCTTCAAACTCCTGAAGGCTGGGCGTTAGTGACAGACGCAAAAGAATCAATGGATTCTATTCCAACCTGATTGAGAACCGACAGATGATTAGCCGTGCCGTGACAGGGTGCGTTGAACATTTTCACTGAGAGGATGGGAGGTAGCCACTGACAACGGTGAAACCCTACATACAGCTTTCCATGGAAAGGAGTAAGAAGGATTGGATGAAGACAGTAGTAAAGCAGAGAGACGGAAGGGACAAAGCATCTCCATACGCTTATCTGAAATTCTCACCAATGAATTACATAAGTATCTCTATCTTTATCTTTATGTTTTATTCATACATCATCCATAACCATTTGAGTTTGCCTGACTAAGATTTACAAGGTGACCATAGCTTGCTTCATACCAACAATCTCCGTGGGATCGACCCTTACTCGCGTAAGGTTTATTACTTGGACGACCCAGTACACTTGCTGGTTAGTTGTGCGAAGTTGTGATAAATAGTTGATATTACAATTGTGCGTACCATGTTGATGGCGCCATTGATGATCACAATCTCGTGCACCAAGTTTTTGGCGCCGTTGCCGGGGATTGTTTGAGTTTGGACAACTGACGGTTCATCTTATTGCTTAGATTAGGTATTTTTCAGAATTCTTAAGAATGAATTCTAGAGTTTTATAATGATCTGTTGAAGTCTGGCTGGCTGTGAAGCCATGTCTAATTTTATTGGACCGAGGTTTCAACTTATCATCACAAGAGCTTGTTGATTTCTATCAATCTTGCTGTTGGAGCAATAATCTGCTAAGGCCTGGCTGTCCATTGGCCATGTCTAGTGTTTTGGACCGGAGCTTTCTTTGAAAGCTTGGTTGGCTATGAAGCCATGTCTAATTCCTGGACCGGAGTCTTAGACTAGCATTGCAATGATTCCTGGAATTCTCATTAAGAATTTTGATATCTTTGTTTTCTTTTCCATATAATTTTCGAAAAAAAAATCCAAAAAAAATTACAAAATCATAAAAAACCAAAAATATTGTATGTTTCTTGTTGAGTCTAGTGTCTCATGTTAAGTTTGGTGTCAATTGCATGTTTCTGTTCTTTTTGCATTAATTCATGTGTCTTAAGTGATCTTCAAGATGTTCTTGATGATTTCATTGCTCTGATCTTTAAATTCTCTTATCTTGAATGTTTTGTGTTTCTCATGTGCATTCTCATTTTGTTAGTGTCAATAGTATACAAACTGCTAAGTTTGGTGTCTTGTATGCATTGTTATTTGATTTTAGTTACATTTTGATTATTAAAAATCCAAAAAAAAATTTAATTTGTGTCTTTTCAATCAATAATACAGAGAATTGAAGATTCTGAACATACAGCAGAGGAATTACACAGAAAAAGCTAGGCGTTCAAAACGCCCAGTGAGGAAGGCAAACTGGCCTTTAAACGCCAGCCAGGGTGCCTGGCTGGACGTTTAACGCCCAAAAGGGTAGTGGTTTGGGCGTTAAACGCCAGAATGTGCACCATTTTGGGCGTTTAACGCCAGGATGGCACAAGAGGGAAGATTTTGTTTTTAATGCCAATTTTTTTTAGGTTTTCAAAATTTTTCAAAATCAAATCTTTTTCAAATCATATCTTTTCAATCAAACCTTTTTCAAAATCAATTTCTTTCCATTTTCAAAGATACTTGCTAACAATTAGTGATTTGATTCAACAATTCAAGTATGTTGCCTTTTCTGTTGAGAAAGGTTTAATGTTTGAATCATATCTTTTCTTGTTAGCCATGTTATTAATTTTCAAAATCAAATTTTTTTAATTGTTTTTCAAATCATATTTTCTCAATCACATCTTTTTAAAACCAATCATATCTTCTTAACCATATCCTTTTCAAAATAGTTTTCAATCAAATCTTTTTTATTTCTAATTTCAAAATCTTTTTCAAAAATCACTTGATTTCTTTTCACTCTTGGTTTTCGAAAATCAATTAGTGTTTTTCAAAATGTTTTCAAAATCTTTTACTTAATTTTCGAAAATTTCTTCCCCTCTTTTCACATCTTTCTATTTATGGACTAACACTATACCTCAATGCACAATTCGAACTCCATCTTTTTTGATAAGTTCGAATTCTTCTACCTCTTCCTTCTATTTTTCTTTTCCTCTGACACATCAAGGAATCTCTATACTGTGACATAGAGGATTCCATATTTTCTTATTCTCTTCTCTTTCATATGAGCAGGAGAAAAGACAAAATCATTCTTGTTGAAGCTGACCCTGAACCTGAAAGGACCTTGAAGCGAAAGCTAAGAGAAGTTAAGGCACAATTCTCTGTAGAGGACTCAACAGAAATCTTCAAAGAAGAAGAAACCATGGCAGCCGAAAACAACAACAATGCCAACAATGCAAGGAAGGTGCTGGGTGACTTTATTGCACCTACTCCCGACTTTTATGGGAGAAGCATCTCTATCCCTGCCATTGGAGCAAACAACTTTGAGCTTAAGCCTCAATTAGTTTCTCTAATGCAATAGAATTGCAAGTTCCATGGACTTCCATTGGAAGATCCTCATCAGTTTTTAGCTGAGTTCTTGCAAATCTGTGACACTGTCAAAACTAATGGGGTTGACCCTGAGGTCTACAGACTTATGCTATTCCCTTTTGCTGTAAGAGACAGAGCTAAGACATGGTTGGACTCACAACCTAAAGAAAGCCTGAACTCTTGGGAAAAGCTACTCAATGCCTTCTTGGCAAAGTTCTTTCCACCTCAAAAATTGAGTAAACTTAGAGTGGAAGTCCAAACCTTCAGACAGAAGGAAGGAGAATCCCTCTATGAAGTTTGGGAAAGATACAAACAATTGATCAGAAAGTGTCCCTCTGACATGCTTTCTGAATGGAGCATCATAGGTATTTTCTATGATGGTCTGTCTGAATTGTCCAAAATGTCATTGGATAGTTCTGCTGGAGGATCTCTTCATCTGAAGAAGACGCCTACAGAAGCTCAAGAGCTCATTGAAATGGTTGCAAATAACCAATTCATGTACACTTCTGAAAGGAATCCTGTGAACAATGGGACAAATAAGAAGAAATGAGTTCTTGAGATTGATACTCTGAATGCCATACTAGCTCAGAACAAAATATTGACTTAGCAAGTCAATTTAATTTCTCAAAGTCTGTCTGGAATGCAAAATGCACCAGGCAGTACTAAGGACGCTTCATCTGAAGAAGAAGCTTATGATCCTGAGAACCCTTCAATGGAAGAGGTGAATTACATGGGAGAATCCTATGGAAACACCTATAATCCTTCATGGAGAAATCATCCAAAATTTTCATGGAAGGATCAACAGAGACCTCAACAAGGTTTAAACAATAATAATGGTGGAAGAAACAGGTTTAGCAATGGCAAGCCTTTTCCATCATCTTCTCAGCAACAGACAGAGAATTCTAAGCAGAACCACTCTGACTTAGCAACCATGGTCTCTGATCTAATCAAAACCTCTCGGCCATGCCTAGACCTTGTTCTTATGTATTTTCAACGGTGGAGTTTCTACACACCATAGATTAAGGTGTGGAGCTCTGCTGTACCTCGAGTATTAATGCAATTACTATTGTTCTTCTATTCAATTCAGCTTGTTCTTATTCTAAAATATTCATTTGCACCCAAGAACATGATGAAGTATATATAATATAGAATTTAATTTAATTTAAATTCTAATCTGAAGGTGGTTGTCTAATTTTAATTTATCATGTATAATATAATATAGAATTTAAATATTAATTTGAAGTATATATCTTTTTAAAATAGTCATAATTTGCAATTTAAATAACTATTAGGATAATAATATTGTCACTACTATTTTTGATAATGTCACTTCATATATACTTTTCCTATATTATATATTTACACGAATTTATAAAAATGGGTGACTATCAAAATAAAAGTGATGATATCTATTTTCTAACTGTTGTATTCTATTGTTTAAAGAATATCACTCTATTTTTCTTAAAGTGCATTAACATTAGTCATTGCTATCAGTGCTTAGAAGTCACAATGTTGCTATTTCTTATTGATATTGTAGAAATAAAATATCTAATATTAAATTAGTTATGTTACAAAAATAAAAAGAGGGTAAATAAAAATAAAATATGAATATTTAAAAATAAAAAATTACACATGTTAAAATAAGTAAATAACCATCCTTACCAATTTATTATTTTTTAATAAAAAGAGAAATAGAGTAGACCTATGTTAAATAGTTTTGTTTTTCTTTTGGTCATGGGACCTATTATTAAAAAATACAGCTTTTTTTGAAATAAATTCTAATTATTCGCAACAACTGTATCTAACATAAATACTTCTAGCCTACCAGTAACACGAAGGGGAGACCGGAAAGGCTATTATGACTCAATTATATCACGACCGAGTTCTATTCTTGTTGTAATTTTCATAACGCCGAGAGACAGCAGACTCAGATAAAGTGTCCCAAACCTACAAGGTATGAGTGACAATAGTAAATTTCACAGAAAAATCTATCAAGAACACATTTGAATTTCTGTGGCACTTTTCACTCACTTGCAATTTTCCCTCTGAGCCTCCTATAGCCAACACAAAGGGGTTGTCCTCTGAAAACGAAATAGAAAATACAGCTCCCTGAAAAGCCGCATCCAAAAACAGAAGTCATCAGTGTTACTTACACTTGTATCATGATTCAGACTAGAGAATACCTTTTTTTCTTTTGGGTAAATCTCAACAAATAAAAGAAGCAAACTTACAGCATTGGAGTTTTTAGATGCCACAACAGATGGTTGGTTGTTCGATAAATCCCAAAGCTTTACCTGCAACAAATAATAGTACTCGAATGAGATGATTTCCAATTCTGCAAGATATAGTATATAGGAATAGGAACACAACAAACGGACTTCACAATTACCGTTTTGTCCATCGATCCAGTAGCAAGTAGCTACAAGAAGGCAACAAGGTATGGTTAAACTGAGTACATAATAACTTGGTATTTCTCATCAAAACATTGAAAATACATACATTAGGTGCTGACACATTATAGGATACTGAGGTAACAGCTTTGTCATGTGCATGAAGAGTAAATGTAGAACTTAGATCAGATGTGGATTCAGACATTGCGGTCCGAACATCAAAACACTTGACAGTACCATCCTCGAGACTCACCTAGAAGCACAATTTAATTATTATTAGTGAAGCTAAAACTATGCATCCATAAAAATACAATTACCAATTCAATCACTGAAACGAGAAATCAAAATTAACCATAACACACCACAAAATCGTGGTTAGTGTGTGGATCCCAGGCCAAGCTCTCGACATCAGCTGTGACTGACCACTTATAACCAGGATGGGATGGCATCCTTCCATCCCTCTGCAAAGTGTAAAAGCATTGAAAGCATTAGAATGTTAGATAACTAGGAAAAAAGGCAAACAGAAATTCCAATGTTATCATTTTTAAAGAGAAAGTCTGTTTTGGCACATGAATATTATACAACCAAAATCTACAGTGTAATAAGTATCCATTCCAGGATCACAGTATAAAAAAAAGAAATGCAAAAATATAGAGTATATAAGCAACATTCTGTCACTACCAGGATCACAGTATGATCAAATGAACCACTAAGAAGAATTTTTGGTTCATGATGATTCCAAGCAACTGCTTGAACCTGTCAAGATAGATGAACAAAGGCATCAGACAACATATTGACTCAAGCAACCTAAATTAATGTTAGTAAGACAAAATATACAATATTAAATGACTTAATTAAGGAAAAAAGTGAAAATCTTTCCTACCAACGTATAAGTAATATTTCTGAGCTTGTACACTATTTAGAACTAAGGGAAAAAAGAAAAGAAAAGATGATGGACATGAAGAGGGAAAGTCCTCTTTATAAATAAAAGAAGCTCATATTTGTAATAATTGATTGCACTTTAGCATACTACTTGCCTTGTCTGAGTGATGCTCCATTGTACTCTCACACTTCCCAGTAGCCACATCCCAAATCTTGACTCGCTTGTCAGCACTGGCACTAGCAAGTACATTCCTGAATGTTTTAAGAATGACTGTCATCAGAGGTACAAAAGAATAGAGTTTCAAAATAAGTAATAAATGAAACCTTTATGTCCCAAAAGGTGCCCAACAGATGAAATAATACCAAAATCCAGTTTTAAATTTAACAAACCTGATCTTTTTGTTCCAGGCAAGACCAAGTACAGAGTCAGTGTGACTGTCATCTTTGTATTTGATTGATTTCTACAAAACCAATTAACAGAATCAGTAACTGGGTCTATACTCAGAATTGCACTTCAACACAAAAAGATGTACAAACCTTCTTCCCCTTCTTTTTCTCTGAAATGCCACCTAAAACCATGCATGGCTGCACTGCATCAATCTGGGAACAAAGAAAGCTTAGAAGGTATTCAATGAAAGTGACTTTATATTCTGAATGATGTTTCCAACTTTTCAGCGAAATTTATTAACCATATTCACTTACAACATCAAGGTCCCAAATTTCTATTGACGGTTCCATTGAACCAACAGCTAAGAAGTTTCCTGCAATGATAATGAAATAATAATGCGATAGAAAGTAGAGGAAGCATAAGGGGATCAAGTCAAATTTTGAGCATGCAAACGAAGGCTAGAATTTAGAACTTATTTACTAAAACAGACAAGAGCACAAAAAACCAACATATTTAATTAAAAAAAAAAGGAGTAAACATGCAAGATGAATTGACAAAGGCAATATTCCCCACCTTTCTCTCTTCCTTGAAGGCAGTCAAGCCAAGCTGTGGATAGTGGAAATGCAGGAATTATGATATCATGATGGACATACATGTTCATCTCACTAGTACCGGCGTCCTCAAGTATATGAACCTTGTAGTAGAAAAAGACGCAACTCATATAAGTCTACCATTGCATCACATAACAAACATCAAAGAAAAATATACATCAGCCAATAAGTGAGGATTTGTTTACCTCGAGAAGACTGAGATCATCCTCAGTACGAGCACAAACAATGACGGAATCAGTTGGATTAATAATCATGTCTTCGAGTTCCTCAGAGTCATCATCATCCTTAACAATGTAAAACAATATGATGTTGTAAAGTCACAAATGAAGGTCAACAGCAGAATGCAGCAAAGTATTGGAACTTACGTTCTTATCTTTGATATAAGGATCCAGGTCGTTACTTGGATAATAAAGATCACCAATCCCGGAACTAAATACCTCAACTCCTAAGGTCAATAAAAAGATGCAAATTAACACAGACAACACAAGGAGACAGAGCTAGCTAGCTAACCATAGTCATGGCTGATATCATGCTAAGTGATTCGATAGCTAACTCTAATTAAAACCGCTAACTAACTAACTAACTAACTATGATAGATAACTCCCTGAGATGTTATTGTATACCTTCATCTTCATCATCGTAACGTTCCATGTCAAGCTCCTTCAAACCGAGGGCAATATCGTCCAATTTATCAGCCTTCCTGAGAGCATCAGCAACATTGAGTGCTCGCACAACTTCATCAACGGCACCACCGGCATCATCCATGCGTTCATCCCCTGCTTCTTCCTCATTTTCACTGTCTGCTGTATTGCATAACATACATGTATTGTAAAGTATTTGATAAAATTTTATAATTGGCTAAGTGAGTTTTGAAGAAGAAGAGAAAGACCTGGCGGCGGCGGTGGTGATTATATCTTGAATTTCTTCCTTGGAAGGAGGTTCAGCTATTGTGGGTTCCACCTTCGAAGCACCTATCGGTATCCACGAAAGAGCTGAAATCATTCTCGAGCAAGGTTTTGAAAACTGGACCGGTCTTCAAACTGCTTTAGTTACTGGTTCACTGGTTTATTGGTCCAACCGGTCTAACCGGTGGTTCAACTGGAAAAACCGTTTTAGAATAAAATACGCGTTATCATTATATTATAAACTAACAACATTCTAATAAATCATTAGAAAATAAACTATAAAACTCAAGCAATAAATCATTTAGATATTTAATTGTATGTACCGTAAGAAATCGAAAAAAAGTTTATACTTTATACACATACCAAATCATGTGTTTATCATATTCACAAAAATGTCTGATGCAACCAAACAAATATCTCAAAAATGAACACAAAATGAATCATAATGAAACTGAATAAATGCCCTCTCCCTTAATAACTACCTCAGAAAGTGGCTGATTCCAACAATAAAAAAAAACATGCATAAATATAATGCTCTCGAGTGTTGTTATCACTTGAAACACTTGAAAAGTACCAAATGTATATGTATTACTTAGAAAAACATGCATTATCCAGTAAATTATAACAATGTTTCACTAGCCTTAATTCTATGAAGTTTCTCATGAACTAGATGTTTAGCACATAAAGTAAGATAAGAAATGTGACTACAAGTGCAGAAACAGAATATAACAAGAGGCGGGGTAGATCTTCATAGCTAGGATAGATAATTTCAAAGGCATATAATATATAGGACACACAGTATGAAGACGAATGGGTTTGTCTCCTCTTAGTGCAGCCTTTGGCAAGTTGCACTTTAGAGCATAAAGTACATCATCTAAAAGATAGAAGAACTACTGACATAACTACCTTAAAATAATTAATTTTGCAGTTGCAATCTTCCCTCTAAATTGTAGGAGCAGCTCCACCATTCCAGCATCAGATACAAGGCATGCCAAGTGAAGCACACTTCATCCAGCAACAAACATTATAAAACAAGCATAAAGTAACCACACTAAACCTGAAATCAATAAAGATAAACAAAAATAAAAAAATTTCAATAATGATTTGATTTCTAATTTTTGCAACAGACCATGAGCAAATATGAACAAAAAAATTAGGAGCCATCAGCAACTGGTGAACCAGTAAAACACTATCAGAGCCATCGAGCAATTAGAAAACACTAAAACAGAATAAAAGAGTAAGTATTAGGTGTTCTGGTTGATACAAATGATATAACAGAGTAAGTTTATTTTAATACACATGATTTAACAGAGTAACAGAGCAATCAGAAGTTCAAAACCATATGATACAAATTTGCAAATTTGTAAATTTTCAACCATCAGCAACCAGCAAATTCAAGAGTACAAGACAGATCTATCAACAACAGGAAATTACAATTTACAAAACATTCAGAACCAAACTTCAAACCAAGACCGAAGAAGAAGAATTGAAGAAAAATGGAACAAAAATTGAAGAAGAATACCGAAGAAGAAGACCGAAGAAGAACAATTTCGGAACTTCAAACCAAGAAGACCGAGCCCTCAGTGAAGATGAAGAGGAGAAGCCACTAACCTGGGTTCCATGACGAGAAGCCAGTGAAGATGAAGAGGACATGCCGAGCAACTGGGTTCTGGAAACGGGGAAGAGGAAGAAGCGGCGGCGCTGAGGACCTGGGGGCGGCGGCGGCGCTGACGACCTGGGACCGGCGGCGGCGAAGAAGGGCTAGGGTTCCCTTTGCTTCAGAGTTCAGAGTTCTCCAATCCAGGGTGTGAGTGAGTGACGAATGAATTGGGGGAATAAGGGTTGGTTCATACTTCACGGATCTGTTTCGTTTTTTTAACAAATAGAAAACGTCGTCGCTTTATTCGAACCGGTCGGTTACCAGTCCGGTCCAACCGACCGGTTCTCGGCCGATTCGATGGTTTTTGTACGGTTTTTCTTCCAACGGTTTTGGATAGTGGACCGGACCGTTTATAGTACTGGTTTTCGGTTAAATCGGTTCGACCGACCGGTCCGGTCCGGTTTTCAAAACATTGTTCTTGAGGCTCGAAATCTATAAGAAAGTGGTGTGTGTGTGTAGAATGGTGGTAAACGAAAGAAGAAAGTGGTGTGTGTGTAGAATGGTGGTGGCAGCAGCTAGCTAGCAGTAGTAGAGTAACGAGGAGGAAAAGGAAAACCATTAATGGTCCAGTTCGGTGATGGCTTAACGGGCCTTTAAACAAACTCAACCAATAAAGGCCTAAATATTTGGAAGTCCAAATTGATTTGGCACTGAAAATTTTTTACTCTGCAATTATACTGCCAACGACTTCGACACCTTGTCCGTCAAAGAAGTTGGAGATGGCAACCTTAACTTCGTCTTCATCGTTCTCAATTCCACAGGTTCTTTTGTCATCAAGCAGGTAACGTTTTTTTTTATATATATATGGAGAAAAAAACTTCTCCCCACTGATTTAATCGTGGGAACTCGCAAATTTAGTTTATTTGGTAGCTTTCGATTCAAAGTTCAATTTTTTTTTATTTTAAGGCTTTGCCTTATATTCGCTGCATTCGGGAGTCATGGCCAATGACGAAGGAGAGAGCATATTTTGAATACTTGGGGCTGAAAGAAGAGGGTTGCTTGAGCCCTGAGTATGTTCCTGAAGTTTACCACTTTGACCGTACAATGTCATTGATCGGCATGCGTTACTTGGAACCGCCACATATAATATTAAGAAAAGAGTCGACAGCTAGAATTGAGTACCCTTTGCTTGCAGAGCACATGGCTGATTTCATGGCCAAGACACTCTTTTTCACTTCTCTCCTTTTCCGTACAACTTCCGAGCACAAAAGGGACGGTATGTGTGAGCTTACCCGTTGTTACTCTTTTCTTTAGCAATTGTTGTTGATTGATTCACACTCCTCAAACTCATTTTTTGGACAATTCGATATATTTGTTAATCGGAGAACTAAGAAGATTGTTTATTTGTCTTCACTGATTGATAGTATCACCTTTATCAATCTATTACTCTGCTTCAAAGTTGATTGAGCTGAAACTAGTTATTTTATTTAAGTTTTGCATTAGAAAAAATGTTTCCCTTCCCTCGTTTGGTTGCTTGTGCTTTGCTTATTCAGTTATTTGTGCTTGTGGAAGTTTACCTCTGTAGTTTATTCTCCATTTGAAAATGAGTGACGAGTGATAAGTGATAAACTGATATTCTACTTGTGAGTATGAGGAACGTTGTTGCATATTGATGTTGCCTTAAGCTGAATTCATGCTGGCTCCATGCAGTTGCCGAATATTGTGGTAATGTGGAGTTATGCAGACTCACCAAGCAGGTCGTGTTCTCTGACCCTTATAAATTTTCTCAATATAATCATTGGACTTCCCCTTATCTCGATCGTGATGCTGAGGCTGTTCGGGAAGACAATCTGCTGAAGCTTGAAGTTGCTGAGCTGAAATCCAAGTATTATGACCAACACACTTTTTTTACTGCATTATGTGTAGCAATTGTGATGTTAGGGTTTTTATACTTTATAAGAATGTACATTTTTGTATGTTCTGTGAGAGGGCCCATGCTCTAATACATGGAGATCTGCACACTGGTTCTGTTATGGTTACTCGTGAATCAACACAAGTTATTGATCCAGAATTTGCATTTTATGGACCAATGGGTTTTGATATTGGAGCATTCCTGGAAATTTGATTCTGGCTTACTTTTCTCAAGATGGACATGCAGATCAAGCAAATGATCGAAAAATAGGTTTCCTTCTTTATGTATATTGGTTGTGTACTCTTGTGGCTCTTTGTGGCTTCTGCATTTAGCATAGTCCAAAGTTTTTTATCGGAAAAAAAATAGAAGGAATGAAACAGAAAAACACACAGGCACACACACCCTATTCTGCATAATCTGATTTAAACACTTTTGATTCTCTTTGGTTCTTTTCGGAGGCCAAATCTGTGCATTTTTACAGTTTTGAAATACCTTGGACTGTTCTGTTGTTTTGTCCTGCCTTGTCTTGTTTGTGTAGTGCTAGTGACTTTGCCTTATTATACTAATGAAGAGAAGAATTTTCTGGTGTGCATGTGCACATTGATGAGCTATCAGATTTATATCATGTGAAATCCAAGAAGTCGTAGAGATAGTTTACAGAAATATGAGCTGTAGTTATAAAACAAGACTTGGTAGGATACCAATTATAACTACCATTTTCTTTTGTTGTATTATTTCTCTTCATTTTGCTGGACTTGAGGCTCTGGAAATGTTATTGCTTAGGACTGCAGCATCAATGACAAGCTGGGATTTGTTATAGTTGTGCATTTAGTAATAATTGTGAAGATCGTTGATTGCTGGGGCTAAAGTGTGTTGTTTATTGTCTGATATATATTGATATTTACATTATGCAGGCGTACAAGGAGTGGATTCTTAAGACAATTGAAGATACCTGGAATCTTTTCCATCACAAATTCACTGCTCTTTGGGATGAGCACAGACATGGTGCGGGTGAGGCATATCTTCCTGCTATATATAACAATCCTAAGGTTCAGCTGCTTGTACAGAAGAAATACATGACAAATTTGTTTCATGATAGTCTTGGGTTTGGTGCTGTCAAAATGATAAGGTGAAATTGCTGATCATCATTTTTAACCAGAATGCTATATGTTTAATGGGACTTATTTTGTTAGTTAGATATAAAACTATTTGAGAACTTATGCTTAAATTGGGCAATTGACTTGATCAGACATTTTTTGACCAAAATGGCGACAATTTTGATTGTAGTTTGCATTCTTCCTATAAAAAATATGGAATGGTAATATTAGAATGTGTCTTTTGCATGACTCTAGTCTAAAGTGCTCGTGTGAGGAAACATATTAGGTATAAAATTCAATGACAATGTTGGAATTGCTCTCTACTTTCTAATGTGTATATAATCATTTACACTGATGTTTAGTTGAGGAACTTGTGATTCACAGTTTAGTCCCTACAATGTTCTGAAAGAAGGCATATACACTTATTGGGCTCCAGAGGAGTATTAATCAAGGTGGATATTGTACATAGATCTTCAAGAACTAGTATCTTTTAATGTTCTGCAACTACAAGAGCCTATTCAAATGGGACAAAGAGTGAGTGAATTTCACCTCGAGGCATTGCAACAAGATGGTGTATGGAAGAGAGTTACAAATGGCACCACAATTGGATATCAGAGGCACAATTGGATATCAGAGGCTTTTGCTGTTTCCAAAAGTAAAATCTCAGCATTTGATGCTTGTTATTAACAAGTCTAGAGCTGATCCACTGATATCATACTTGGGGATCTACATAGATCCAGTTACCATTTGGAGCAGCATATATGATGATACAGTATTAACAAGCCATTTCAATGCCATTCAAGTTATTCATATTATCACACAAGACAACTCTCATACTGGTACTTCAACAGCTACAATGTAAACTTACTCAGTTATTTTTCTTGTAGTTGTATGTTACACAGAAATAAAAGAAAATTTTTTGCTCATTTATGTATGTGTGAATTGGTATCTATTTTTCTCCCCATGTATTTTGTAGAATCTTGTAGAGGACTCGTCTCTCAATAAGGAGAGCAGTAATCTGTGTAAATTGCTGTGTAATTTACTTTCATAGTATCAAGAACAAATCTTCCAAGTTCCAATGGTCATTAACTTGCACGCATTGGCCTTCAAAATTTCTAAAATAATTTTTTTTTTGTTGACATGTTTATTAATAAATCAAAGAAATTAATAAGTTCACTAATATGTATAAACTAAAACTTCAGTAAATTAAAAAATGAACTAAGTGCAAAGCTCATTCTTTCACTTGTTCTATTTTAATTTGCTCATTTCATAATATCCTTTTTAATTGGATTTTATTTATTTATTCATTATTTTCTTAGTAGATTAGAACTTTAAAAGGGTTGATAGAGATATTCATAGTAATTGAGAATGGAAGCAGCAAGGATGGTAATCTTCTACCCCCTTCATTTGGAATTTGGATTATCCAAGCTCTCATGATGTAGAGCGTGAACATAGAGTTTATACTGTGAAAGATTCCTTCTCCCCCCCCCCCCCCCCTTTTGAGTCCTTCATTCAGCTTTGAACCTGGTTTGTATCTGCAGGTATGACTGTAAATAAGATTCTGGAGGGAGAGATGTTCACTATGACTCTAACCAAGCCCCTCAATGGCAATGCTAGACATCTAAGGCTTGCATCGACTATTCCTTTGAGCTCTACATTTCAGCCCATCATTCAGGTTTTAAGAGAATACTACACATCATCACGTACTAGTTCATAGTCACAATTTATTTGTGTAAAAATTTTAAGTGAAAATCATTTTACAGTGGCATAATTAAGGTACAAGAAGGTGGGAAATAAATTTTAGTTATTTTCATTTTATGTTAGCCATGATTCATGAGAAAGAAATATTAGCTCCATTTAGTTTACTTGTTTGGATGGTGTCTCCATACTGAAAACTCTCTATTTCATTATACAGTCTTTGTGTATAATTTTTAGTCCTCTTTTTTTAATATCTGTGCCAGTTAATGGCATGACAAAGTAAAAGAGAAAAGAAAAAGATCATTCACTGAGGATCATGGCATCATGCTGAACTAACATATTTATTCAAAGATTTATTTCTAAATGAATAAAATCAAATACAGATTTGCGCACAATTTCAGGGATAGTAGTAGAAGCTAGACAATCCCATATATTATGCATGGAGCCATGCCCACAAGTTAATATGATCACAAGCTATGCCTTGTTATTTTTGCTTTGAGTCCATCATTTAGGAGAGACATTCGCTCCACTCTTTTTCGGTGTTAGTTTTCCTTGCATCCAGTTTGTTAGCATCTGAAGTGCAGCTTTTGGTTGATCCATAGGAACCATGTGCCCAGCTTCATTCACCTGTTTTTTCACAAAATAAAGTTATCAAAAGTGGATATAACAGTGTCAACTCAAGAACACACCCTTGAACACAAACCTTGAGGAACGCAAGAGGTCCATGGCTTTTAAGAGTCCCTGCTGCCGCGCCATTTACCAAAAATGGGACAGTAGAAGCTGCTCCAAACTCCTTTTGACCTGACCACTCCATTGCATGAACCCACCTTGAATTCCCTGAGCAATGAGAAACAAAAGCATTAAGAATGCTGATAATTGCACTTCTTTTTTTGTCCTTCCAACACAACCAACTTTAGCTTCAAATTAATTGAGTTGGCTGCAAAAAGCTTACCAAGCCAATTGCATATGAGATCTTCTTCTCCAGCATATACAAGAACCTGGCTTCCATCCTCAAGAAGCGTCGGAAATATGGTGATAAGTCTTCAAAAACCCTGCAATGAGATTGCCAAAACGTTTGCTTCCAGCAGGTGGCTCGTATGGAAAATAAGAACTATTTTTTAAAGTGCTTGCAAGATAAGCCAAAAAAGGAATCTTCTCATCGGCAACAGAATTATCCTCAAAGGACAAATCTAGAGAGCTGCTGATCCCTTGAAATCAATTTTTAAGAAACTCAAAAATAACTTTGATCTGTCATATACAAATGGATTTTGCATCAATTTCCTTCAGGAAAACAGATATTATCTTCTTGAAATATCAAGCTTTAGAGAAGCACCTACCTGGGTAGGATTACGAAGTTGACAACCGTAAACTGATAAAGCATGAGAAATTCTGCCACCAGCCTTTCCATAGGCCCATGCTGTCCTTGCACAAATAGGCTGATCACCAGAAAGTCCCATAAAGAATTCAAAACAGTGGAGGCTATTCTTCTCAATCTCGACCAATGCTGCAATATCTGTGTCACTAGCCTATACCAATATTTCTCAGTAATATTGCACTTTCACTGAAGAATTGATGTATAGCCAAATATCTGTTTTCTAAATTCTAACCTGAAGAATTTTGGTTTGCTAAAGCTTTGTAATGCAGAAACCCCGTCGTTCAAACAACCTTTTGCAAACAGCTTGACCTGGTCGTCCTCCCATATTGAAGATCATAATTCCGACAGCTTTGATTACTGATATCCCCTCTTCAACCGCCCTAGCAATTAAACCCAAGCCAAACTAATCCTCCACAAAACCCTAAATACAAAGTAAAGTAAATATGAGAATGCTGCATTAAATCATCTAATACATCAATCAAAGATATTTCTACAAAGCCAAAACAACTTATCACAAGAGTGTATCAAGGATAAGTTGTGCAGGTAGAAGTAAAATCTTATTAATAAGATTCTTCTAGACTTCTAGTGGCTTGGAACATTTATGAATTATTTCATGAATAAATGGAAAAGGCTTGCTCTAAAGAACAATATGAATATACAATAATAACTAAGCATGTGACTTAAAGAAAGTTGGAGCCAACCAAAAAATCCAGTGGTGTATAACTTTTTTCCTTTCAAATTGATGAGGTTCACATTAAAGTACTTAGCATGAAAGAATGCAAGACATAATTGTCAAGCTCCAGCAAAAGAGCAAATGACCATCATAATAGAATAAGAATCCATTTACCTGAAGTGCACAATAATTACTCAATGCATGAAGGAATTCTTCACTTGCATTTTCTGTTATCATCTTAGACATTGCATCTGGATTTGGATTAAGAATCTGCATAAAGCCAACTTTAGCTTCAAATTAATTGAGTTGGCTGCACAAAGCTTACCAAGCCAATTGCATATGAGATCTTCTTCTCCAGCATATACAAGAACCTGGATTCCATCCTCAAGAAGAGCCGGGATTCCAACTTCGATATTTCTCATCCAGTCCTGCATCATAGCATCATAGACTGTGCTACTACACGAAACAAAGTCCAAGTTCCTAACACCTAAAGCATCCCTAACTGTCTTCTCGTTTAAGAATGTCTCTACATTAGAGAAGTCATAACACAGATTTCCCTCACATTTCTTTCTAATGTCATAGTACTGCAGTTTCAATAGTAGAAGAATTCATAAGTGAAACTATGGTAGGTTTTTTAGGTAAATAATTAGATTGGTAAGAAAACTGTACTATGTTCTCTTATGATACGATACATTACTATTGCTGGTGATAGACATTATCCGACTGAAGATGGCATTGCATTTATATAAAGAAGTCATACACGCATCTCCACCATCGGTACCTGACAAATACAATATAATTTAAGGGTGTCAAACAAGTAAAATTACATATTGTTTGAGCAATAAGCTGGTAAGTTTTCTCCCATTCTGTTTTTGTTTTCTAAGATCATTCATCATGGGGTTAAAAAATTTAATTTGTAACCTAACATAACATACCACAGCTTTTTATGGCATCTTTGCATGATGGGATCAACTTGCTGATACTATCATAATCAGACTTTTTAATCAGTCATCTGTCTAATGCATAGTCTGTGTATGCTTAGTACTGAATTTCTGGATTGGTCAGACCATTACCAATAGCAAAACCCTGTTTATGAAATTGATCAAGAAAATTAGTATAATTATTATCAAGTAAAGGTAATTAACAAACCTTGTAATGTGCGTAGACAGTTTTGATACCTTGCGATTGATTATTATTCCTTCATTTGCTTTGTTGCCTTGGTGAACCCTTGATGCAAGAGCTGGAATGTAGTGTCCAGCATATGACTCTCCAGTGATATAAAAATCATTCTTGACAAATAGAGGGTGCTCCTTGAAAAAAGCCTGCCATTGATGCAGAATAGGAGTCTACTAATTATTTTTACCACCATGCATTTTCACTTTATGAATTGTTTTGTTTAGTCACAATTATAAAATAGACTTTACCTGCAAGAAATCATAGAGATCATTGCTAACACCTGCTTCATCATGGTGGTTGTCATCATCATCAGAAGTATAACTAAAGCCTGTCCCAATAGGCTGGTCTACAAAAAGAATATTTGATGCCTAAAATCAAAAGTAAACATTGATGCCAACCATAACCAATAAAGCTTATGTAACAGTTTGATTCTCTGAGATAGGTGCTAGCCATAGCCCTATGTGTGAATGTGCTGAGAGACATAAGTTATGACATTCTTTTTTGTTAACTATTCTCAAAAGCGAGGCATTTGCATGGAATGAATATGTTAAAGTAACATTTTGAGAGAAAATGCAGGAGAAAATTTATAGGCACCTTGTCCCAGCCAAATTCATTCTAAACAAGAGACAAGTTCTTTGTGATTTGGAAAGGACCATTCTCATAAAATAAAGCAAGCTCACTGCTACACCCTGGTCCTCCGGTCAACCATATGACAACAGGGTCATCCTTCTTATTGAGAGATTCGAAGAAAAAGTAGAACATCCTGCACCATTGATTTGAAGAGAGTTTGGGGGGGATTTCATGCAGTTAGGACCATAGATTAGTGCCTTAATATATGTATATTTTGGCTAAAAAATAAGTTTGAGTTTCTTAATATGCAAGGAAACAGGCAAGCGTTGTTTATAAGCCTAAACCAGTACAAGTCATGTGATGATAAATAAATATTTGAGCCTTAATCATTTAAAGAATCTTTACAACTCATGAAACAGCTTGAGTTATATGAGAAAGTGGCAAGAAATTTAACCTTGTTAACCAAAATATCCAACTTCTTGGCAGTTATTTCTCTCAATAACTGCATAGAACTGCTATAGAGCTTTCTTTGACATGAAGCTAGCAGAGAATTTGATAAGTAAATAACTCAATTTGAACTTCAAATTGCATAGCAGGGTTCATAAAAGAATTGCTATAGAGCTTTCTTTAACTAACCTTTTGGATCATTGATAGCCTTAGATCCAGCACAGCATAGTGAAAGAACTTGAAGCCTCAAGGATAACTTCAGAATAGACGGACTCTCATGATTATAAAAGAGTAGGGTCATCCCCGCAAGGAAACATGCTTTCAAGAAAGACGATGCCACTGAACTAAAAGAGTATAAAAGAACTAAATTTCAATCACCAAAAGAGTATAAATTCATACATAGTCAAATGGAGACATTAAATAATCCGGCAAACAAATACCAACACAAACGTAAACAAAATATAATGCCGTATGTCACTAGACGGTTCATATCCAGTTTAAGATAATTAGTAGTACAAGAATAGAACCAACTCTTTATTATATCCCCATTTACTAATTAAACCTGATGATGTTCACATTGAATAACACAGCATATGGCCTTGCCTTGTTCTTTCTCCTGAGAAGAACAAACAGCACATCAAGTTTTAGTCTATCTGTGTCCATGATGTCTGGAAATTCTTTAACTTTCTCGGCAAAGCGTTCGAAAAGCTCATCAACTATTTCTGCTCCAAAGTGTTTCTCAATCATCCCTTGCAGTGCAGCTCTGAACCATGAAACAAATATTTGCACAGTTGGCAATGACACCATGTTCTTGAATTCCAATATTTCCATCCACTCAATGCTGAAACATTCATCACATCCTCTAAGAATTTCCTTCACAGCCTTAACAGAAGGGTATATCAAAGGCACATTGAATGAATCCACTTTTTCTTCACTAATTACTCCCTGCATTAATGATAATTAATCAATCAATTTGTTTCACTCTTCATTAGTAATCAAATAATCATTCAATAAAAAATTAAAACACAAAACATTCAAATATTCAGTAATCAAATAATCATTGAACATGACATAAATAAAAAAGCAGAAGAAGTTAGCAGTGAACTGACCGTCGAAGTCTAAGGTTTTTTTCTTGGTTGAGCTTCTGCTCTCTGAACTCGAAGGAAGGAAACTGGAATGGAAATGGGTTTTTCTTCTGAGCAGTCTGAGAAGAGGGGGGCAGAATCGTGACGGAGACAGAGGCCAGGCGACGAACACAACTCAGAAGACGATGGTGGGTTGGAAGAATCTGCGACGACCAGACGAAGACGATGGTGACTGAGCGCCCGACGGACGGCGGCAGGAGTGCGATGGAGCAGATGAATACCAGGAACTGACGCGCCGAGCTCGAGGCAGAAGAAGCTGCAATTCTTGAAGGAGGAAGAAGCACGGACGACCAGACGACGATGGTAGTGCCTGAGAGCGACGGACAGCGGCCGTCCTTGTGGCAGTGGTGGAGAGGCTAGGGTTTCCTGTTTTAACTCCCTTTTTTGATTTGGGGAGAAGCTGTTAAGATAGGGGTTTGGAAATTGGAATGAAGACTGAAAGTAAGGGGAAGGAAGGTCATCCGTGCGGGAACCAAAACGATATAGTTTAATCCAAAACGATAGCGTCTTGTGTGAGACGCACATTGAGACAGATGAGAGAGATGGAGGAGCAGAGAGACGGAGAAGGTTTCTGCCAGATGAAGAATAATTTTAATTTTTTATTTTTTTTTTATATATTTTTGTTTTGTTGTTTCAATTATTTGAAACTATAAAATTAGGATTAATTAAATTCTAAAATTTAATTAATTTAAAAGGGTATTTTTGTCTAATTAAATAAAGGAAGAATGTTTAACACTTTTTATAAAATTAAATAAATAAATATTTTTTATTTTTATTTAATTAAAAAAGTATTTTAGTAAAAGTGGTGATATATTATATATTTAAAAAAAATAAATATTGACGTGGAAAATAAATTCACATATCTTATTGTTATTTGTCTATATCGATAAGTATGAATTTATTAGCAAACACCATAAATAAATATTTGTCTAGTGCAGATTTATTATTTTACTATATTAACTTTGATTATTTTATAGCTAATTATTAAGTTAAAAAATAAATAAATATATATCTTTATCCTTATCCTTATCCTTATAGTATACAAATTGGGAGCTCATATGCTGACGTGGCGCTCATACGTTGAGTCTGAGAGTTTATTTGCTTAAGTGTCATCACTATAAATTTTTAGATTTATATTTATAAATTATAAATTATTATTTGTTTAGGTTGTTATTTTCAAATTTTAAATTATTTGTTTAGATTGTTATATTTAGATTGTTATTTTTTAAATTTTAAATTATTGTTATTGATTCTTTTTAGCACTATTTTTTTAAATTTTTGTAGATTTTTTTCAAAAAGTGCAGCGTAAATTTAATTCAAATTTAAATTAAAGTCAACCAAATTTAAAAAATTTTAGCTATGAGTCAACTATAAAAGTATAAGTTATGAGATATGTGCAGCACCACAATTCAAAGTACATCAAATCCTTTCTTTACATATATCCAAAATCTAAAATTTCTCTACTTATTCCAATGGCTGGTATTCACAAAATCGCATAAATCAATCCTACAATTGACAATTTGTGTGTACGTATACGAGTATGGTTATGGACACTACCAAGTTACGGAAATTCTTCATTGCTATACTCAATTGAGATGGTTTGGCTCGATGAAGACGTGAGTAGGTGTAATCGTAGTCTTTGACTACACCGATGGTTTGTTTCCAATTTCAAAGGTATCCTCAATCATTGAAGGAGAGAAAGTAGAAAGTGCTAAGGTATTTGTTCAAAAAATAAATTTTTTGTTTGTTTATTTTCTCAAAGTTAGATATTTATTTTATTCAAAAAAATATTATTGAGATAAAATTAAAGCTGAGAAGGAAGTCTTTAATTTAACGTAGTATTTTGTACAAAAATTATTGCTTGAATTCTCTAATAAAATTGCAGACAATGATGAATTCGAAGTGTTGAAAAATACTATTACACCAGCCAAGCGACTATCCTCGGAATCGGAAGATTCGAAGGTGCAAGGAGATACCTCAACTTGCAAGAAGATCAAGATTGAGAATAGAACTTGAGAATTTGGATGCACGTGTTTTGGAATCCCTTTTAGAGTCTATCTAATAGAATAATGCCAAGCATATGTTTGTTTTGGTAGAAACATTATCTTTTCTTGAGTTGTTATTTTTCTTTTGGTTCTTTTTTATCTTTATGTTTGGAATTTAGAATTTTTTCAAATATAAATTGAAGTTATTTGGTTATTGCTTGTGGTTTTATTTTTAATTCTATTTACACCGTTGATATTCTGTTAATTTTTAATTTAGTATTTAATGTCATAAAGTTATAAATTTCTCATATGAAATATTGTTGATGCAATTAAGTTAGTTAGTGATTTTTAATGTGTATTTATTTAAAAATAAAATCTAATTATAATTTTTAATTAAAGTATTGTGTTTAAATTTTTCATTAAAAAAGATTAATTTTTCATTAATAATAATACTTATGGACTTTTGTTTTTGTTGAAATTTACTTGGAACAATTTTATTGTTAGTATCATATTCATTTTTGAAGTTAAAACAATATGATCAACATTCTTACTCGTTAAAACTTCACATTTTATGAAATAATTTTTAAGTTTTCAAATTCATAAACTTATATCATTACAAAAATTATTAGATCGATTAATATTTTTTGATAACATGGTGTACCAAAACCAATAATAACTTTTGTTATTTAATATATAATTTATTCTATTGAAAATTAAATTAATATTTTCTAAACTTATAAATACATTTTCTTCTAATTTCTTACACCATTATTTATTATTGAAAAATAATAAATGACTATACTATCCTACAACATATACGATGTACAAAGTAATTTCTTATCTTAAAATTAATTCTGGTCAGTGAGATAAAATTTAAAATATTTTTTTATTTTCTTACTCAAATTTAAATTTAAATTTAGAATTGATTAACACTCATCCTTTTTAATTTCAATAAAAAAATAAATTGGTTAGATACAAAATATTCAACATTTAATAATTTCAATCATTTAAATTTTAATTATAAAAAATTGGGTTAAAAATTAATTATAAACTTAATAATCGATAATATATATTATATTAGTACGTAAATAATGATATCCATGTATTGATTATTTATTTATTTTTTGACAGAATTAATGTATAATTTATTGAGGATTGATTTATTATCCAAAATTTTTTTATAAACTTTGTAATATATAAAAATAGTGATCTTATTTTTTTTATTATTATTTAAGAAATTCTTCATAATATTTTAATTAAGTAATTAACTTTTATTATTGTTTTTATACTAAAAAATATCAATTTATACTATTTACATATTTTTTCACTACTAACAAATAAATAAGTATTTACACTATTATACTTATTGTCTTAGATGATGACTTAAGTTACTTATTTTATATGTTAAATAATATTTTGTATGTTAAATTTATTAAATATTAAGATGAAAAAATTGTTTAATAAATTATATAAATAGTCATTATAGAAAAGAAAATAATTATATATCATATATAATAATCCTTGATATCTATAGTGTCGTGTATATATTAAGATTATCTATTTTAATTATGTGAGTGATTATTGTTATTTTTATTTTTTCGTTACATTAAAAAATAATATTTAAAGCTAAAAAAGAGATAATTAATTTTTTTAATTTAAATTAAAAAATATCTTATAAATATATCCAATATTTATATATACTAAGTGTTATAATATTAAATAGTATAGTATTTGCTATAACAATGACTCAAAATATTAATCCAAGATATATTTGAGCCTAGTAAAATCTCAATGCTTGCAAGATTAACTAAAATCTATTGTTAGTATTCCAAATATAGAATTTTTTTCAATTATAAAATAAAAAATATTATTTCTCCAAACATGATTTTCGAACTTTAATTCTCCAAATACGATTTTTCAAAAATCATGTTTGGGAAAATAATAATTTTTTTAATTTTATTATTGAAAAAAAAACTCCAAATCTAACTTAGGTTCATTACCTTAAAGACTCAATGCAGATAAGTCCACGCGTATCCTCTTAAATCGACTCAGATTGGATCTTCATTACTAGTTAGATATGGTAATGAGTACTTAGGGGAGCGTGAGAAGCCCCCTTCCTATTCCTCATTCCTATTTAAAAAAAAATGTCCCCCTTCCTTCTTCGTCATTGCAAATTTCTGTTTAATTATTCCTTAGGGAACACAGATCTTCTTGGGTATCTACGAATATTTTTTGAAAACTTTTGAAAAAAAATAACACAAAAAGACATAATATAATAATTATAAAATAATTAATTTAATATAATTCAACACAATTTATAACATATTCGTTATGAAAAATAATATTTTAAAAGGAGAAAACATAAAAACATATTCCAACATAATAACATAACATAATTTTTTGGGACAATATTGAGCGACGTAGTGACGGACTTGAGAGGCAGAGAAAATGAGTTAGAGAGAGAGGATCGAGGTTGAGAATGAGCTTGGAAGAAAAAGGAAAAATTCAAATTGGAGGTAGAAATTAATATTAATAAATTCAAGAAATAGATCTATGTATATAGAAATTAGGATAAATTAATAATTTTATATTTGTGTATGTTTAATAGGTTTCATGGGGCGGGTACTTATGTCCGTGTCTCCATTAGGAGTAGCAAACGAAAAAACTTGCCTTGTCTCGCCAAAAGTCCGCTATATAGTGGGTGGTTCGCCCCGCCCCGCCTAAACATATAAAATCGAAGCAATAAGGTTCGATTTATATGATCCATGCTAAATCGAAGTAATAAGGTTCGATTTATACTCACTTAATAGCAATCCAGTTCATTTTAAATAAATCTCCTTCGTTCAATTTAGTAGCATAGATAGCATCCAAGTAATTCGATTTACTATGAAAACACATCATTCGAACTCCATAAATTTGATTTACATAGATATGTAAATTGAGACATGTACATAGCCTTTTTTTAATTTGGAGGATATATGTAAAATTGGTATACAAATAGTTTATAAAGGTGATTTATCCCACATATTATATCTTGTGAAATCATAATATTTTGAGAAGTGATGTATAAACAACTTAAATATTGATAAGTCAAAAAAATTTTAGAAAAAAATAAAAATATAAAAAAATTACATGTTGATCCATAAGATTTTTTTTTTAAATTTATCCATAGTCTATGATTAATAACTTTAAAATTATATATATGTTATTTATTTTATATATTTTTCATTTTATAGAGACTTATAATTTTGTTATCGGCAATGTTAGTGGTTATAAAGAAATTTTTACCTTTAAATAAATTATAAAAAAAATAAAAAACAAAATTAGTTGCTATTTTTTCTGACAATTCATTTAGTTTTTAGTTTAAATTAAAATTAAATTATATATTCAATTTATATTTATTTTTTATCCTAATAATTGTATATAATAGGTAATATATTTAATCATGTTTTGAAAGAAACTATTGACTTTTATATAATTGAAAGTTAACTATGAAATTGAAACTAAAATGAAGTGAAATACAATAAACATATGTGGAGTGAAAGTAAAATAAATAATTAAAAATAAGGTAATAAAATAATTAAAAAAATAAAAAAGACATAAAAATAATGTATGTAGTTGATAAAAATATACTGTAAAAAATTAGTATAATAAATAAATATAAAAGATGAAAGACAAAAATTAAAATATATTTTTGTTAAAAAATGCAAGAAAAATATTGTGAAAAAAACCTATTAATCAAGTTTTATGAAAATATTATAAAAAATTTAAAATGTTAGTAAATAAAATAGTAACTCCTTTAAGAATTATTAATCAAAATACATAAAAGCACATTCTGATTTCTAGATATAGAAAATAATAAAAAAATAATTCAAATTAAATTCATTTATTTTATTTTTTTATTTATTATTTATTAAATAATTTAATATTTATTTATTTTTGGTCAAATCAAATAATATAATTGATTAATTATAATTAATGTTATTCACTCTAATGGTATAATTGAAACATATTGAAACTCTGAAGGTAAAATTAAAACTAAATATTAAGAATAAAATTAAAATAAAATTGCATTTACTATCTTGTGAATTTTTTTAATAAAAATATCATTTATTTTCTTAATGAATGTTAATTTTGTTGTCAAATTTTATATTACTTTTAAAATTTTAGCGTAATTGAGTCTAATTTTTACATTTAATTTTGAAATAAATTTACTCAAAAAATTAATATGTAAATCACATTATTATTATTATAAAATTACTTTTTTAATATAATTAGTGCTGCTTATTTGAACTATTAAATTTAGCTTCTAATAATATTAAAGTCAACCTATTTTATTATCTTGTGCCTTCAAAGAATTTACACGATTGACATAAAAATATAACAATTGAAAAAAAAATTATTACAATGGATATATTCATTTTAACAAATATTCTTCTATCTAATACTATAAAAAATACATTGGCCATTTTGAATTATTACAGCTCAACTTCCATCCACAGTAGTAGAATGCCTAAATTGAGATATATTCATCAAACAAACAATCAATAAAACACACTTATCCGTACTTTCTCATTTTGGATACATTTATACATAAAAAAATTATACAAAAAAAAAAGAAAAAGAAAAAGAAAAAAAGAAGAGTTGAAATAGTAAGAGCGATAAAAATTACGATTCTTATCATTTTGTGTGACCATCTATATATAGTAGACCAGACAACTATGATTATCTAACAAAATTAATTTATATTTATTACACTCAACTTGAATAAATAAGAAATTATCTTATATTAATTTAGTTCTTAATTCACATGATTTGAATTGAGCTCAATATATATGATATAATTTGATTTGATTTAATTATTAATTAAAAATATTTCAATTGCCTATTTTATTCATAGATTTATTATTTTAATGACTAATAAATTAATCAAATTAATTAATTAGTAGACACAATAAATTTAGTTTAATAAATTAAAAGAAATAAATTAAAAAATATTAACAGAATATTAAAAAAATTAAAAAATACTATTAAATTAAATTGATATAAATTATAATAAATTAAATAATATTTAAATATCTAATCTAATCAATTAATTGATATAATTAGTTTATCGTAATAACTTGTATTTAATGAGTTAAAAGAAATAAATTAAAAAATACTTTCAAAAATATGTTATGTCAGCTCTATCATTAAGTGCAGAAATCTGATTTTTATATAATAGAATAAATAGATAAACAATCCGAGATAAATAATCAACCAAGTATGCGGATTGCATTACTCTTAAAGAAATTAGTTAACTAACATGATCAACGGTTCTGAAGCTTCACAAGACCATTATAAATAGGGATCGTCTATGGTGTATATCCTATAAAACATCCACACCTATAGATCCTAAGTGGTTTGCTCCATTTTGAAACATGTGGTAAGGAACAGGTTATGACAATCTTCGTGTGTGGGCTCAGGATATCTCATAGGATACATTTTAAGTACTCCAGGGAGTAATTGTTTTAACCGTTAATTTCAATTAATATATATTATATATATTTTTTATAATTTAGATCAACGATTAAAATAATTAATGTACCAGTACTCCTGATACACTTGAAATATTTCCTATCTCATATAGCCATCTTTAGAAAATTAATTACGTGTAATTAATAGAGTGCATTCTTGTATGATAATTTAGATTTATAAAAATAATTTATTTGTTTGGTTGTCTAATTTATCATGGTATAATATGATATAGAGTTTAAATATTAATTTGTATATATCTTTTTAAAATAGTCATAATTTTAATTTAAAATTAACTATTAGGATAATAATATTATCACAACTATTTTTTATAATATCACTTCATATATACTTTTTTATATTATATATTTATATGAATTTATAAAAATAAGTGACCTTATTAAAATAAAAATGGCAATATCTATTTTTTACTTATTGTATTCTAATTATTGTTTAAAGAATATCACTCTATTTTTCTTAAGGTGCGTTAGCATTAGTCATTGCTATTAGTATTTAGAAGTTGCAATGTTGTTATTTCTTATTGATCTTGTAAAAATAAAATATCTAATTTTAAATTAGTTATGTTACAAAAATAAAAAGATGATAAATAAAAATAAAAATGTAAATATTTAAAAATAAAAAATTACACATGTAAAATAAGTAAATAACCATCATTATCAATTTGTTATTTTTTAATAAAAAGAGAAATAGAATAGACTTATGTTAAATAATTTTGCTTTTCTTTTGGTCATGGGACCTATTATTAAAAAATACAATTTTTTTAGAAATAAATTCTAATTATCTTTTTTATAGAAAAATTTATTAATAGTGACAATACCTAAATAAAAGACTGGTTTACAAATAGCTTACATCATGGCTAAATTTAAAATGCTCACAGAAGATATTTGGTAAAGTCCTCAACAGCAAAAATTACAGAGAACATTCCATTAATCATATATAATTAAATTTCTAAAAATGATTATATGAGATAAATAAGTCAAATGTCTCTGCTGGTGCCAGCCTCCTGAACCCACAAACAAAGGTCGCCACAATTCACACCATATAATTTCCCAAATAAATATCGTTCCTAACACATTTGGAAAGCAACTTTTTAGAAGTTCAACCAATACATTAGTTTCTTTCTTTGAAAAAGAAAGGACAAAGTTTCAACAATAATAAACATGGATATGGAGTTGAGCACCACAACGCTTGTTTTATTCATATTGCTGGCTGCGTGTGGCATAGCTCAATCTCTTGTGGTTCCTATTGCAAAATATAGTGGGGTACCTAATTCAGATATAACTCAGGTAATGATAACTAGCTAGCTTGGTACATAATATCATTGATAAATTTTGTTTGAACAATGATGTTAGTTGTAGTGCCGTGTGTATATAGGCTCTTACAAATGCATGGAGAGAAGCATGTGCATCACCAACAGCAAGCAAGATTGTGATACCTCATGGGAATGAGGACAGTGGATTTAAAAGGGCCTTGTATGGCTCCTATTGAGCTTTATGTTGATGGAACAATTATAGCACCAATGAACCCTCGTGATGTTGGCGATGAATGGCAATGGGTTAAGGTTCAATATGTTGATTACTTTACCCTATCTGGCAATGGTGTTTTTGACGGTCAAGGTGCAATAGCTTGGCAACAAAATGATTGTGGAACCAACGTCAATTGTGCTAGGACTCCAATAGTGAATAATATTTTTCTTTTCCATCCCAGTTAGTTTGGTTTTCAATTTCTTAACATTTAACAACCATGCTACGCGTACAAAAAAATCAGCTACTAAATCAGACATTCGTATATAGTAGCTAATTAGCATTTTTTAAATCAATACTGTCTAGATAGTATATAAACTATTTTTGTGTTACTTATTTTCAAACCAAATTTATATATTTATGTCTAAAAGATGAATGAATTGTGTTTGATGATAGAATTTCGGTTTCAACTTCATGAAACATGCAGTTGTTAGGATAATAACATCAAAGGATAGCAAGAACTTTAATGTGAATGAATTGGGGTGCCAAAACTTCACCTTTGATGGGTTCAAGGTCATTGCACCAGGGAACAGCCTAAACACAGATGGCATCCACTTGGGAAGATCAAATGGAGTGAGGATTCTGAACACAGACATAGCAGTTGGAGACGATTGCATCTCGATCGACGACGGAAGCGTGAACACACACATCTACAATGTGAAGTGTGGACCTGGCCATGGCATCAGTGTTGGAAGCCTTGGCAAGTACACCACTGAGGCTCCTGTGGAAGGTCTTATTCTCAAGAAGGTCACTTTAACAAACACTGACAATGGTTTGAGGATCAAGTCTTGCCTAGTGCTCCTGGAACTTCTCCTATCTCTAATCTTTATTATGAAGACGTTACCATGATTAATATCAAGAACCATATAATCATTGACCAAGAGATTGCCCTTGGAACCAATGTAATAAACGGGTATATATTATTCATCACTATACATATATACATACATTATTAATTGTTACTAATTGTTTCTGTTTCTGTGCACTTGTTTAGAATCCATGAAAAATAAGGATAAGAAATGTTTCATTCAAGAACATTAGGGGCACCTCATTAACCAAGGAAGGGGTGAACCTCATATGCAGCAGTGTTCTGTCATGTGAGCAGGTCATGTTATGTGATATTGATCTCAAATTCAACGGAGCTCCGGCAGTCGCCGTATGTCGTAATGTCAGGCCAACCATTGTAGGAAGAGCTCTTCCATTCGTAGCTGCTAATTAGAGTCTTTGCTTAACACATGCATATATACAAGTTGTAGTGCTCTTTATGAGTTACGGTACATGCTCCTTCGTACAAGTTGGTTCAAAGATCAATAGTATTTGATTAATTGGAGATGTTTCAAACAACAGCAGAAGAGGCCCGTGCATTGGCAGAAGATACCAACATAGCTGGTGAAAGAGCCAAATTATGTGGACATATAAAAGTCTAAAAATTCCAAAAGAAAGAGAAAATGTCCAAAAGCATCAGCCAACACATAGCTGAAAGAGATGTTAATTTTTTTTATTCATTTTTAATACACTTATGTAATTTTGTGTGTGTTATATTTTTTTTCATAATATGATTTATAATTTTAGTTTGACAAACGATAATTCAAACACACACCTAGTATTTCAAAATCAATTTGAAGAAAATTAAAACAAACAACTCGTTTGCTTTACCATTGTAATAAACAGTTGAGTACAACGTTGGCAGTTTGGCACACAAGTTCGATTACAGAAGACGCTGCAACTCGTTATTCACAACTCACAAGCGCATGACCGCAATTATATTACAAAGGCGAAAAATTGAAACACTCAATGATCAAAACTGTAGAACAAATGTTCATTCAAAACTTATAAGGATGTTACATGAATTATGAGAGAGAACATGCTATCAAACTCTATATATCTACCATCCTTAATATATTACTTTCAACCTGTTTCGCAATAACTGTATCTACCAGTAACATATGAAGGGGAGACCAGGAAGGCTATTATGACTCAATTATATCACGACCGAGTTCTATTCTTGTTGTAACTTTCATAACGCCGAGAGACAGCAGACTCAGATAAAGTGTCCCAAACCTACAAGGTATGAGTGACAACAGTAAATTTCACAGAAAAATCTATCAAGAACACAAATTTGAATTTCTGTGGCCCTTTTCACTCACTTGCAATTTTTCCTCTGAGCCTCCTATAGCCAACACAAAGGGATTGTCCTCTGAGAACGAAAAAGAAAATACAGCTCCCTGAAAAGTCACATCCAAAAACAGAAGTCAACCATGCTACTTGTATCATGATTCAGACTAGAGAATACCTTTTTTCCCGTTAAAATCTCAGCAAATAAAAGAAGCAAACTTACACCATTGGAAGCTTTAGATGCCACAACAGATGGTTGATTATTCGATAAATCTCAAAGCTTTACCTGCAACAAATAACAGTACTCGAATGAGATGATTTCCAATTCTGCAAGATATAGTATATAGGAATAAGAACACAACAAAATGACTTCACAATTACCATTTTGTCCATCGATCCAGTAGCAAGTAGCTGCAAGAAGGCAACAAGGTACCGTTAAACTAGAGTACACAATAACTTGGTATTTCTCACCAAAATATTGAAAATACATACATTAGGTGCTGAAACGTTATAGGATACTGAGGTAACAACTTTGTCATGTGCATGAAGAGTAAATGTAGAACTTAGATCAGATGTGGATTCAGACTTTGCGGTCCGAACATCAAAACACTTGATAGTACCATCCTCGAGACTCACCTAGAAGCACAATTTAATTATTATTAGCGAAGCTAAAACTATGCATCCATAAAAATACAATTACCAATTCAATCACTGAAACGAGAAATCAAAATTAACCATAACACATCACAAAATAGGGGTAAGTGTGTGGATCCCAGGCCAAGCTCTCAACATCAGCTGTGATTGACCACTTATAACCAGGATGGGATGGCATCCTTCCATCCCTCTGCAAAGTGTAAAAGCATTGAAAGCATTAGAATGTTAGATAACTAAGAAAAAAGACAGACAGAAATTCCAATGTGAACATTTTTAAAGAGAAAGTCTGTTTTGGCACATGAATATTATACAACCAAAATCTATAGTGTAATAAGTATCCATTCCAGATAAAAAAAGAAATGCAAAAATATAGAGTATATAAGAAACATTCTGTCACTACCAGGACCACAGTATGATCAAATGAACCACTAAGAAGAATTTCTCGTTCATGATGATGCCAAGCAACTGCTAGAACCTATCAAGATAGATGAACAAAGCCATCAGACAACATATTGACTCAAGCAACCTAAATTAATGTTAGTAAGACAAAATATACAATATTAAATGACTTAATTAAGGAAAAAAGTAAAAAATCTTTCCTACCAACGTATAAGTAATATTTCTGAGTTTGTACACTATTTAGAAGTAAGGGAAAAAAGAAAAGAAAAGATGATGGACATGAAGAGGGAAAGTCCTCTTTATCAATAAAAGAAGCTCATATTTGTAATAATTAATTGCACTTTAGCATACTACTTGCCTTGTCTGACTGATGCTCCATTGTACTCTCACACTTCCCAGTAGCCACATCCCAAATCTTGACTCGCTTGTCAGCACTGGCACTAGCAAGTACATTCCTGAATATTTTAAGAATGACTGCCATCAGAGGTTTAAAAGAATAGAGTTTCAAAATAAGTAATAAATGGAACCTTTATGTCCCAAAAGGTGCCCAACAGATGAAATAATACCAAAATCCAGTTTTAAATTTAACAAACCTGAGCGCTTTGTTCCAGGCAAGACCAAGTACAGAGTCAGTGTGACTGTCATCTTTGTATTTGATTGATTTCTACAAAACCAATTAACAGAATCAGTAACTGGGTCTATACTCAGAATTGCACTTCAACATAAAAAGATTTACAAACCTTCTTCCCCTTCTTCTTTTTCTCTAAAATGCCACCTAAAACCATGCATGGCTGCACTACATCAATCTGGGAATAAAGGAAGCTTAGAAGGTATTCAATGAAAGTGGCTTTATATTCTGAATGATGTTTCCAACTTTTTAGTGAAATTTATTAACCATATTCACTTACAACATCAAGGTCCCAAATTTCTATTGACGGTTCCATTGAACCAACAGCTAAGAAGTTTCCTGCAATGATAATGAAATAATAATGCGATAGAAAGTAGAGGAAGCATAAGGGGATCAAGTCAAATTTTGAACATGCAAATGAAGGCTAGAATTTATAACTTATTTACTAAAACAAACAAGAGCACAAAAAATCAACATATTTAATAAAAAAAGGGTAAACATATGAGATGCATTGACAAAGGCAATATTCTCCACCTTTCTCTCTTCCTTGAAGGCAGTCAAGCCAAGCTGTGGATAGCGAAAATGTAGGAATTATGATATCATGATGGACATACATGTTCATCTCACTAGTACCGACGTCCTCAAGTATATGAACCTTGTAGTAGAAAAAGACACAACTCATATAAGTCTACCATTGCATCACATAACATCCATAAAAAAAATACATCAGCCAATAAGTGAGGATTTGTTTACCTCAAGAAGACTAAAATCGTCCTCAGTACGAGCACAAACAACGACAGAATCAGTTGGATTAATGATCATGTCTTCGAGTTCCTCAGAGTCATCATCATCCTTAACAATGTAAAACAATATAATGTTGTAAAGTCAAAAATGAAGGTCAACAACAGAATGCAGACAAAGTATTGGAACTTACGTTCTTATATTTGATATTAGAATCCAGGTCGATACTTGGATAATAAAGATCACCAATCTCGGAACTAAATACATCAACTCCTAAGGTCAATAAAAAGTTGCAACTTAACATAGACAACACAAGGAGACAGAGCTAGCTAGCTAACCATAGCCATGGCTGATATCATGCTAAGTGATTCGATAGCTAACTCTAACTAAACAGACAGATAACTCCCTGAGATGTTATTGTATACCTTCATCTTCATCATCATAATGTTCCATGTCAAGCTCCTTCAAACCGAGGGCAATATCGTCCAATTTATCAGCCTTTCCGAGAGCATCAGCAACATTGAGTGCTCGCGCAACTTCATCGATGGCGCCACCGGCATCATCCATGCGTTCATCACTTGCTTCTTCCTCATTTTCACTGTCTGCTCCACTGCATAACATACATGTATTGTAAAGTATTTGATAAAATTTTATAATTGGCTAAGTGAGTTTTGAAGAAGAAGAGAAAGACCTGGCGGTGGCAGTGACGGCGGTGATTATATCTTGAATTTCTTCCTTGGAAGGAGGTTCAACTCGGTAGGTTCCGCCTTTGAAGCACCTATCGGTATTCATGAAATACCTGAAATCATTCTGAGACTCGAAATCAAATGAAAGAAGAAAGTGGTGTGTGTGTGTGTATGTGTGTAGAATGGTGGTGGCAGCAGCTAGCTTGCAATAGCAGAGAGTAACAAGGAGGAGGAGGAGAACCCTTAGGCATTTTTTGGATATAGGAAAGAAAAGAGAAGTAAAGAAAATGAAAGGAAAGAAAATAGAAGAAAAAGTAGAGTTATTTGTGTGTTGTTTGGATGAAGAGAAAATGAATAGAAAGAAAATAAAAAGAATTTTTTTTTGTTTGGATGAAAAGAAAAATTGGAAGAAAGAAAATCATAATGGTATAAAGTTGAGGTAATGACCAAATCAGTACCCGAAAGATTGAAACACTGACATTTTGGTACCTCATTCTTGTATTTGACAAAAAGACACCCGAAAAATTTTAAAAACTGATAAGCGTGTCCAAGTTATTGCCGGACCTAAGCTCCGGTGAGGACAATGCTGACCTGGACACCGGATTTTGCTGACAAAACATGTTTTATTTGGGTTGTAATTTTTAATTAAGTAATTTGTTAGCCTAGATGAAAATTAAATTAATTGAAATTGATTTGGCCCCAAAATCAGAGCTCTTTGCCCTAATCCCCAATACTGCTATCTTCGTTCACTCGTAGGAGGGGAGCCAAAATTTGGAATATGCATACAGCAAGGGCTCGTGGAAAAGCTGCAACGGTTAGAAGGCAGTCATCGATGCAAGCCTTCGACGTGGATGGTGCTTCCGGTGTTGTGAGCAAAACTTACGATGGCTGCTGCTTTTGTCCCCTTCCAGTGGTTCCGTTGAAGTCGAAGACAAGTAGCAACCCTGATAGATGGTTTCTACGCTGCCCTATGTGGAAGGTAAGCTTGGAATTTTGATGTATATGTGACGAATTAATGCAATATCCCTTCTTGGTTTGTCGTCTGTGCTAGTTTTTTATTGTTGTCTGATGTTTGGAATTTTCCTGTTATGCTAGAACACACAAATGCGTTGCGGGTATTTTCAATGGTTGGATGAAATACAAGAGGAATGTGTGGAAGGAGAAGTTTCTTCAGAGAATAGTAATATCCTGGGCAAATCAGAACCAAAATAGAAAAGCAGAATCGATGTCAAATGTGGGGATGGCAAGGAAATTGATAGGATGATGATGGTACTATCTGTGGTGAATGACATGAAGGAGCATCTGAAGAGGGTTGAGTTGTGCTTAATTTTTATGTGTATATTGGTTGGGATAAATGTGGCTTTGATTATGTTTAGTTTGGCTAAGTAGGTAGACAGTGCATAGTATAATTGTATAACAATGACACTTTGAAATTTTGTAATCTTCTCCTCATTGTAATTGAGATGATTTAATATATGCTGTGAACAGATTTGTGAAGAAATTATTGTCGTCCTGATGTAAGCAAGCTATACAGATTAATAGTAAGCCATGTAATAGATTTGTGAACAGAACCTCAATAAAACACCAGGAGCTATAAAATGAAGTTATAACCATTAACTATTCAGACTAACAAAGTTCAGACCCCAAAATAAGACTAGCAAAATGACACTTATGTTCATAGTAGATGCAACAGACCCAAAATGACACAAACAAAACACAAAAAGACTTAGTTTGCACTTACATGCCATAATGGCACTTGGGTTTATGTTAACTAAATCATGTCTAAACACGAGCTAATAACAAGCTAAAAAACCCAAGATCAAAATCAGTTCAGTTGTTGTCATTTGTTAATGGCTTTGATGGTGGTAGTCTGGATGGCTTTTTCATCTTCAAGGATAAGGTGGGCATGAAGCCAGTGAACCTCCTCTGTGTGGCTGGGCCTGCTGCTGTCATGGTCTCCCTAGTCACAGTTGGTGGCCTAAATGGTGCTGCACGTTGGTCCTGAAGATTGGGCCTAACTAATGGACCCTGTGGCATTGACCCAGTCCCACTATATGGGTCTGCAGCATTGGATAGAGATGCAGGAATTTGGGAGCTAGACCCAAGATCAAGCCTGACAGCCCTAGGTTGAGCAGGGGGTGATGGTGCAGCTACTGCATTTTGCCTTGGAGTGGTGCTGCCCCTTCCTCTTGGTGGAACTGGGTTGCCCCTTACAAAAGATGGTATGCCCCTCCTCTTTGGTGTTGGTGCCGATTGCGAAGTAGTTGTTGGAGGTGCCAAGTTGGTTGGTGCTGGTATAGTGGCTACATTAGGGGGTGCAGCATTTGTTGTAGTGTTCCCAGAATGTGTTGGACTAACCAAGTTATTCTGCATCAATTTGTCCATTCATGAAAACAGATACAAGAGTTTGGAACAACAAGATAACGTAAATCACATTGTTTACGTGATCAGGCTGACTTTGTGGATGGTTTTGAGTGAGGTCTTCCTCATCTGCAACATGTGCAGCATGTGCAGCCTCTATGGTCTCCTCCCCAGTTAGGTTTTGTTTACCTCGAGAAGACTGAGATCGTCCTCAGTACTAGCACAAACAATGATGGAATCAGTTGGATTAATGAGCATGTCTTCAAGTTCCTCAGAGTCATCATCATCTTTAACAATGTAAAACAATATGATGTTGTAGAGTCACAAATAAAGGTCAACAGCAGAATGCAGACAAAGTATTAGAACTTACGTTCTTATCTTTGATATAAGGATCCAGGTCGTTACTTGGATAATAAAGATCACCAATCCTGGAACTAAATACCTCAACTCCTAAGGTCAATAAAATGATGCAAATTAACACAGACAACACAAGGAGACAGAGCTAGCTAGCTAACCATAGCCATGGCTGATATCATGCTAAGTGATTCGATAGCTAACTCTAATTAAAACCGCTAACTAACTAACTAACTAACTAACTAACTATGATAGATAACTCCCTGAGATGTTATTTTATACCTTCATCTTCATCATCGTAATGTTCCATGTCAAGCTCCTTCAAACCGAGGGCAATATCGTCCAATTTATCAGCCTTCCCGAGAGCATCAGCAACATTGAGTGCTCGCGCAACTTCATCAACGGCGCCACCGGCATCATTCATGCGTTCATCCCCTGCTTCTTCCTCATTTTCACTGTCTGCTGTACTGCATAACATACATGTATTGTAAAGTATTTGATAAAATTTTATGATTGGCTAAGTGAGTTTGAAGAAGTAGAGAAAGACCTGGCAGCGATGGTGGTGATTATATCTTGAATTTCTTCCTTGGAAGGAGGTTCAGCTATGGTGGGTTCCGCCTTCAAAGCACCTATCGGTATCCATAAAATAGCTGAAATCATTCTGAGACTCGAAATTAAACGAAAGAAGAAAGTGGTGTGTGTGTGTGTAGAATGGTGGTGGCAGCAGCTAGCTAGCAGTAGCAGGGAGTAACGAGGAGGAGAAGGAGAACCCTTAATGGTCCAGTTCGGTGATGGCTTAACGGGCCTTAAAAAAAACTCAACCCAGCCCAATAAAGGTCCTAAATATTTGGAAGTCTAAATTGATTTGGCACCGAAATTTTTTTTCCTCTTTTCACTTTTCGTTCCCCGCTCCTTCCTCCCTCTTCCCTCTTCCCCCCTGTGTTGGACTAACCAAGTTATTCTGCATCAATTTTTCCATTCATGAAAACAGATCCAAGAGTTTGGAACAATAAGGTAACATAAATCACATTGTTTACCTGATCAGGCTAACTTTGTGGATGATTTTGAGTGAGGTCTTCCTCATTTGCAACATGTGCAGCATGTACAGCCTCCATGGTCTCCTCCCAGTTAGCTTCTTGCTCCCTAGCTTCTTCCTCATCAAGATCTGGTTCTTCAGCTCCTCTTCCAGTTCCTTTCTCAAGACAAGTTCTGCTATTATGTCCAACCTTACAAAGAGCACATGAATAAGGTAAATCAGCATTCATCAAATTTACAAATGGCAAATAAAATGTAAAGTAAATAGATATTAACATTACTGATCCTCTTGCAGATTTGGCATGTTATCTGTCCGTATCTTCTCTTGGCCTTATATTGGCTCCCAAAGCTTTGCTCAGTGCTATCCTTTATCCTCTTCTTGGTAGGTCTGCCAATAGGCCTCTTGTATGGAGGGGCAGACATGGCAGCCCTTCGTGATGTTCCCAGTACTCTTGACTCGGTATGCTGCTAATGTGAAACTGGTAAGTCCTATTATATGCCTCGATGGTGAGCTTGTGATGGACATAGTCTTCAGGCTTCTCATTCTTTCTCTGGATTGCTGCAATCCCATGACAGCATGGTAGTCCAGTCAGCTGTCATTTTCTGCATGAACATGTCTTCTCTCGTGTATTGACTCTCACTCTATGTTGCCACTTTATTACTTCAAACTGGTTGTGCCCATCATCACCACACCATTGTGCTTCCCAGTAGTTAGCTTATCTTTTTTCTTTCTCTAGCCTACTGACTTGTACAGGAGTTATCTGTCCAGTGTAAGTCATTAGTGAGTCCTTGTGAGTTGCCATTGTCTTCATGATATAGAACCTAAGTTCCTCAAGTATTGTCAAAATGCTCTTTCCCCGCAGACCGACAATTGTTGAATTAAATGACTCACAGTTATTGCTTGTCAAATTATCTACCTTTGGCCATTCTGAAAACCTTGATCTCGACCACTGTTCTTGTTCAAATTTGGACAAATACTCCCATGCTTGTTTGTTGATCCGTTTTACAGCTGCCATTGCATCATTGAACTCTTGATCAGTTGTTGCTTTTGCACATTGCCAAAATGCTGCCTTAAGTTCCTTATCCTTCCATCTCTTGTTCAGATTTCTCCACATATGCATACAACAAAATCTGTGCTTGACCCCGCATTATCCTGCAATGCATTAACCAGAAATCACATTAGAATTCAAATTAGAAACAAAAAAAAAACAATAGTCTTAGTACACATCACCTTTTGCTGATCCGACATAAAAACCCAGCCATTTTCATTGTAGTCCCCTATGTTAGTGTGCAACTCCTCCAGAAAGAATCTTCAATTTTTCCTAGTTTCTGCATCAACAACCCCATACGCTATTGGAAAAAGTTGATTGTTCGCATCCTGACCAACGGCAGTTAGTAATTGCCCTCCAAAGTAGCCTTTCAAAAACGTCTCATCCAAAACTATAAAGGGTATACACCCTGCTTTAAATCCATTTTTGCAAGCAGCCAAACAGATGTACAAGTTCTTAAACCTAGGCAACCCCTCTGGTTGTGGAGTAGTCCTCATGTTGGCTCTTGAACCAGGATTAGCCTTCATGATTTCGTTCAGATAGTCTCTAAACCTTAGGTATTGATCTTTCTCTGCTCCCTCAATAACTTCTTTGGCCTTGTCCATAGCCCTATACATCATCCTCTCATTAACTGATATGTCATACTCCACTTTAAACCACTCATGTGTCTCCCTCTGCAGCATATTGGGATGGATTTTGAGCTTTGGCACCAGTTCCTCAGCAACTCAAGAACAACTAATAGACTTACTCTTGTTGCTTCTAGGACACGTATGTTCATCCACAAATGTCTTTATCTGAAAGGATGCTGGGTAGTTGGTCTTGGCACAGTAGCACAACCATGGGCAGTCGGGGTCATAGTAAATCACCCTACACCTCTTCTTCTCATTCCTCAGATAGAATACTTGTCTCCCAATTTGTATGTTATACTTCTGCACTGTTGCTTTGAAGTGGTCCATGGTCTCGAACTCCATATTCAACTCCAGAGTTATTTTCCCATATAGCGTGTTGGGATTATGTTGAGGAAATACAGGTTCCTCTTCATCGTCAGATGCAGGAGGGCTACAGAGTTCTTTAGACTCAAATTGGTACATCTCAAGTTCACTTTCACCATCTTCTCTATTCAAGTTAGGCACCTCTACCCTTGGTGCTTGATCCTCCTTTCCAGGTACAATTCTTTGCCCAGACGGTTGAGGCCTTGGATGATTTCTCCTTGTGTTGGTTCTCCCAGTTGTTTGTGTTACATTATCTGTTGCAGAATCATTTGAGATACATGAGAATTGAGGAAGTATCACCGTTTTCTGATGATTATACCTTTCTTCAAGGTCTTTTCAAAGATCTGCAGGATCTTTTAATGTGAGATATTCATTTTTCAATTCTTCGTCAAGATGACGACGAAGAAAAATCATGACTTTGTCTTTATCCTTCTGGGATGCATTATTTTCAGCCTTATGGTATCTCCAAGATCTATTGAATCAAGATGAATTTCAGCATCTAGTATCTATGATAAATAATTGTTTCCAGATATATCAAGAGCATTGAATTTAAGATGAGAGAGCTTCGACATAATGAAAATTTGTTACCTGAGTCTTCCTAAAAATTGATCAGAGTCTCGTACTGATAACGTGTTGTGAAATAAATAAATAAGAAAGAGGTAACAAATATAAAGTATGAAAATATAATTAGATAGTTCTAGTAGTAATGTTCACTAGAATTACTATATTAATAGATATATTTAATAATATCGCAGTAAAGAATATAAGAGAGAGAATAGTATAAGAGAGAGAGAGCGAAGAATATTTAATATGAAAAAGTATATGTTACCAACAACATTTTTGAACAATGTGTGAACAATGTGAATTAATAGAGTTAAAAGAGTAAATTAATCTTAAATTTAATTAGTAGCATTAAATTAGGGCGTAGTGTATTTTTATTTGATTGGTAATTGTTCATATCATTTAAGATGATCATTATTTACCTAGCACTTCTTATTGTTGTGTAACTATGTGTTACGTACTGAGGTTTAACCTCTATTTATACATGTAAGGAGGCTACCTTTTTCCGCTATTATTAAATGCAAGGACTTTGGTAACATAGAACTTCAGTATGAAAAAAGTGAGCCACCGATAGTCATTCATTTCATTCTTATTGTAACACTATTAATATAATAATTTTAGTGAACATTACTACTAAAACTATCTAATTATATTTTCATATTTTATATTTGTTACCTCTTTCTTATTTATTTATTTAGTTATTTCACAGTAAATTTGACATTTTGATCATCTAATCATTTATATTATCATAAATACTAGCACCCTAGAGATATATAATTGCTTATAATAGTTTACGTTGTATTCTTCTGTTAATTTAAGTTTTTTTTTAAATATCATGATAATTTTTTTATTTTCATTCTATATCTTTTGCTATTATTATTATTATTATTATTATTATTATTATTATTATTATTATTATTATTATTATTATTATTATATTAAGCTTTTTATATGAGTGATATGATAGTCACCAAAAAAAAAAAAGAGTGATATGATTATTTTCTTTGACAAAAAAGGTTTTGGTTATGATGATTTAAGTTCAACACATAAATACTGCTTGCCAATGAGCTTTGGTTGCTCAAGTTGCATTATGGGGTCTTCCTCCTTAGAAATCTCGATGTTGAGCTTCTGTGGCTTTGAAATTATCAAATAATAATAACTATCTCAAATATTAAAGAGTAAAATAAAACTTTACCTTTCAACAAAGTCAAGTTCGGAGGCTGATAACTCATATAGTCATCTACCATCAATATATATGTTCGAATTGAATGCATCATTCACGCGTACACAAACATACATGTTACTACTAATAGTTGGACCCCTAATTAATTAATTATATTATTCTATTCTGTCTATAATTTTCATTCTATATAATATAATATAACTATGTCTATAGAATATTGATTGTCCCTTACTGCTTTAGAAAATAACAATCACATTATTGAAAGAATGTGTGTCTACGGTGTTTATATAAATAATACAATCTTTAATTTTGAAAAGATATTGATTCTATTTTTCAATACTTATATTTAAATAATTTAGGTAAAAAATGTTGTAGGCACTATATAAATTGGTCTTGCAAAAACCACAAAAAATATTTTATTGGTATAGACAAGAAAAATTGATATGTTTCTAAGTATATAAAACAAGTAAAAAGTTAATCTAAAAATAAGAAATAAATGACTTAATCGCGTTTTTTTTTTGTTCAAATAATCAGTTTAAGAGAAAGTATAAAGGAAGAATATTTTTTTTGAAGAAATTAAGTAACATTTTCTTCACGCTTTTGATCGACGTCAGATTTGGAGCTGAGAAGGAGAAGGAGGTGGTGCACATGGCGGACGAGCTCCGCAGGGGTGCGAGGCTTGTTCTTAAAGAGGCCCTTCATGATGATATCATATCCATTGTGGCAATGCAATGCGATTTGAATTGCATGGAGACGGAGAACATCACTGCCAATTAATGATGGAAAAAAGTTTGGTAACCAAAATGTTTCAACCATAATTAGCCAAAACTTTCCATAATTCACTTTATTTATATCATTTAATATCAGTTTTATTTTTTATCTCACTCTCTTATCATTCTAGTTATCACCGTTTTTATCAAATCTACTTATTAATGATATTAATTATAAAATCATATCCGTTTTTATTAGGCATTATTGTAATCAATACTTAATATTCTTTTTTATAACTTGATTTTTATATATAAAAATATGATCGCTAAAATAAGAAGCATTTTTTTAATATTTAAACTTTCTTTTGGTAATTGGTATTTAAATCTTTTGATTTTGCTCACTAATTTTTTTTAGTTATATGCATAATATTTGTGTAAAGTTCATACTGTACGCAATCAATTAATTTATATGAATAACATCCATAATTACATGAAGTTAACATCCACGTTAACATACATAATAAAACGAAATTAGCATTTACAATTAGGGAAAAAGTTTGGTAACCAAAATTTAACATCCATAAATTTATCCACATAACATCTATAATTTCATATTAATAACATCCATAATTTATACTCATAATATTCATAATTTCATACTTTTGATGTCTATAGTTAATAAATTTTTATAATTAATATTATCATATTTTAAATTATACGTCTTATTGTATTCTTCAAATTATCTCATATATATGTGAACTAGTAGGTCGTAATTTTAATTATTTTAATATTTTTTTAATATTCATATGTATGCTTATTTATTGATTTTAATATGACGAGTTAATAATTATTTTTAAAAAATTATTTTTAAATTTTTGTTTATATTTTATATTTTATTTTTTATTTTTAAATAGTCTATATGTAAAATATAAGTTGTATAGTAGAAGTTGTTAAAATTTTTTAATTATTTAACTTTCATAATTTTTGTAGAGAATTATTGCATTTAATGGATAATAATGTGATTGAAAGATGTTAGAGATTTGATTTGTGAGAAACTGAAATTGATTTTGGAATAAACATTAATGACTCTTGATGAGCGGATAATTTATACGCTTTTTGGCATTGTTTTCATATAGTTTTTAGTAAGTTTGAGCTACTTTTAGGGATGTTTTCATTAGTTTTTATGTTAAATTCACATTTCTGGACTTTACTATGAGTTTGTGTGTTTTTCTGTGATTTCAGGTAAATTCTGACTGAAATTGAGGGATTTGAGTAAAACTCTGAAGAAGGCTGACAAAAGGACTGCTGATGCTGTTGGATTCTGACCTCCCTGCACTCGAAATGGATTTTCTGGAGCTACAGAACTCCAAATGGCGCGATCTCAACGGCGTTGGAAAGTAGACATCCAGGGCTTTCCAGCAATATATAATAGTTCATACTTTATTCGAAGAATGACGACGTAACTTGGCGTTAAACGCCAAGTACACGCTGCTGTCTGGAGTTAAACGCCAGAAAAACGTCATTATCCGGAGTTGAACGCCCAAAACACGTCATAACCCGAAGTTTGACGCCAAGAAATGCCTTAACTCGTGGAATGATCAAGCTCAACCCAAGCATACACCAAGTGGGCCCCGAAAGTGGATTTATGCATCAATTACTTACTCATGTAAACCCTAGAAGCTAGTCTAGTATATATAGGACATTTATCTATTGTATTAGACATCTTTTGACCACTTTAAGTCTTTCATTATTCGGTCACTTGATCATGGAGAGGGCTGGCCATTCGGCCATGCCTGAACCTCTTTTGCTTATGTATTTTCAACGGTGGAGTTTCTGCACACCATAGATTAAGGGTGTGGAGCTCTGCTGTACCTCAAGTATTAATGAAATTCTATCTTCTTTTATTCAAATCTCTTTTATTCTTATTCCAAGATATCCATTCGTACCCAAGAACATGATGAATGTTATGAGTCAGATTACCCTCATTATCATTCTCACTTATGAACGCGCGTGATTGACAACCACTTACGTTCTACATGCAACAGAGCTTGAATGCGTATCTCTTAGATTCCCCAACAGAATCTTCGTGGTATAAGCTAGATAGATGGCGGCATTTATGAGGATCCGGAAAGTCTCACCTTGTCTGTGGTATTCCGAGTAGGATCCTGGGAATCCGGAAAGTCCACCTTGTCTGTGGTGTTCCGAGTAGGATTCCGGTAATGAGTGACCGTGACGTGCTTCAAACTTTAACCTGCTGGGCGTTGGTGACAGACGCAAAAGAGGGATTCTATTCCAGTAGGAGCGGGAACCAACCGGTGATTAGCCGTACTGTGACAGAGTGCGTTAGCATAGTTTTCACTGCGAGGATGGGATGTAGCCATCAGCCATGGGTGATGCCTCCAGACTGGTTAGCTGTGCGAGTGACAGCCGCACAGGATATTTCCCCGTGAGGAATGAAAGTAGCCACAGTTGATGGTGAACCCCTATACAAAGCTTGCCATGGAAAGGAGTAAGAAGGATTGAGTAGAAGGAGTAGGAGAGCAGGCGTCCGAGAGCTCTACAGCATCTCCATCCGCTTATCTGAAATTCCCACCAATGAATCTGCATAAGTGTTCTATCCCTTTTATTGTTTATTTCCTTAACTTGCATTTTTCGAAAACCCATAAACAATTTTAAATCTGCCTGACTGAGATTTACAAGGTGACCATAGCTTGCTTCATACCAACAATCTCTGTGGATTCGACCCTTACTCACGTAAGGTTTATTACTTGGACGACCCAGTACACTTGCTGGTTAGTTGAACGGAGTTGTGAAAATAAACAATGTCATCAGAGTAAACATCCCACAAATGGAAAGAACAAGTGATCACAATTTCGTCCACCAACTCTAAATATGCATCAAAATGATAGGTGATAAAGAGGATAAGTGATAAGGAGGTGTATATCACTTGCTTATCAAGAGAATAGCAATTTTTATATGACATTTTTATATTGCAATTATTTTTTAGCTACCTAACGTTACCCTTAATGATGCTCTTGCTGCACGTAATTAATGCCTTTTTTTTGGAAAATCCACAAAACTAATCTGACTTGTTCGCACATCATTGCTTCTATTTTCCCAAACCTGCCGCATCCATTCATTCTTTCCTAATTTTTTCTTTGTGTTTGCTACGGTACGATGATAAATTTATACGTACTAATATATTTAAAATATGGACATGTAATAATAAGGCACGTGAAATTTATTTTCCACATCAGCATTTGATTTTTTATTTTTAAAATATATATTATATCACCATTTTTACTAATACATCCTTTTAATTAAATAAAAATAAAAAATATTTTTTGTTTAATTTTATAAAAAGTCTTAAACATCCTTATTTTATTTGATTAGACAAAAATACCCTTTTAAATTAATCAAATTTTAGAATTCAATTAATCCTAATTTTATAGTTTCAAATAATTTAAACAACAAAATAAAAATATAAAAAAAACTAAAAATCAATCGTTCTTTATCTTCTCCAATTTTTCTAATCATTCCTCCCCTCCCTCTGAAAATAAAAAATCAATCGTTCTTCATCTTCTTCAATTCCCCTAATCATTCTTACCCCCTTCTAAAGCAAAGCATTGAAAGTTCCAAACCAAAACGACAAAACCCTAGCCCTAGTTTCTTTGCCACGGCCGTCCCCAGGTTCTAAGCGCTTCCGCTTCTTCCTCTTCCCCCTTTCCAGAACCCAGGTTGCTCGGCACGTCGTCCCCATCCTCGCTGGCTTCTCTGTTCGTGGCTTGGACCAGCTCGCCTTCAGATCACCGCTTGCCATCGTCTCTGCTCTCGCCGTCGTCTTGCCGGTTGCCATCGTGTCTCCGTTGAAGGTTAGTGGCCCTGCTCTGACATAAAATACATGTTTCAAAGAAACCATTGGTAAAAGGCGTTTTAGTTATAGAGATTGCGATGCTTTTCATGATGCAGGTATATATATCTTGGGCTATTCGACAGCGAAGTAGAAGCTGCAAGATCCTAGTGAAACTTGATAACAGTCTCACAATTGTTCTTTTGCTGGTGTAATTGCTGATAAGTACAATGTTGTTTGCCAAATCTATTCACAGTTTGTTCTAAGTTAATTGTAAACTTTAGTTTGTGCTCAAATGACAATTTTCTTTATGACTTGTATTTACAGTGGACAGTGGAAGTTGATCCAAAATTTCATGAGATCATCTATTATGGGGAATATATATTTTTCTTTGTTTTCCTGATATCATAGTGTTGTTCTTGAACTATTTTTAGGTCACATGAACATTTAATTTAGGGGTCAGAAAATGACATAATTATTTGGTGAAAAAAAAAACTGGGTTCTCTATGCTATTTGAAGTTCATATATAGCATCTGTAAAATTGTCTTATTAATATCTCCAACTTGGGGGTAACTCATGGTATGTGGTAGTGGTTTTCGTGTTGCTATACTTGTTGCTACAAGTTTTATATGAAAATAGCATGTTCACAGCATCCTTTACCTACTCTGAAAGAATCAGAGGAACCAAAGAAAAAGTAAAAACGTCAGAAGGGGAGAAATCAGGTTTTCTTGCACCTATTTAACTATCTGATGCCCTTGTAAATTTTCTTGGTACTGGAGAAAGTGAGTTATCAAGAGCTGAGGTTATAAAAAGAATGTGGGATTACATAAAAGGAAACAACCTTCAGCTATGTCACTTCTTTAAGTTATTCACTAGCTGCATACATTGTTTAATTAAAGCTCTAATGATCTCTCCTTTAAATAGCCATTTCAAAAGCTTGAAAAGACGAATTCAAACCATCTTACATTTTTGGCTGCATAACATAATATTAGCTACATCAAAGTTATCATAGCCATTTCAAATGGCACACCTCAAGCAATGCAATGTTCAGATTTCTAGATAGCTTGTGCCATATGCAGTGTTGTGGAACTCAAGATGCAGAATTATGTTTCAAGTTTGATGTAAACCAAAGGCCTCTAACTTCTCTTAATCAAGTCAATCAGTGCTGTTTGACTTTATCATATTCGTCTACTAATGATTCAAATAAACTTCTTGTTACAGCCTTTAGAGCCTAGAATTTGATAACAAATTCAATAGGTATATTCATTGTGACCCATGAATCAGTTGGCCAGAACTTCTATCATGCATTTGCAATGTCAATGCAAGATTCATCATTTCATTGAACTTAAGATTTACAAATAATTTTGATTTCTTTTTTCTTTTCAAATCCAATCACACTTAAGCTGCATGTCCATACTTAATGTAGCTTTGTTCAATTTTACTGTTCAATTCATATGAAGAAAGAAACAAATACAAAAATAATGTGAAAACAAGCTGATAAAAAACAGAAAGTATAACTTATATTAAACAATTTAAAATTATAGAGATAAGATTGGTAACAAATCATAGAAAGTAGTGATTTATTATGAAGTTGGCTGGTGACCCTTTTTTTTTACCCTATGCATATACCAAAATGAATGAGAAAGATCCAAACTATAACAAACAAGTTTGCAACTAATAATGGCAAGTAGAAACAAGTATGCTGCTAGTGCAATAGGAGAATGAAAACAAGAGACCATTTTATCAATGGATATAACTATTGATTTGCCAATTCCACAAAACATCCTCAAATTTTTTAAATATATAATAGCCTGCAGTTTCAACTAAACTGGCACTTATGAACTTAATTGAAGAGTATACACAAGCCTAGCTCAAGCAAGCCTGCATAACTAAACAAGAATGGTAGTCATGACAATCTAGGTTGCATACAATTGTTAGAGTAGTTTTATGTTTGACCAAAGCATGATTATACATGGAATTGGAAACTAAAATCCTAGGAAATAGCTTTCGCAGAGAATTACAATTCCATTTATAGTAAATGATATTATACCTTCTTGCTATTGTTTTTGTATATGTAACTACTGAAAATGTAATATATGAAGTTTAGTTTCTCACAAACAAGTTCTTAACCACGTTCTGTTTCTAACATTTATGCTTTGTACTAAACATTGAAAGTCATGTAGAATGAGGTTCATTGGAAGATTGTTAATGTATATAATGAAGAGCAGAGGTAAATTTAAGCATTTAAGAATTAGCTCTTCACGAAAAACTGTAATAGTCAAGTTGTGTAACACCCAGATTTTTAAAAATTAAATAATTAATTTTTTTGTGACTAAAATTAAATAATTAATTATTTATGAATCATTATATTTGTTGAAATTTTATTTTTTTAAAAAATTATTTTATCAAAAATAATAAAATAAAATTTTATAATTATTAAAGTTTAATTTAATTATGACTTATTCTATTAGTTTGGATTATTTATTAGAAATTATTTTGATAGACAAAAATTTAAATTTATTATTATTATTATTATTATTATTATTATTATTATTATTATTATTATTTAAAAGAAAAAAAAAAAGAATACTAGGCCGAAGACATTAGGAGAACAAAAGGAAAAGAAACATTGGTAATGTATATATATATACCCATGCATTAACATAACAATGACACATATGATTAGAAAATAAAGGTTAGAATCTGATAGCAGAATTAATTTTTCTGATAAAGGAGAACCAGCTTTCTAAAATTCTGGATGCCAAAGTGCTTAAGGAAGCAAGGGAAGGTCACATTCTTGCCATTGCAAATCTTGCAATGAGATGTTTGAGATTCAGTGGAAAAAAAAGATCAACCATAAAAGAAGTTTCAGCAGAACTAGAAGCATTGAGAACAGCACAGAATTCCGTAGTTATCGACCTTGACCGCATCTCACCGGAAGATGGTGGATCACCTAACCACACCACCAGGGGACCAATTCAAGAATCTGGCGAGGAAAGCATTTTACTATCCCTACAAATGGAGTCCACATCCTTCTAAAATGCCTGATTGACACCCCAGATATTTGTTCATGAAAATGTTGACTACATTATAGAGGAAACCCTTTAGTTGTATATGTATTTGGTTATGACAGAGAATTTTTTTTCAAAATTTTTTAGCAAGGCTAGAGACTCGACTTATCACATATGTTGTTAAAATATTAGAACTGCTCCTATCACATGTGGTAAATAGTTCTGGAATATTCTGATAAATTCTCTGGCTATGAAGCAGTTTCCATTCTCTTTTTCTCCCATTGGTAAATTTTAAGCATTTGAAGCTTAGGAAGCCTTGAGAATTTCAATTAAAATAAGAAAAACAACATTCACTTAGCATAAGGTCCACATGATCCTTTACATTTTTACAAATTACTGATCTATAATTTGGAACATTTTTCTACAACCTTTTTCTACAGCTAAGAGCATAAATTAAATAAGGTTATCCACATCAAACACATATTTATTGGTATTTGTTATAAGCTGGAACGGTTATCATCAGATATGGTCTCTTTAGAAGATGTGTCACTATTTTTTAACATTGGTTTTCACCTGCAAACGAAGAGAGCCTGACATGTTATGATCACTAGGTAGGACAAAGACGTGAAGAATTAATAGAACTATACAACAAACCTTCAAAAAGAGAAAGCCATATTTGAATGAAGGCTTGTGAAAGCATAATTTTGAATGAACCTTAAAAAAATGTAGATTTGATGTTCAACTATACCATTGTTCTTCTAGCATGCATGCTGTAAGGGACCCAGAGAACTGGAGTTGCCCCCTATTTTCTTTCAGACCATGTCCTGGAGTTGCTATGCTCAAATTAAGTTCAAGATTATGAATGCCACCTGTAGAAAACAAACACAAATTCAATTTTACAGTGACATAGTCACTTGTACATTAAGAAGAGCAAAATAGATCATTGTTATACCTTCATTGATGGCTGGAGATTTCATCTCCCCTTCATATGTACTTGGCTCAAAGTTAGTCACTGCTTCCCTTCCATTGCATTTGATAGCAGCATTGTCATAAGCTCTGAATTTCAGAAAATCAAAAGGGATACACGTATTGGATTGGAGCCCTAGTGAGGTTGAAAATTCAGGGTAATAAATTCAGTGCAGGTATAATGTAATTCATGTGTCACTAGGACCTTGCAGCTTCTACTTCACTGTCGAATACCCAAGATATATATACCTGCATCATGAAAAGCATCGCAATCTCTATAACCGAAATGCCTTTTACCAATAGTTTCTTTGAAACATGTATTTTTTGTGAGAGCAGGGCCACTAACCTTCAACAGAGACACGGCAGCAACCGGCGAGATGACGGCGAGAGCAGAGACGATGGCAAGCGGTGACCCGAAGGCGAGTTGGTCCAAGCCACGGACAGAGAAGCCGGCGAGGATGAGGACGACGTGCCGAGCTACCTAGGTTCCGGAAAGGGGGAAGAGGAAGAAGCGGAAGCGCTAAGAACCTGGGGACGGCCGCGGCAAAGAACCTAGGACTAGGGTTTTGCCGTTTTGGTTTGGGACTTTCAATGCTTTGCTTCAGAAGGGGGCAAGAATGATTAGGGGAATTGGAGAGGATGAAGAACGATTGATTTTTTATTTTTTTGATATGTTTGCTTCAGAGGGAGGGGACGAATGATTAGGGAAATTGGAGAAGATAAAGAACGATTGATTTTTAGTTTTTTTATGTTTTTATTTTGTTGTTTAAATTATTTGAAATTATAAAATTAAGATTAACTGAATTCTAAAATTTGATTAATTTAAAAGGGTATTTTTGTCTAATTAAATAAAGTAAGAATGTTTAAGATTTTTTATAAAATTAAACAAAAAATATTTTTTATTTTTATTTAATTAAAAGGGTGTATTAGTAAAAGTGGTGATATAATATATATTTTAAAAAGAAAAAATCAAATTTTGATGTGGAAAATAAATTCCACGTGCCTTATTATTATTTGTCTATATTTTAAATGTATCAGTACGTATGAATTTATCATCGTACTGTAGCAAACACCTTGTTAAAAGAAAAATATTCAGTGTAGAAGATTTTTCTAGTACAGTAAGATTTATTTATGTCGCTTTATGCCGGCAAATCAATCAAATAATTACCGACAATTTTATACTTTTGGAAAATACTAAGAGGATGAAACTAACATCATCAGGTTCATCGTGAGCTGTACCCGATTAAACTCCAAATAAATATGTACCTTTTGGGATAATAAATTAATAATGGACAAAACTAACGCGTATACCATTAGAATTCTACTTGACAATGCTTACAAGTCTTATCTTTAGATTAATCGTCCATATTTAAATTGTGTTTTGTATTCTTTTTTCTTCTTTGAAAACCTGTACGTTTTAGTATTTTCTAATTTGATAAGTATATCATTTTTAATTCTACAGGGTGTGCAAGATTTGGAACACTACCAAAAGCATGCGTTTTATTTAATAAATAAACAATTTTTTTATGAGTATAACAATGAAAACATGGATTTTAATGAAGCATATGGCTAGCAAAAAATAATGCCAACCTTGGATGTTGTCACATCTTTTGTATGTTTGTGATTGTTATAACTATACACAAGATCATATGCTTTCCAAGCTAAATGTCGCGCCTATGATTAACTAAAGGATTAATTACGATTTTTTTTCTTAAAAAGTTTAGGCCTAAAATCCTTTTTGTTTTTAATTTTTTTATATAAAATTGTCTATAAAATTTAAAATCAAGTTTTAAATTTTTTTTATTTAAATTTTAAAAATTTAAGCCAAATTACTTATAACAAAAAAATTATAAAATAAAAATAAATAAATAAGAGAAGAAAAATGTTTCTATTCTTGTGAAAGAAGAAAGAAAGAAAAAAAAATCAAATTAAATTTTAGAGATGATTTTAAAATTAAGTTAAACTTTAAGGACCATTTTGTATGTAAAAAAAAAGTTAAAAACGAAAAACACTTTCGACCTATATCTTAAAAACCAAAATCATACTTAACTCTTAACTAAACGATCATCTTAGTTATATACCAAAAATTAATTACTAAATCTGCAACCAATTTAATATATATATATTAAAATTTAAAATACACATTAAAAATAAATTAAATAATATATATATATACATAAATATATTATAAATAATTTAATGACTACATTTTAATATACACATAATATTTTTGTTAAGTAAATTATACTAAAAATAATTTTATTAAGATAGAGATTCACATATAATTATTTTTATATAAAATTAATAATTAAAAATTATTATATAATTTAATATATTTGACAAAATTAAAATTTAAGGAGTCATAACTATAAATTTTATATAAAAATAACTACATATCAATTTTATTTTCCAGTGATACAAACAAAACGGCAAACACCGCTCCCTCTTCTCTTTTCTAAAAAAAATGTAAGAATCAAGAGTCAAACAAACCCCTTATCCACATGCGAAGGTATATAAAGGTCAGAATCAATTATAGTTGGCAAATTAATCATCATAAGCGTACAAAGGCAACATGAGAGACACTCTATATCTTGACTTGGACTTCCCAAGTCTAATTTTTAAACATATAATTTACCGTCTTCATATCTTGTAAGGCACATTCTGTGGTTTGCATTTGGACATTATATTGCATGGGGTATCTGCTTACCATGTTAATTAAAAGGATTTGGACTAATATCCCTAATATAATATATACACACGAGGGCATCGTGGCCAAATAACAGCCATGCTTGTTTAACATAACTTAAAGGGCATAGGAAGATGACCTATTGTAAGTTTTAAAATTATTAAATAGGATAAACTATAATTTTAGAGTTTAATTTTAATACACTAATTAATAATATAAATTTAATACAATTATAAAATTACATTTGTATTTTTAAATAATTATTTTCTCAATCAATAAAAATAGTAATTATTTTTTAGAAGAATGATAGGAGCCAGCAATTTTAGTGTTTTGTAACCATCAATTGTGTCAGAGTTTTTAATAGTGTGAGATTACATTTAATAGATCACTCACTTTTATTTTGATAGTTAAATACTGGCCAAAAAATACAAAAATTGCTGGCACCTAAATTTTTTCTATTTTTTATAATGTAGCAATATGTAAAAACTATTTATTCACTATTTCCTTTCTTTAGATTTAAAATTGCGTCTAAAATAGACGCTAAATTAAACGTTTAAATTAAATAATATTATCCAATATTTAAATATTGCAACCCTAACAACTCATGCAGCCGGTTCCGCCCCTTGCAATTGATTAACCAACGATGACTTCAATTAATAAACTTTTAAAAGCCGGCAAAGAAAATAATACATGTTAAATAAAAAATACCGTGAATACGTAAAAAAAATCAGTTATTAGATTAAATATTATATATGTATATTATTTTATAATATGAGTGACTAATTTTGTAATTATTTTTTAATGTACAAATAATATTAAATTATTTATACCAATTACCAGTTATAATTCTCAAAAAGCTGCACGCAATATTATTAACTCCCTCCAATTTCTGAGTTTAAAATTACAGTAACATATAGTATAGGGAAGCTTTTCACCTGATTATAAAATACGTCTCAACATCCATTATACACTTATTATTTTAGTTTATTATGTATGATATGCGCTGACTACTTTTTTTATAACTAAACCTTTAACCAACGGCCGGACCAATAGTAAATGTATATTATTTTTTATCCTAAGAGTATATTTGAAATAATATATTTTTGGAATTAATTTTATTTGATTTTATTGAAATTATTTGAATTGAAAAATGAAGTTTTGTATTTATTTATAATCAGTTATGTAAAATAAAACATAATTTAATTTATAAATTAATATAATAATTTTATTTTTTTATTCTTTATTTATCATACAACTTTCTACCACTACTAATAACCACTCCTGTTGTCAGGGGGTAGAACTAAATATTTTGTTTGGAGGAGCAAATGTAAAAATATAACTTAAGAAAGGGAAAAAAAATAAAATTAGGAGGAGTCGGACTAAAAGATTTAAAAACTTTGTGTAAAAATTATTTGGAGGGAGTGGGGGATGGGAGTTTCCCCTCTCCCTTGTGGATGGCAGATTTAGTAGTCATTACATGTACTTTATTATGGGTATTTAATTCAAACTAATTCAGTTGGGTAGGATTTTTAATTCGATTCCCAGCGGATAAAATACTTGTGCCTTATATATATATATATATGTTTTATATATTTATATAAAAATATATTTTAAGTAAATGTTAAACTAAAAATTTTTTATTAAATATAAAAGATTTTTAGTCACTAAAAAAATATTAATTGATAATTTAATATTTTTTATATAAAAATCTGTTTTATTTTAAATTATTATCAAGTTATATAATAATGTTGTATCTTTTTAGTAACCTACGAATAAGATCGAATATCTGTGAACTAAAAATGGATAAACTTAAAGTTAGGATATTCTTAACTCGTGGATAAAATTAGGGTTGGATCTAAATTCTATAATATCCTATCTATTGCCACCTTTACCAGACCACCACCATCTATTTTTATTTTTAAACTTATCACTTTTTTATTAAAAAAATATTGGGTTAAAAAATTATTTTTATAATTAAGTTTAATCAAGTATATTTTTTTCTTTTTATGTGTCTCTTCCTTCCTTAATTTTCAACTTATTTTTATTGTGCCAATAAATTATTAAATAAACGTGGTTAAATTTAATTACTAAAATAATTTAGTCATGTAACATATATTACCGATAACTTAAACAGTAAAAATGACCTTATATATATATTTAGCACCAAATTATTTTAATCTAAATTAAATTATCTATTAAATTTATCTACTACTTTAACCCAAAATAAAAGTAACAAGATTTTCAATCAGTTCACACAAAATGGTCCAATCTAACAATAATAAAAAAATATTGTCTCATATTCTATACACAAATACTTTTCTAGAAACAAATTTAATTATGGTAACTCGGTGCTTTAGCCGGTTGTCAGCATTTTCTTATTATTGTTAGATTGATTTGTGTGGGCTCTGATTGAAAACCTTATTACTTCTATTTTGGATTGAAATAGCAGATGTATTTAATATGTTTTCAAAAGCTAGAAGATAAAATATATCCAAAATACCAAGTTTTAAAAAGTTGAGATAAAAGGGATGAAGAGACAACAACTTTGTAAAAATATCAACTAACTATCCTGCATCACTTCAATTTGAATTTTTTTGTTAAATTAAATGGTAATCAACTTTCAAATATGTTGTCCTTTCATAAAAAATGAGATTGACCGCAATGTGAGGCAGCATCTTTTTATTATTGTTAAAGTAAATATGTAGGATTCATAAATTAATTCAATTTATTTTTTCATCCATTCCAAATAAAGATTAATTCTAAAATCATATTAATTTTAATTTCGTTGTATTATAAATAAACAAACCCTAACGAAACTCATCTAAAATAAACTTTTACAATTAAACTAGTTTTCTATGCCAAAAATAAATACAAATAATACAGCTTGAAATTAAAGCATCCCAAAATCTATAGACTATATTGACTATAATATATATGTGTGTTTTGTTTAGTGGTGTACGTTAATGTATTGTAATTAATTTTCAATGCATGAAGTAATTTCACATGAAACAGTTATCTTTGTTAAGTGGTCAACCACAAAGTTTGCTTTATGTGAAACATGAGTCCAGAACACATAAGGGATACGGTTCGTTTGTATCTTTATGTCTTCAATGAGAGAGGAGCTTGGGTATCTAATTGGACAGCCTTGGGTAATGAATTTTAGAGCTGTTGTGGAATCAGATTCCACAATTATACAAGAAAAATTTAGAACAGTAGCAACCTAAAGGTTATGACTAATTCCCCAAAATTTCGCATGCATGATAGGACAACTTCTAAGATTGTAAGAAAAATTTGACAAAGCTTCCGAAGTGATTTCTAACAATCCCACCGCAAGCAGCATTGTTGATGGGCGCGCCATGTAGGATCCATCTACATTTAATTTGAAAGTATCTTCATTGGGGTTTTCAGTAAATATTTCGATCAAGGCTCACCTTAGACTCTAAGTATCTAATAAAAAATTTATCACAACGAATTCGGATTTGAACAAGGGCGGAGGAAACTGATGTGTTACTTCCTTCGAAGATCAACCTATTTTGGAAGAACCACAGGGAGGACGTTACCACCTCAAAAAGGCATTGCCAATTGCTAGAGTTAGAGAATTGGAGTTGATTCATTCCTGCAAGTTACTTCTAAAGAAACTTCGTCTCCATATTAGGGGCAAGAAAGCTTCTTAAATCTTGGAAGCAAAGTTGCAATCTCTGAGTACATGTAGCACATATTCGGTTTGATTGTTGCATTGGAGCATATGACATGATTTGGCATGTGTCGTCGTTGCCTTTCTTTATTGGTTAAAAGTGCATCATTTGTCGCTAAACAAAGGAAAAATCTAATGCGTTCGGGTACGTGCCAACGCCAGATTTGGTTGAAGGTTCCAAAAGAGTTAGGAGGGGTGTCGCACAAGGCTAGGTAAACTTGTTTCAGATTGAAAGATCCATCAGCTGACAGGGTCATGCCACATGATCCGGCATCTTCCAAGGGGAGGGAGGGGAGATGGAAGTAATCTTCTTAACTACATCCTTTGTCAGCCATTGGTTGAGTTTATTTAGGTCTCAATTACCTAAAATGTCAAGAAAGTCCATCAATAATCTTGAATTATCAATCGAAGAATTGCTTACCTGAGGAACGTATTGTTCCAACCTGCCCAGATTAAAAACCCAGTTAAGATCCCAAAATCTGATTTCAGAAGCGTCGCTAATCCGCCAAATGTAATTCAGCTTCATATCCGGCCAAGACTTGGAAATTCCTTTCCAAATATTTGAGCAGATAGCCTTACGCTCAACGTTTGGGATGATATCACTCCCCGCTTTGTACTTCAATCGGGGGATTCTCGCCCAAGGAGAATTCTTTTTTTCAACAAGGCCCCAACCATCTTTCATCATGAATGCGTAATTTATCTTGCGCGCATGTCTAATTCCTAGGACACCAGCTTTCTTAGGTTGACAAAATTTATCCCATTTAATCAAATGAACCTTTTTTGTTTGTTCCATATTACCCCAATGAAAACTCCAGCATTTATGGTTAATTGCATTACAAGTAGAAATAGGTAATAACATTTTTTTACATAGTATAAGTAGGAATAAAAGTAAAAATAGATTTCACCAGGATAATTCTTCCAACAAGAGACAAAGAAGAAGCTTTCCAAGAATTGAGCCTGGAGTTGAGCTTGTTGATGATGTCATTAAAGGTGTGCTTCGAGACCTTTGAGTGTAAAAGAGAAACACCCAGATACTTCCCAAGGTTGTCTGTCCTTGCAAACTACAGAGCTTCACTTATCTCCGTCCTCACGTGAAAACCCACATTCTTAGAGAAAAAACACACGAGTCTTCTTATTGCTGATTTTCTGCCCCGAACTATCACAAAAGGCTTGGAGACACTTATTAATAATGTTGAATTGATTAAGACTAGCATCCCCAAACAAAATTAAGTCATCCGCAATGCATAAATGCGAGAGCTCAGGAGCCTCTCTATTGAGCTTGATCGGTTTCCAAAAGCCATGATTAACAACGGTACTAATACGTTGTGATAGACGCTCAATATAAAGGACAAAGATGTAGGGCGAGAAGAGATCTCCCTGACGAATACCTCAAGGGAACAAACCCATCAAGTTCTTCACCATTCCATAAATTCTCATTCTTACCATGGATATGCATGTCGTGATAAGATTAACAATATGATCAGGTAGTCCAACATCTTCAAGAGTGTCCTTCACAAAGCTCCATTTGATTCTGTCATAAGTCTTTTCCAAGTCGATCTTGATGGCCATCCACCCTTTCAGACCCTTTTTCATCATTATCGAGTGAATGTTTCCTCGGCAATGATAATATTATCTGAGCTATGCCTGTCCGGCACAAAGTTACACTGCATAAGCTTCACTAACTTTCCCATGAGGCTTCTAATATGATTCGCTAGCACCTTGGTAACGACTTTGTAAGAAACATTACACAAACTGATCGGTCTCATCTATTTCAAACTAGTGATAGGTTTCACTTTAGGTATGAGAGTGATAAGAATCTCATTAATTTCCTTCATTCTTCCAGGCTCTTCAAAAATACGATGTATAAGGGTATAGAGGTCCGAAGCTATCTTATCCCACTGATTTAGTAAAAAAAATAGCCTGTAAGCCATCTCTCCCTAGTGCTTTAAAAATCCACATAGCAAAAACAACCTCTTTAATCCCCAAAATAGAAAAATTCTCCCCCAAAATACAACAATCATCATTACTCAGGTCAGAGAAAGCATTTCTAATAACAAAATTATAATCGAGCAGGTGGTTCATATATAAATCTAAATAAAAAGCATGAGCCATACCTTCCAAGATGCTTTTGTCAGTAATTAAATTTTCCCCCTATGTCAAGAAGGGAGATGATCTTATTTTTCCTTCTCTTGACATAGTTGAGCCGTGAAAATATTTTGTATTCCTGTCATCAAATTCTATCCACTTGCATCTCAATTTCTGGTATCATAGAATTTCTTCTTGGGCTAGTACTTTCTCATACTCTTTCCAAAGCTGGACTTAAAGGTCTTCAAGAAAAGAGTTACTAGCGTGAAAAAGGCTATTGGTGATCCCCTGTAACCTTCTAAGAATTCTGCTTTTTCTTTTATAGATATTGCCAAAAATATTTATATTCCAATTCTTAAGAGAGTGCCTGAAATTAACAATCCTTTCAGACCAAGAATCCTTTATGTGTCACGAGTTCTATTTCAAATTATTAAAATTGGGGGGGGGGGTAGCCAACCAGCAAGAAACCTAAATAGTCTCTGTCCCCTATTAAGAGAAGGATTAGCAGCAATATTAAGACAGATAGGAGAATGATCAGACTTTAGGGGGAAGATGCTTCAGAAAAGCCTTAAGAAAGGTAAATTGCCAATTTAGGTTGCTCGAACCTCTATCAAGTCTTTCCATAAGATTTTCTCTCTTCCAAGTAAAAGGCTAGCCAATAAAACATAAATCAATCCGACTATACTCAGACACATAGCTTTGGAACTCATTACAAGCACCAGCATTAACTCTACTCGACCCACCATGTCATTCATGATCATACAAAATGGCATTGAAATCTCCAAAAAGGCACCAAGGAAGAGTAGTTCTCGGAGCCAACGATGAGATCGTGCTCCATAATGTTCTCCTAGAAACACGTTGTAGACTCCCATAACAGGCAGATAACAACCAAGGAGTATAATTATTCCCAGAGACTCTGAGATGGACCAGTTGATAGTTATGCTCAAGAATAGTGACACTTCAAAAATTTTCATCCCGTAAGCACCAAATACCCCAGAGTGACCATTAGCATCCACAATAAAAGACCAATCAAATTCAATTTTATCTCTAATATTTTTTTCTTTGTGCCACTCATCTAAGTTTTGAGCAATATAACAAAACTAGCAGCATATTCCTTGCACATATCCCTAATCAGAGAATGAAAAGGCCTACCTCGAGTTTCCTGGAAATTCCAACATATGATATTCATTAAAACATAGAGAAAAAAGGGTCATGAAAGACCAAAATCACTTTTGGGTTTGAGACCCAAGTACTCGAGCAGCACTAGCGTCGGAAAGCTTCCCGATTTTCATCCAACTATTACTTGGATTATCCAATTTCGCAATTGGAGATGTGTTTGAGGTCAAAGTCACACCACATCCTGGGTCCGGTGGTCTTGACGAGGAAGATGGGATTTGGGTCTAATTTAAGAAATCGTTCTTCAACACATGAGCTTCCATAGGAGATGTACATTTTTTTTTCAACCTCGAAACCTCATTCCGCTATTTCTAAAGTTGTTGTATATGCTCGAGCATTAGCATTTCCATTTCTATTTCCTCCCTCTCTGTATTTTTATCTTTGTGATTGACCATGGGAGCACTCTCACTAGGTTCCCTTGCTTTGGGAGTGGGCTCGACTACCACCTTTGTCTTTAGCTTATTAGTCTTGTCATTGGGCTTGGACCTACCTGTAGCCATATGACTTGGTTTTTTTATCCTTTGAGAATTCTTCCTTGCTCCTTATTTAAGGTCCGTCTCCTGACTTCTTGTCTGCTCCACCACTGGTTATTAGTGGCTAAGAGAAGGAGAGGTTGAATCTTCACTTTCTTTTATGCTGAATAGTACTTTTACTTTTTCAAAGAAACTCAGGAGATGTTTTTACTTTTGTCTCGTAATGAGTTGAGAGACATTTTCATTTTGTCTCCTAAGTAATAGAAACAGAAATGAAGTAGAGAAGAAGGAATAACACCAGATGTATCCTAGTTCAGCTACTTAGTACAATGTAGCGTACATCCAGTTTCCATCACAACTATGATAGAATTTCACTATCTCTTTTTCAAGATTACAAACACCAATGTTTCTCTAGGATCTACCCAATCCTATATGGGACAAATTCAGATTCTAAACCTAATCCGAATTTGACTAGACCTCAATCTAACTTTCAACAGCAAAGTGCTAACCCAACTTGCAAGAGAATTCCCACAGGATCATGACACAAAACAGAAAGATATACAAAAAGAAACTTGAGACATCTTATGACTTTTTCTCACTGTTTATCTCATTGGCTTTTTCTTCCGAACCTCACCATGTTTGCCTTTTACAATGAGACTTTGACAGAATAAACCGAGAAAAAAATATTAAATAAACTACATGAAGGAGAAGAGCTCTAATAGCTTGGTTAGCTATGAGAGTGAACTCTGTGCTTTTCACTTACTCTTCTTTTCTTCAATCCTTGGCCGTTCACCCTTAATATAGAAGAGTGAAGCTTCCAAGGTTGAATCAGGTTCAACCCTAATACTGTTTTTTTTCCAATATCAGAGATTAGCAACGGCTTCATCAGAGAGGAAAGAGAAGACAGAATCTGTTCGCATATAACTCACCTCTTTTCTCTCATCTTGTTTCTTCAAGCTTCTTCAATCTTGACCGTTCAGCTTGACTTTCGCCCCAAGTTTTGATTTTGAGCGTTGATGAACTTCTGACTATGGTTGACAACACCTCTTCCATAGTTGCTTCTTTTATGCTTGAGACATTGTGTCTTTTTTCTTGGTTTCTTGTCGTAGCACAAATGAGGAAATGAACTTTTGATGTGCTTTGACCGAGTGAGATTTTGCTACCTGACCGAAGCCCCTTCTTTTTGCTTTGATTTGGCAACAATCTGTTTGCCTTTCTTCAAAGCCTATCTTTTGTAGTTTCTATTTTCTTCTTTCTTTTTCTTTGATTGAGCGATATGACCGAAGCAAAGACAGAGGAGAGAGAAAAGAGAGGTAATGGCTTTCGGTAGAAGTTTCAAGGAAATTAAATTGAATTGAATTTGAAGTTTCAGTTACCAAGAGTGAGAGTAACCGTATGAGGCTTGTGGTCTCTTGGGTTTCTTTCTTTAATTCATCATACTTGGTTCATGGACTTGTGATTAGACTTGTCTTTTTTTTTCTTATTTCAAAGTTTAGTGACTAAATTTTGGATCAAGTTGATGATGAAATTTGTATTGATGGACATGGATTTGCTCATTTGTTTATTGGGCCAACATGGAACTTAGATTGCTTTCCTGTGCACTAAACAAAATTCATTAAACAAATAATTTGTAATAATTTAATAAACATCTAATCATTTTAATAATATTTTATCATCATTTTAATATTAATTTTTCAAACTCAATAATATATTTTATCTAAGTAATTGATTTAGTGGTTAATTTTTTGTGTACATATTATTATTATTATTATTAAAATACTATTTGCACCCATGAAAAATATAAACACTGTCAAATATACCCATATAAAAATAAAATGACAATTATAACCATAGAAGATGACTTTCGTGTGCCAAAAGTATTCGGACGTTAGTTATGCAATTGGTCTGTTATGATACTTTTGGCACATGTAAGTTATCTTCTGTGATTACAATTGTCGTTTTATTTTTATATAAGTATATTTATTTATAGATACAAATGATAATTTATTATTATTATTATTATCTTGAGTAAATGCCCAAAATGGTCCCTGAATTTCAAATCGGTATTCAATTTAGTCCTTGATTTTTATAAATGACCAACTAAATCCCTTAAATTCAGAAACGTGCATCTCTGTTAGTCCCTCGCAGAAGTGCCGTCTAAACGTTACTGATGTGGAACGTTAATTTCCATGTGGGCATTCCATTAAACGATGTCGTTGAAGGAGTGGATGCCCTAAATGTGTAAAACGACGTCATTTCAAATAACATCTTCTCCTCCTTTGAATAAACAATTCTTGTTAGTCCCCTTTCCATTTCAACGTTTTCCACCAAAACTTCAGAAAAGCTTTCTCTTCTTCTCTGTCCATTCATTCTTCCATACTTCCCACTCACATTTGCTCACCGAGGATCATCCTTAGAATATGTTCTCTCTGGTCAGTGAAGGAGTTATCGACGAAACATCACCTTCGTACACTGCCGAAGGTGAGAGGTAACAGTTCAGGTTGATCATTCTCTTCCATTTTTTGTTTTTCATTGAGGGTTCTTAATACTTATGTGTGAATGCGTTGTTGTATATGTAAGGGAGTAGTTTAGAATGTTGTGGTTGTTGATGGCGCAAATGTTAGAGTTTAGGGTTTCTAAAATGAAACTTGTAACCACATAAATCATAATCTGGTTTAAGTTATAGTCAATAGAAAGTAAATATATACATTCTTATTACAAATATAGTTGATTTCTAGTTCTTTGAAATATAGTTGTTTTGCGGAAAAATGATTAGTCCTATCTGTTTTGTGCATTGTGCTGTAAACTTCAGATGCTTGATCGATTGAAACTTGTTTTTCACCATGGTGGAACGTTTGAGACAGATCCTGGTGAAAATTTTATCTACACATCTGACTTGTATGATGAATGGGTTGGAGTCGATGAAGACTATCTTGACGTGTTTGCAGTAACAGGTTATTATAAAAAATTGGGGTATGATAAGGCTGAAGCATGTTGGTTTTTGGACCCTAAAGATGGGTTGGATTTTAGTCTTAGGAGATTGCAAGTGGACCAGGACCTTGTTAGTATGATCAAGCACTGCCATGAGAATAACAACGTCATCCACATCTATTTTGAGCACGGACCTTCGATTCCTGATATAATTGATGTAATGGAGTTGTTTGACGAGGATCATGCTATAGGCCAGAAGGTCGGAATGGAAGGCATGGAAGAAGATAGAGTAGAAGGTGTTGAATCTGTGAAGAAAACCAACACAATATTAAGTCAACTTGAAGAACCAGTTACCTTTATCCCAGTTGAACTGAAATCCACTACACCAAGTCCACTGTCCCCTACCCACTGCCCCCTAACCCATTGACCCTAGCCTACTGCCTCCAAGCCCAGTACCCCCCAGCCCACTGCGAACAGCCCATTGCTCCCAAGCCCATTGCCCCCCAACCTGCTGCCCCCCAGCCCACTCCTTCCAAGCCTATTCCACCAAAATCAATTGTCCTTAGTTTTAATGTCCACAAATCATGTTCACAAGCGAAGTCCCCTAAATCTCTATCCCAACCAAATCCCATTACATCTAAACCCATATCTCAGAAAGTTTGCTCTCAACCCACTTCCTCAACCAACAACGCACAAATCAAGAAACCCAGTGCATCAAAGAAACAATCCAAGCCTATTAACTTTAAATTCAACACATCTACAAAAATGCCTAGAAGGTATATCACAAGATCATAAGGCTGGAGAAAGCAAGCAAGCAAGGAGCCAGTTCACTTGAATGTTGATAGCTTATCTGATTCTTATGAGTCTGCAGAGGACAGTTTATACAAGCCACACATGCCACTTGACTTTGTGGACTAAAGTAGTGACAACAATGATGATGTTGGTCCTACCAGTGATAGGAGAAAGAGGAAGACCGGCAGTGACAATGACAAAGGCAAGAAAAATATTATTAATGATGAAGATACTTCTTGTTCCCCTTCAATGGATGCATCTGATTATGAGAAGGAGGTAGATGATAATGAGAAAGAAGAAAACTTGCAATGTGTGTAACGTATATTTTTTAATGTGCATATGTATTGACTTTATTCTTTTTCTGTTGGTGATGTAATGCATGAATCTGTATGGCAGTGTCTTTTTCAGATGATAGCTGGAAATTTGATGAATTGAAGACTCCACCAGACTCTGAGGATGAAGCAGACCCAGCTGTGAATTCCATCTTCAATGATACTGCCAAGTTTGGACATGTGAGATTAGAGCTAGGTAAGGAGTTTACCACTAGGGATGCTTTTAAGAAAGGGGGTTAGAAATTATACATTACAAGATGGTAGGGGTGTAAGGTACAAGAAAAATGATACTACTAGATGTAGAGTGGTATGCAAGAATGAAGATTGTCCTTGGATGGTGTTTTGTTCTTATAGCAAATCGAATGGATGTTGGCAGATTAAGACCTTTAATGATGATCATACATGTGAGAGAACTTTCAAGAATAGATGTGCAACTAGGTCTTGGGTAACTGATGTACTTGTTAAGAAGGTTAGGAAGCTCCCAACATTTAGACACTGTGAGGTTTTTAATTACTTTAAAGAAAAAACTAGAATACAACTGTTTAAGACTACAATTACAAGAGCTTTGGGTGATGCAAGGAAAATAGTGAGGGATGATGAAGCTGCAGAATATGCTAAACTTAGAGATTATGCAGAAGAGCTGTTGAGATCTAATCCGGGTTCAACTGTCAAGTTAGGTGTTAGTCCAATGCCTAACGGAGAAGGTGTATTTGAAAGGTTTTATGTCTGTTTGCATGGATGCAAGAAAGGTTTTGTGGGTGGATGTAGACCCTTGATAGGACTTAATAGGGCTTTTTTAAAGACCTATTATGGAGGATGGCTGCTGTGCGCCATGGGTTAGGACGCGAATAATCATGTTTACCCAATTTCATGGGCAATTGTTCATAGGTAACAAAGGTTGCTAAAGATGCTGCAAATAAGGGTGACACTGGTTCTAAAGGTAACAAATGTGAGGTTGTTACTGAAGAATGTGAGGTTGGTGCTGAAGGATGACAAATTGATACTCAAATAGAAGTTGCTGCTGAAGGGGGTTTAGGAGCTGAACAAGAACTTGCAACTCAAGTAATAATAGTATTAAAAACATTAATAAAAATTAGAGCTTGAGTTAATAAATCTGGAAACAAACAAATCCATTTTCTTGTTAACTTGAGAGGATATGTTTTTGGTCAACTAATATGATTCTTGACAGTGTCATCATCCATATAATGATACTTTTATTGTTGTTTATGATATCATAGGCTGCAAAGACTACAAAGAATGTCAAGAAAGGGCATCTAAGAACTAAAAGTGAGAGACACATAGACAAACTCCCTGTCAAGAGGACAATTTCATCCACTGCTGCTACTGTTGCGGCTGCTCCACATCCAACTGAGATTTCAAGAGAGACTATTCAAGGAGCTAGTGCAGCAACCTCTGAAAAACTGGCCTCCTTCTTGAAATTTGTTCCAACTCCAGGATTCAACCCACCAAGAAAAAATGTCTAACTAGCACAAAGTGTAGTGGCTTTTTGAGTTCATGTTGTTGTAGTTGAATGCTATGGTTAAACAATCCTGTCTTTTTGTAATGTAACCTTTGAAACCTGTATGCATGGCCTTTGAATGTTATTATGGCCTATGATGTTTTGGGTTGTGATAGTATGTTATGCACAATGTGCTTTAGCACAAACAACACTTGTTCCATATTCCGGAATTAGTTATGTTAAATTAATGAAGTTTTTGGTTTAGTTCATGTTATGATTTATCTCTTTCTGGTTTAGTTGAACACAATTTTAGCAGAATAAGTGCAGCATCAAGAGTTGAACTCATGTCAAATTAGTGTTTCATTTTATTTCATTCCATCTTCATCAAGACATTACATACCACTTAAGAAATTTAAAATTTCATAACATAATCATCATTTCTTGAATATAAACCCCAACAAACTAAAACCTAAACACACACCAAAAGTAACTACAGAAGCTAGCAGCACCATCGTCATCATCATCACGGTCTTAACATCACTCTCCAAGCTTGTCATCCTCCAACTTAAATCATGCAAAACTTCTAGTGGAATGGGTGTTGCACAAACTTGTTCTTCACATCCATGAGCCCAACAAAAAAAAAATTACAATGAATTTCATCCTGCAAAGTAAAAATTGCAGGTGAATCCAAACTCAAACTCAAACCATCTTAACATTGTCTTCACAGCCATAACCTTACCTCATAGTTCGGACAACCATAAAATGGTCTACCAGAATTTTCTGCCGTTGTTGAGTACTTCATCACTGTTCGAAGCCCGCAATTACAGAAAACAACGTTCTTACCTTCCCTATTGCGCATTCCTTTGTTGCCATAAGGTCTGTCTGCAGAGTTGTTCCTACTTGAGCTACTTTGACTTCTCTCGCCACCACCCATCATCACTCACACAAACAAAAAATCAATTTGGGTTTTAGGGCGAAGAAGAGAAGGAGAGTCGAAAACAGAAGAACATAGCATACAGTTTGAAGAAGGGAAGATAATTAGGGTTTTATAATTGAAATGGACTAATTTGGGTAATATTAGGCAATTCCAGATACCAATTTGAATCAAATTCAATTTTGGCATACATCAGCATACAGCTGGAATGCCCACATGACAGTTAACGTTCCACATCAGCAATGTTTAGACGGCACTTCTGCGAGGGACTAACGAAGACGCACGTTTCTGAATTTAAGGAATTTAGTTGGTCATTTATAAAAATTAAGTACTAAATTGAATACCAATTTAAAATTCAGGGATCATTTTAGACATTTACTCTTATTATCTTTGTCGGATAAGTATTCCCTTTATAAATATTCTTGTCTTGTTGTAATGGGGAATATCCTCAAATCCAAGTGTAACAACTAATAAATTGCACTGTTAATGTTATAATAAAATAGTGTCAAATGGAATACTGTCATACTGTTAACAAGGACGGCGAGTACCACTGTCTTTTCAAAGGAAAACAATTCTTCCGGTGGCTTTTTGTCAGCCGCTAATTTTGTCTATTTATACCGCCAACCAATCTTATATATTATCTTATTCTATATAAGAAATTACAAAATTAATTTTTATTCTAACAAATAATTTCAACACCAAGATCTTGCTGTTACTTGGACCTGCCAGTTTATACACATTATCTAATGACTCAAAATTGTCACAATTAATCAAATTATATATACCCATCAACTTGATATTACTTAGATTATACTTTACACGTTAATTGATAACGGTTTTCAAACCTCAAATTAAACATGGTTTAGGTTTCAAAGCTAATTTTCAACCTTAATCTACGGTCTAAATTTAAATTCCCTTTTGTGCGATACGTAATATATCATTATTATGCATGGCGGAGGCTGCTTATTCTTCCTTAGCTTGCTCAATTTTTCTAATTTGGGTAGAAATGAAACATATGTCATTGAATTAACACACTAGCCATGATAAAGACCTTGTAAAGGGGATATAATATGTTGTTGACCTTGTACTTCATTGGTTGTTATGCTAAAAGGAATATTCAATGAGTAATAATTTGTAAGTATCTCTTAATCCAAGTTTTTGTATCAAGAAGTAAAGTAATGAAGTATGATATTTTAAGCAGTCATAGATTGAGGGTTACTTAATCGAACAAATTCAGAAAGCCGTTTCAACTTTCAATTACCAAGATTAGACTAAGGAAGTTTCAACTGAATGCGTAACTTGGAGAATTTTTTTAAAAATTAATTGATAGATGTACGCATACCAATACCAATACCATTGTATTGTAGCTAGTAGCAAGTAGCTAGCTCATGCGGTTTTCTCTCAATAAGAAACATTCCTCAGTTGAAAAAGGAAGAAACATCGTAGAGGCCACTAAAGTTGATCAAAACATAGAACATTCTAAACTAGGTCAAATTCTACGTGTGGAACTGGAAATTCTGGAATAAAATAAAATAAAATAAAAGGCATATATCCACCTGAAGAAGAATAATCAAAGCACGCGATTTGTCAATTTTTCGTTGCGAAACAACCGACACACAAGACTCCAGCTTGCATTGCCTACTTCACAAATCACAACGCGCAATCCTACTGCCCACCAACCCATCTTATCCCCACGCCCCAAACACCCTCTTACCCATGTTTTCTCTTCTTTTTCTCTCTTCCAATTAGCTTTGCTCATTTTTTAAATCGGTGAAGACTTATATTATGTTATCTTTGGTATAAAATTGATAATTAAAAATGATTAAATAATTTAGTATATTTAATAATTTTTAATTATTAATTTTGCATGATATGTGACTTTTGACCTTCTTAATTTTATGCTTTTTTTTTTCTCTTTTTGTTTAGTGTATATTATCTATACACATGGAATCGATTCCTTATCAACTGTTATAAGAAAAATAATTCCATTCAAATTCAATTCTCCTAAATTTACAAGTAAGAATAATTCGATCAACCTAGAGAAATAAATGAATATATATCTTTTGAATCTTCCAATCTATCTGATATATTTAGATTAATCTATATATTACTTAAAAAATTACCTTAGTCAGCTAGGTTCTATTGAATGTACCTGTTATCTAGATTATTTTTTTTATTTGTATTTTTTTATATAGTAGGAGTACATAAGGAGTACATAGTATATAAGGGGTTAAAAAAATACAAATAAAAAAAATAATCTAGGTAACGGTACCAAAAAAAATGTTATCAAACTAAAGAATCAGAGAATTGTTTTGACGAAATCAGAGAGCATTTGCAATGTTCTTGTTCATCATCCTCTGCGAAATTTGGTTGCGCCACATCCTGAGAAGAAGTAAGATCCTTTGCTCTAAGTGCTTGAGCTTCCCAATTGGTTAGAACCAAAACAAACGTCATAGTCACCATACATGAACCCTGAGCACCCAATAGGCCAAGCCACAATCCTTTAAAGTCAAAACCACCATAGAAGCTTAACCAAACCGCAATGGGCATTCCCACAAGGTAAAAGCAACCTAAGTTTATGTTGGCTCCCAGTTTTGGTCTTGCCGTTCCCCTCAGAACACCGCAAACCGTCGTTTGAGGACAGTTTCCGAGCTCGCACAGCCCTATGATCGGCAACACCATTGACGTTAGAGCAATGATCTGTGAATCCTTTGTGAACATCGAAGCCCACACGTTCCTCACCGAAATTGCAAACACCAATGCGGAGAATCCCAATAAGAAGCTGAAACAGAGTCCCACAATTGCTGCAAGCTTCGCTCTCTTGGGATTCCCTGCACCAAGTTCGTTTCCAACTCTTGTAGACACGCCGAAGCTCAACGAAGATGGGAAAATGTATATCAATGCAGTTGTTTGGATCAAAACCCCCATTGACGCAACGGTTGCTTGAGGATTGATCAACAAGCCGCAGAGTAAGATCATAATCTCGTACCACCACCATTCCAAGCACACAGAGACGCAGCTAGGAATCGCGAGACTCAGTAGTTGCTTCCATCCCTTGAAGCATTCAGAAGAAACACCGGTCCATGTCTTGGTGTGAATCCCTGAAACCCATATGTAGATAATCAGAGACGCCACAAGGTTGAAGTTCGTCCAAACAGCGCCTAACGCGATTCCTCTGATTCCAAGGCCAAGAACAGAGACTAGTAGGTAGTTGATTGGGACGTGGAGAAGAATCGAAAGAAGCGCGGTGTATGTAAGAGGGAGAGTTATGGATTGGGTTCTGAGATAGATTCTGAGGGGATGGAGCAGCGATTGCGCAAGGAGATCGGGAAGAGAGAAGAGAATGAAGGATTGAGCTTCGGTGGCTATGTCGTGTTGCTGGCCACAAAAGAGGAGAATCTTTTTCATGTTAAGCCAAAGAGCGGCAATGAAGGTTGAAGTGAGGAGGAGGAGAAGCACTGTCCTCTGCATGGTGAGGCCCAAGAGCTTGTACCTTTTGGCGCCAAAAGCCTGGCCGCAGATTGGGTCCATGCCGACGGCGAGGCCGGAGAGAAGAGAGTAGCCGGTGATGTTGGCGAATCCAATGGCTAGAGAGCCTCCGGCCAAGGCAAGGTCGCCGAGGCGGCCGAGGAAGATCATGGAAATGACGGAGCGAGAGTAAAGTAGTAGGCCAGTTAGGACCATGGGTAACGATATCTTGGCTATGCACTTTGCTTCTTTGATTGCTTCTGATAAATGATTGGTTGTGTTGTTTTTGTGGGGCTTTTGTGTTGTTGTTGGGGTTTTAGGGATCAAATGAGTAAGCATGTCAGGGGTTTTTCCTTCTTGCCCTTCATTGCATTCACGCATACACATAGTTGTAGCTGTGGAAGATGATGATAACTTGCACATGGCTGTGTGTGAGAGAGAGAGAGAGGTGTTTGTGTTTCTGAGAATCCGCGAGAGTGTTGCAAGCAAGGTTGGGTTTAAAAGGGGAGATAATACTGTTTTCAATTTGGACTTGTTTGCAGCAAATACGGACTCGCTATTTCTGCATCAAACCATTTTTAACAAAAAAAATTAATTAATAAAAAAAATTATTTACACACTAAAATTAATCATTAAAATTAATATTTATATTAATAATTAATTTTAATATATATTTATTATAATTTTAGTGTAATAAAAAAAATTTTTATCATAAAAATAAGTCTATTAAATTTTTCTTAAATAATTTTATACCGTTTTTCAATCACATCATAATTTTTTAAATAGTATGAAAGTAAGTTAAAAATTTATATTTACACTAAATAAAACTATTTAAATACTCTATTATTATATCTTCTAACAATGACAAAATTAATCTAAGAACAATTTAGACATATTATAAGTTATAAAAAAAATGTTGTAAATAAATGATAAAAATGATAGAATTTACCAATATTTATATATTTAAATTTAATAGATATACAAATTACTCACTAATCTAGAAATAAGAATTGTGAATATTCTAGGAGTACCTAGAATGCTTTTTTTTATATTTTCACAGAAAAAGTTTAAACATGTAACTATCATAAATTTTTATTTTATTTTCAATTTTAAAAGCGTATTTTTATGACCAACCCACTTTACTACTACTTGTGAAAAAGTTAAAAAAATATTATTATTTTGAGGTTAAATCACTCTAATCTTATTCTCATTGTAACAAGTAACATCATTAAACAGAATAAAAGTCAGAGACAAAGTATTAATTTAAAAAATGAATTAAAAGAGCATTAAATAAATATTTAATTACAGTACTTAAATTGAGAGAGACGATAGGTAGCATGAAGAACGTGTCGGAATTTGTAGCGCATAGGAAGAAGAAAGAAGAGTTGAGGTTAGAGGTTTTTTACTTTTTCAGGAAAGGACCCACAGTCAAAATGGAACCTTGACTTTAGCTTAGGATTTTTTCTAGCTAGAATTATTCAGTTCAATGCTATGTCGGCAATTAATATCATTTAAGTTCATTTTGTGTGTTTTTGGATATATTTAATTTGATTTTGACAACACCCTACCTTACAGTTTTCTGTACATTAAGGTCTTTGTAGTTTCAAATTAAATGTGTTTGCAGTTGAAATATAAAACATGGGTTAAGTTACTATGGCTAACATTAATTTGGAGCCATACAAATTAAATTTTTCCCATACAAAATGAGATGTACTCTTTTATGTCGGCCAAACCAAATTTTATCATATCGTATGCAAAACTTATTGTAGTTCACCCATTTGCATAGAGTAGAAGGTGATTTATTCAATTAGTAAATAAGCCGTAAAAAATTTTCTTAACACCCCCAAAATTGCATTATGCTGTAGATTTTATTTTTATATCGTTTATATTTTACTATCTCAACTGACTGCATTAATTAAAATTTTTTATTTGTTTTTCTCATAAAAATGTTTTTAGTTAGTAATTACATTTTCTTTTAAGAAAATATACTATACTGATTATTACTTTAATGTTTTATTTTTTATTTTATTGCCTTTTATGTATTTTAAATCAGAGACAACAGCGAATAAAAACACGCTTGAGGCAGCAATGAATAAATCCTAAGGTCACCCATAAAAAATGACATGAGCAATACTTGAATGGAATAGAAGATTCTGGCCGTAATATGTAAGTTCATACTAGCAGTACTCTTATACTGGAAGAACTAGACACATTTGTCTTTTATCATTACGGTTCAATTCATTTTCAAAAATCTTTTAGAAATATTTTTTTTAAATAAATTTATTTTTCTTTTCATACATAATTATATTAATAAGTATATACAAATTTTAATAGAACTCAAATAAACCTATATGTAAACACCCACTCCCATATAAACAGTTAAACACACATAATAAAAATAAAAGAATATATACATGTTCTAAAACAAATAGATAGGTATGGCTGGTTTTTGTTCATTATAACATGTATTATACATGGATAAATAAGTTTACAGGGATCAAACGGCTTATGTCACATTTTTTTCTGTCTAATGGCTAGAAATTTGACATATAAATTAGGTCAACAAAATAAAGCATATGCATGTGCTTCAAACACTTTAAAATATCTTTAAAAGAAATTACTTATTATTAAGTCTTGAACAATAATAAAGGGTTTTACTGTCAAATATAAAGGTTAAAATTTCAATTCTCCTTGTTATTCATTCTCACAGTCACACATCTTTGTCATTAGCCTATCATTTTCTTTTGCTCTTTTAGAAGTCATCTTACTAGACTTTCATTTCTATTATTTTGATAAATATTTTTAAATCATACTATTATTTTTTTAATTTAGATCCGTCCACCTATCAACTCTTACTAAAAAAATTGGAATAAAGTAATAGTTTTAGCCTGTTTATTTAAACAAAAATAAAAATTTTAAATTATAAAATTTGTGAAAGTCATTTTTATGTAAAATTATTAATATTTAAAAATTTTTTAAATAATAATTTTATAGGTAAATTATATAAATAAATCAATTAGATTTTAAATTTATTCAATTACAATTTTTTGAAACAACAAATATTTTTGCAACTTTTTTAATTTTACATAAATGGCTACCATTTTTACTTTACACGTAATTTGTAATTTGTTATAAGATAAGCCACTTACATAAAAAAAATTGCAAAGAAGAAACCGCTCATTTTTGTAACGAATTATTATTATTATTATTATTCAAAATCATTTGGATAGGTCAAGGTGGAGTAGTTAGAATTTAGAAATGATTTTTTTTGTACATTATTATTATCTAAATCTCTCAGATAGATCAAGGTGAAGTAGTTAAAAAGGTCTTAAATTAATCTGTGATTAAAAAAAAATCTAACAAAATATGAAATTTAATAATTAGACTTGTTATTAAAAATTTTTTTAACATTTTTTGACAAAATTAAAAATAGTTATAATATAATTAACATTTGATAGTTAAAATAATAATATGATTATTTATAAAAAAAATGATAAAACCAAGAATCGAATATTAATTTTAATTTTTTTAATAAATTAGACACTATTTTTTAAGTACAATAGATCAATAACAATCACTCTTATTTACTTAAAAAATAAAGAATATAATAATTTTTTTATTTTAGATAACAATAAAAATACAATATTCAACTGTTTCTTTTAAAAAAATTTAATTCATTTTAAAAAATTGCCTTTGAAAATATTATTTTAAAATTTAATTTATCCAAATAATTTATTCTTACAAAAAATTGTTGTGGTAAAATTTAAAAAAAATTATTTTTATTCTAGACCCAAGGATAAATATGTATAAAAATATATTTAAATTATTTTTATTACCTTTTAAAAGTATTTAAAAAATTTTAATTTTTATATTTTGTGAATATAAAAAAAATTTACTATTATAATCAATCATATATATATATATATATATATCTGTAACGGATTATGACAATAACTCACCTTCTTTGGTGGTGGATTGTGACAAGATAGGCGGTGATGACCGCTATTTATACTAGCCAAGTAGGGCCGTTTAGAGATAAAAATTACTCTGCACTTCTACCTCTGTCGACTCGTGGTGGGAGAATTTAAAAGTTAAAAATAATGATAACATAAAAAGAATATTATATAGAGAAAAAAAGAAATAATAACTAAAGGAGAGATGATGAGTAGTGGTCAAAGTAAAGCAAAGACGGTGTGAATGAATGACATGGCCATGGAGCAGCCTACGTGTACGACTCTTCTTTGTCTCTTTTCTTCTTTGAACACTGTTCCTACTACCGTGTCCATTATGCGCACGGCCACAACTAAACATTATTCAAATCAATCCGGTGAATTATTATTTTTTATTTCTAAACCAAAAGGAGGCTTTGTATGATCCCAACTTCCATTTAGTAATCAGTTGTTTGTTTGTGCAAAAGGGTACTTACTTACCCTACTCATTCACACGTGTCTCTCTCTATCTCTTCAATTTTATAATGTACTATCTTATTGGTGGATTCACTAAATAAGGTCACCACCACATTCAAGCAATATTTTATGTTTTCTTTTAAAAATCACAATGCAAAAGCTATTGAAAGCAAACAGAATTTAATAATTTTAATCGATAATTAATTAGTATAAATATTAAATTATTTTTAATAAATACATTTTATTAATTTATATATATAAATTGAATTGATTTATATATGTAAATTATTATTAAATAAATATAAATTTAAAATAATAATATTAATTAATCATATAATATTAGTGATCTCATTATGTTATTTATTTATATTTTTTTGTTAAAATAAAATAATAATAAAAAATAAAGGAACGTATTAAAATTATTAATTATTAGAATAATTAAATATTTTATATTAGAATAATAAAAAATATTTTATAATAATATAATTCATTTATTTATAAATATTAAATATGTATTTTTATATAATGACGCATGAGGTTAATTTTTTTATATTTTTGCAAAAAAATATTGTATATTGAAAAAGATCATAAAGAGAAAGAAAAAGAGGGGTGCTACGCATACAAGTTATTTGGTTTAAGTCATACAAGTTGGAAGAAACTTAACAAAAAGCACGCTGGCTCATATACGATTTTCATGGCGTGGTTCGCATTCCTCCTTCTTCTCCTCCTCTTCCTTCTTCTTCTCCTACTCTTCTTCTTCTTCCTCCATGAAAACGAGTTTTTTTGTCAAATTTGTTCGATCTCCTTGCCTTTTCATTCGTTGTTTTATCTGCGTTTATCATTGGTATTCTTACTTCGTTTTTTTTTTCGATTTTCATGGTTTCTAAAATCAAACTTTGAAATTGTTTTGAAGATAATGGAATTTCATAAATACACCCAAACGATTATAGAAATACACCCAACCGATTACAGAAATACACCCAAACGGTTACAGAAATACACTCAAACGGTTACAGAAATTTACCCAAACGATTATAGAAATACACCCAAAGAATTACAAAAATACATCCAAAGGATTACAAAAATACACCCAAAGGATTTAAAAAATACATCCAAGGGATTTAAAAAATACACCCAAAATTTGTTGAAGTACACCTTATGCATAATTCAGAACTCTTCTTCTTTCTCCTCCTCATCTTTTGCTACTTCTTCTTCTTCATTTTCTTATTTCATATTCTCATAATTCTTTTTTGGAAGAAAAAATCAAAAAAGAAGAAAAAATACATAATGTTGCAAAATCAAAAGAAGAATGAGGAGAAACACAACGATGAAGATGAAATACTTCAAAAACGAAGAAGAAGAAAGAAGAAGAAGAAGAAAGAAGAAGAAGAAGAAGAAGGAGAAGGAGAAGGAGAAGGAGAAGGAGAAGGAGAAGGAGAAGGAGAAGGAGAGGAATGGAGAAAGAAAAAGAAGAAGAAATAAATGACTTGTATGACTTGTATGAGAAAACGCTTGTATGTGAAGAATTTCTCAAAGAAAAATATAAGCAAACAACTCCTAACCAGTATAATTATAATTAATAATAATTAATTTTGTATTTTTTAAAATAAAATTTAAATAATCACTAATTAACGATAGTTAATTAGTATGGAGTGCAATTCAAAATGTTTGTTGGCTTATTGTTGGTTAGACTCGTTTTAGTTACCTAGCAGAATTAGAGAAAGTATAGATAAATAATGTAAATGTTGAACAACGTTGAACAACGGTTTAAAAAAAAGATTAAATTAATTATGAAAAAGTATAGGTAGACAATGAAAATATTAAATAATGTGAATAATAGATATATTGGATGTTTATTTTATTAGGTGTACGGATGGTTATTTTAATATTAAAATTTAGATGGTTAATTTGAAGATGTAGTGTGTTTTTATTTGATTGGTAGTTGTTCATGTTGTTCAAGATGATCATTGTTTATCTAACACTCCCCATTAATTATTAAAATCAGATTCTCAATTTATTAAAATAATTAATTTTTGAATTTAAATTATTAGGGTTAGGCAACATAACCTCCTCTTAATATACCGTCACATCACGTTTCCATATCATCTCAACCCTCCTCTCCCTTCTCTACTCACATCATTGTTCATCCCGACAGTCTTTCCCTCTGCCGCTTAGCCCGACATGCCTCTACCTCCGCCGGTAAGCTCGACGTGTCTCTCCCTCCAACGCTCAGCCCAACACGGCTCCCACCCACTCGTCCATTCAATGTTGTTGCTGTTTTCGCACCACTCTTCCATAGCGGCATTGTTGTAGTGTCGCGCCACCGGTATGTCGTTCCGAGGCGCCGTCGTTCCGAGGCGCCGTAGTTCCCAGTAAAACCCGCTGGAGAGTGAATCATTGATGGAGCCATCAATCCGTTCATCCTGTCGCGCGCATTCCCCATGGGCCACTGCAGCCATCTCGCGTTCCACGGGCGCTGGTATTGTCTCGTCGCTATTTTTCCTCCGTTTCCGTGGTTCTCCTCCCCCTCTTTTTTTCTTCTTCTTCTTTCCTTTTTTCGAATGTGATTTACATTAAGAACAAACATCCTATTTGCAGGAAAAATAAGTATCTGGATTGGATTTAAATAGATATAATAAAATTTACTAGATGTTTATTTTACTAGATATGTGGGTGATATTTTAAAGTGAATGTTTATTTAATTTGGATTGGATTTAAGTAAATACAATAAAATTTGTTGGATGTTTATTTTACTAAGTATGTAGATAGTTATTTTCATTCTAAATCAACGTTCTTGATGGAGAAAAAGTTTGATGGCATTGAAGCTAGCTGGTAAGAAAGAATCTGACGGTGTAATGAGGGTTTGGGAAGAGAGTATGCAGCGTTAAAAGAGTTAGAATGTGGATGATTAAAATATAAAAGCTGGAAGTAAAAGATTTTTGGGAGTATAATTTGTGATGAATTATTTTTTTTGCTTTTCTATAATGAGCTAAGAGTGTAGTTTCTTGTTCACGACTTCACATTATTCAAAAATGTTGTTAGTTACTTATATTTTTCCTTATTCAAATATTAGTTGTCTAGCTAGCGCAACCAATATAACTAAATGATCATTACTGTATGCAAATTACGTATTTGTGTTTATTTAACCATCTGATAAATATAAAGATAAAAAAATCAACTTTATCAAATATTAATAAAGGAGATGTCTAAATGGAAGATCGACTTTTGCATGTTCAAAGCATCGTCGTTCGTTTCGGGTCGCCTTCAAACATATCATTATTGTTGAATAATCCATGATGCTAGTGCTATTATGCTAATGGACCCTTTTTTTTTTCTTTTTGTTTGACGAGTGGACTTGGTCGCTTAATTTGGGTTATTATCTACGCTTTCCTTTAATTTCGTGTTCTGTGGAATGGTTCAATGGGCACATGCAGTAGTGGCGCTGGAAATGATTCAGCATAGTGTATGTATATGTTCCGTTTGCACTAAGCCAATTGGTGTATTTGTAAAAATTTCATGGATATATACTTGCATAATAATACTCAAAAAAAAAAAAAAAAAAACAACAACACTTGAATGCCCTCATATTCGTTTATGCTCAAAATATAATTATTATTATTATTACTGGGGTTCAATTCAGTTTCTTAATCAATTAAGTAACTAAGGAATATACTAGATAAGTAACTTTAATTTGTCAAAATGAGTTACATGGAAGAACACGGGTTTGTCTTTTAGAGTAGTGTACGTTATTTAGCATCAAAATTTGACGCATAGACTAATTAGGCAACTTGACTAGTCAAAGTTATATTATTAATGTAAGCAGCATGGCAAGTTTGGCAACGGTAGTGGTAAATATTGGTGATGGCTTCTTAAAATAAAATGGGTCAGAGGGCCTAAACTGCTCCATTCTTATTAATTGTATGGTGGCTCTGTGACCTCTAGCTTCCATAAAACTACTTTTGCTGATTCAATAGAAAGTGTTATTGTGAAAATAAAAATTAATTTCTTTTAGATCATGCCATACATTTTATTTAAAAAAGTAAAATGGTGTAATATTATATGAGAAATGTTAAAATGTCATTAGAATTTATTATTTTTGGCCTTCAGTTAATTATCAATATTTAATAATATAAGATAAAAAAATATTGTTAAATTACTAAACTTAAAAAAAACTACACTAAAAAAATTGAGTAGATGATTGAGTGAAAAATCAATAAATTCTAATATCCCTAGCATTATTGATATTATATTATCAATGAAAATAGTCTGAATGTATAGTTTGAATTTAATTGCATAATTGTGTTTGTTGACGATAGTATCAAATTTGCTCCACATACATTTCGTATAAGTTAATATTTTGTTATTTTATTTTATTTAAATAAAAGAGTGTATGTAGCTTTTGTCGCTTTGTGGTTGACTGAGTATAATGCAACTATCTCATCATCACTGATAGTGAGTAGTGATTTTTAATTTGAAGGACGAAGAATGTATATATGTCATTGACTTTGTTTTTTTTTTTTTTTTTGAGTGTGTGGAGGTTTCTGGCTTTCGGGTTGCACTATATACGAATGTGGGAGTGGACCATTACATGATTTAACAGAACTCTTACCTGGTCAAACTAAAAAAAAACATTCTCGATCCATTGAGAATGTAATCCAACTCCAAATTAAAGTTGGTAGGGAACGAAAAAGGACAATTATTCTCTAGAAACCTTGTAGTTCACTCCTTCATTTGGTTGTCCCAAAAGTGGTCTTGTCAACTACATGTATGTGATCAACTGAAATTAATGTGTGCCTAATTAGCCTATGATGACCGTTGTTATCGTTGCTTCTCTCATTGCTGAAGTAACCGTCTCACGTTTCTTCGCTACAAGCTAGGAGAAGAACATTCAATGCAAATTTGCATTTGAATCATTTAATTTGTGACACCATAATTAAACATCTCTATAGCCACTCACGATGATTCTCACTAATATTATATATGTTCATGGAGAGTATAATAAGAAATAAAATTAAAACTTGAAATGAAAGATAAAAAAGCCTCTATGTTTTAAAATAATATATCAAAATATTAATAATAAAACAATGTGGTTAACAAATATGAAAAATGCTACTTGTACAACACTAATCAGCCTTTAATCAGCCTTTAATAATATTTAATTATTTTTTTATTAAAACACTCTCCTATTTTTTAGGTACATATTTATAAATTAATTTAATTTAAGGAAAAGTATGTGGAACCAAAAGGAGATCAGCCAAAAGATAAACAAAACAATATTAAATTAATTAATTTAATTTTTATTTAATTTTTAATGTTTGTTATTAATTGTCGTTTTGAATAAAATCTCTCATTGACTAATATGTTTCAAATCCCCAATAACCACCCCTGAGATCACGGAACCCTTTCAGCAAGCCCGATCCAAAATTTATTTTCCCTTTTGTCAAACACAAATTCGAAAAATACATAAAAGAACATTCATTTAATATGAAAAAGAAACATTCTCATACTTAGTAGAAGAAACATCCATATATATTAACTCAGTAGAGATTTTGAATTCATCAAAAGGTATTTGGCTGGATTTTGGCTGATATGCTTTTGGTTCCCTAGCTTTACTCTTAATTTAAATATTAAAATCGAAAATGTCTCTAACTACTTGTACACTTCATAGGAGAAGTAGTTATTGGGACTTTGACGTGGGGTAAGCTTCACATAACAAATACAGCGGGTTATTCCTTTTTTTCCGTAACACTCACTCACCCTGCATAGCTGAAGCCTCCTCTCAGTTTGATTTTATTTGATGTTCTCCTAAAATTTAAGAGAAAAGATTTAGTTGATATGATCATAAAAATTGTGTTTTTATTTTTCAATTATAACACATCTAATAGTATAATATTATATACAAAATATTTTTAAAATATATCCAAAATCGTAAAATTCTAGTTTTTACGTCTTATTATATACAAAATATTAATCTCTTACTTATTGTACTTTTGATAAAATGCAGGATCTGTTTCAGTGATGAATGATCGAATATAATTATATACACAAACTAAAATATTTTCAATTGTAGTTTCTTTTTCAATTGTAACACATCTAAAATTATTAAATTATATAAAAAATATTTTTGAAACACATCCAAAATCATAAATTTAAAATTTAAATTTAAACACTAAAAAATAATTGTAACACATCTAAAATTATGAAGTTATATAGAAAATATTTTTAGAACACATCCAAATTCATAAATCTAAAATTTAAATTTAAACATTAAAAAACAATTGTAACACATCTAAAATTATGAAGTTATATAGAAAATATTTTTGAAACACTTCCAAAATTCAGAAATTGCACATGCAAAAATAATTTAGCATTGTAATATATATGAAAATATCTTCAAGCCATTTATTCGATTTTTATTTTAAAAAAATAAAAAACTTATACAGAATAATAAAGAAAGTAATGGTGTCAGAAACCCATCCAAACTTTAGGTAAGTTTTCGGCGGGAACGAACGACGACGTTGATGCGGACGGACGAAGAGGAGAAGGAAGACGGCGATGAAGATGAATGTTGACGAAGGGAAATGCAGCATTGTGAATGAGTGCCGAGAAGGAGGAAGGCAGCATCGAGAATGAGCGCGGAAGTGGAAGGTGAGCGGATGAACGGCGGCAGAGGATGATTTCTCTGGGTTTTCGATGTGCGCCTCTGGATTTTCGATGTAGGACAAACGTAATTTCTCTACTTCTTTAAGTGTTTTAATTTGTATAGGTTTAGTTAATAATTAGATGATTTAAGGTTTATTTTAGAATTTTAAAATTAAAATTTTGAATTTTGAATAATTTGATTTTTAGATATGTATTTAAATTATAATATATTAATAATTAAATATATTAAATCTAAAACAGAAATTTAAAATTTAAAATTTAAAATTTAAATTTTAGTTTTATTTAGTTTGTATTTTGAATATGTATTTAATTTTAAAAAGACACTAAATCTATTCATAATTTTTAAATATATTTGTTTTAATTTTTTTAAAATTATTGTAATAAAAGGCTGAATATTGTACCATTTTTAAAGGATACCTAGTTGAATTGAACAAATATTATCATTTTTTGACTCGTACTTGGCCAACAATAATTTGCAAGTTTATTTATAGACATTTTATACGTAAAAAATATATAATTTACACTTATATTTATTAGAATTTTATATACATAAATCAATATAATTTGCATTCAAATTTTTTAAAATTTGCATATATAAATTAATAAAATTTATTTATTAAAAATAATTAAATATTTATACTGATTAAATAATAATAAAATATACTAAAAACTGTTGATTTTCAATAGTTTTTCTTAATAATATATAGAAAAAATTTTAATGTTTTTAATAGAAAAAAATAGATAAAAAATATGGAACTTTTGAGATCTAATTGGGATCTATAATGAAAAATAATACTGCCCCTTTCTAAGAAAATTCTAAAAGTCAGATAAATGTATTCTTGATATCATTTAATTAACATATATGGTTGGCCCAGACCAAAAAGAAGAATTATTCTCACTGTTTTTATTAGTTTGGTCAAACCTCAGAAGACTTTAGACTTAATCAAAATCAACCAACAACAAGAAGTCACATTCCACTACTGTTCCACTAAGATGGCGCAGGGCCGCGCTCTGTTAACGATTACATATAAACATTTAATTGTTTTTTTTCCTGTTTTTGTTACTATGTTTTATGGAATTTTAAATTAAAGTTTAATTAAAAAATTAATTATTTTTTATTTAATATTGATTAATTTTTTAAATTATTATTTTATTATATATTTTAAATTTTTAATCTTAAATGTTAAATTTTAACTTTAAATTCTAATTAAATTATCTAAAAATAAGAATAAAAATAATTTTGCAATTAAAAAATTGTTAATGTTAATCATTTAAAAGTTGATGTTTAATATTTAAACTATTGATAAATTTATTCTAAAATTATAAAAAAACCATCTATATATATTGAAAAAATAACTAGTTGATATTCTTTTACAAAAACAAAATCATAAACTTATTAAAAGTTCATTAAACTATAATAGTCACCTAGAAGAGAAAAAATTATTTGACTAACATTGAGTCTAAGAATACATATTGAAGTTATTATCAAATTTTTAAAATATTTTATTTTAATAAATACACAATAAATAAGTTAAAATTTTAAATTTTATATATTTTTTAAAAAAATATAATTAGTAATCTTGTTAACCAACTTTCTTAGTAGATGTATTTTTCCAACTGAATTGTTGTGAAATTATCTATTTAAATTTTTCTATTCAATTATTCACTTATCATAAAAAGTTTTAAGTTAAATACATATATTGAACCATCCAGATATTTTTATTTTCTATTTATCTATATATTTATATATAATTAGAATTGTTGTATTGCTTGAGAATTTCTTTGTTTACACTTGTTTAATGATAATAATTTCAATAGAAGAAAATTATTTTATTTGTCTATATTGCTATTAGGTTATTTATTTTGATGATGATGATATGTACTCGTTTTCTTTATCTATATTATTATTAGGTTATTATGATGATTATATGTACTCATTTTCTAGAACAATGTTTCAAAAAGTAATAAAAAAAATAATTTCTAGTAAAAAATTTTCAAAAAAACTATTTGTCTAATGTATTAAATTTAAATTTTTAAATAAACTTCCGATATCATTTATTTTGTTTGAGAGTGGTTAAATTATGTTGTCCTCTTAAAATGAATTTATTTTTGTAATAATTATATTTAACAAAATAAATTAAAATTATTTGTAATGAGCACGTTAGAATATAATACATTTGATAATAGTATTTGATAAATTTTTAATTAATATCTAACATGATTAAATAAACTTAAGAGTACAAACTTATTTTATTTTAGTAATCATGATTGTAGGACAAATTTCAAGGCGTTGCTCCTCGCTATCCCTCTGATTTCATTCCCATGGAGACCATCTATCTGATCCCATCCGTGCTCCTCGCTATCCCTCTGATCTCATTCCCATGGAGACCATCTATCCCATGGAAACCATCTATCTGATCCCATCCCGTGGAGACGCTTGCTCCTCGCTATCCCTCTGATCCCATCCCCATAGAGATCATCCATGGAGACCATCTATCTGATCCCACTCCGTGGAGACGCTTGCTCCTCGCTATCCCTCTGATCCCATCCCCATCCCCATGGAGACCATCGTCGCGAGTATTTCTATGTTTTATTAATCACTGCTACGCTCCATTTGTTTAAGAAATTAAAAAATACATATTTGATTGCATATTCATTGCAGAAAAAATAAAAATAAAAACCTAATAAAATCAGCAAAAAGTTAGTCTGAACAAAAAAAACAAAGAATAATTTAAACTAATATTCAAATCCATTAAATCATGCTGAAATTGCAATGAGAATTTTTGTTATAGTATATTTATACTTGTATAATACAAATGTCATATCACTGTAGCATTCAACCATCCAAAGTTACGCATACAACTTCCAATTACAGAGAAAACAATAAAGCATCACTCACACAAGGTCACTGGCTATGCCATGTCTAAAATATTCGTAGGTTAAGAAAAATCCAGCTCGCACCAATCTAGAAAAAGATGTAATCTGTTCTCTCCAAGCAGGAGGAGCAACACAAAATTACTCCATGGTCCATGCAGTAATCAACCTGTTCTCATGATTATGTGAACTCCACTATCAGTATCCACTATGTCGCTTATCTCACCAACTTTCAGAGCGTAAGTTGCTTCTTCAAAAGGCTTCTGCATCTGGCCACGGCCAAAAGGACCTGCTTCCAAGAAACCGATTGATTCTCTCAGATTTGCAAAATTAGATACAAATGCAAATATTGACAGAAGGATCCAAGTCTAAAACATGGAAATAGAAGATGGTCAGAGGGATGGGGATATGCAAAATATGCAATCATGAAAAATTGAAAACTGGTAACAATAACTACCGCATAATACATACTTGACAAATTTATGCAATTTAAAGATCATTCAACCACAGGGTTTGTAAATTGAATTCTAGCAATATATGTTGTCAGATATAAACTCTTTTAGTCTGTGTTCTGTACAATGACAAGAAATCATATCATAATCACACTTTGTAGAGATTAGAGAACAACAACAGCTTAGCTTTATTCCATTATGTGGGTTTGATATGCCCCATGTAGAGAGAAGATAGAACATATTACTTCGTCAGGTGAAAATCAGACTGATTTTATTCTAAATTTAACACAAATAAAAGAGTTTAAAAAAGAAGAATTCTCCATTTATGGAAGTCGCTGGAGAGAGACACAAAATAGTTAGACCAGTGGAATGGCATTTTGAGCTGACTTTAAGGTCTCTCGGTAGTAAGTAGTAACCACTAACCACACATGGCAAAAGATTCATACAATGCAATGCCAGAGCCTGTATGCTTGAATCGGGTACCACTGGATGCTAAAGACCCCGAAAATCAAGAGTACTAACACACATTCTTATGGTATCAAATTATCCATCCATCTTAGAGCAATCATTCGAGAATAGCTAATTCCTAATATAATTAGGATAAGCAATCTCACTTCGTAAACTCAATTATACTTCCTTATTATCGTGATAAGTTGATAACAAATAACAAATTGCAGAGTGAACAACGACAATTCATAATGATACCTAATTACTCAAGCAAGATCTAAACATAATAGGAAATGTTAACAACGCTTTTCACTTCCTCTACTAAGTAAATAGATATTTTTCTGGTTAAATTTGGAATTATATGAAGAAGAGAGGGACTGACCGAGATCGCCGCCGCGCTTAGCAGAGCTGCAATCGGAGAAGCGAGAGGCGATGTCCTCAAACTTGGCTTTGCCAGAAACGATGTCGTCACGCAAGGCCTTTAGCTGAGAGACGGCGCTGTCTCTGGTGGTGTTTTTGATGACCTGGCCTTCTGGATCCTTCCACGACGCCTTGCGCCGCGAACCTTGGTGCTTCACCAGTATGTGCGATGCCCTAACCTCACCTCCATCACCACCGTGTCTGTTGCTAGACAACGACATCTTCTTCGTCTTCTTCAGATGCTGCTTATGCTTCTCCTTCTGCTCCGCCGGCACCACCGGAGGCTTCTTCCTCTTCCGATCACACTCTATCTTCGCCGGAATTCAAGAGAGAGAGAGAAGAGATGTGTGAGTGAGAGGGCTCCGAATCAAAATCGGCTTCACGAAAAGGAAAGTAGTGAGGAAGAGATAATGTGTTCCCAATAGAACATGCCTGTTCCCCAATCATAATCGTTCCAACTCCATCGTGCGGTCCACATCTATTGATCTAATGGATCCAGTAAGCTAGATTTTTTAACTTTTTTTTTACCAAAATATGTCTATATTATATAGGTAGTATTATTTTTGTTTCCCTGCTTAAACAGATTCTAATATTATCCTCTTGCACTATATTATTCATATATTAAGTCAGATCTTAGTATTATTCTCTTAGATTATATTATCCATATATTAAGTCAAGTGGATAATTTTTCAGAGCACTAATATACTCTTACTATACAAGAATACATTAGAGTAACTACTTATACGTGTATACATTTAAAATGTCCAAATTGATTTAAAATATACAAAATTTAAAATTTAGACTAAATAAAATCAACAATAATTATTCAAATTTCTCACTTGAAACCATTCACACCAACTAATTCTGATTTTCATTCACCCAAAGCTGTAACTCCTCACTTTTCGCTAGACACTAGTTCCGCGGGGAAGAGACGATCTGATTCTAAATTCAATGGCATATCCTCTAAAGTTCGTGGGAATAGCAGAGGTTGGAATAGAATCCCTGGTGAAACTTAACTCTGGCTTCTGCCTTGGGAGTGCTCTAGCATTCTCTTTTATAAAATTTTCTTAAGATTCATAGAATATCACAGAAGCAATAACAACCAGACAAAAACAAACCTAAACCAATAATAAACAGTATACGAAAGAAATAGAAAAGATAAGAATATTTATGGAATCCTAAACTTGAGAATCTGGTGCAGCAATTTTGTTTTTTTGAGCAGAGGACTTGACGAATTTGTTCCAATAAGGATGATTCTCCCACACAAGAGAAATTTCTTCAATGGGAATACCCTTTGTCTCTGGCAAAAACTTGTAGATAAAGATACTCGTAACAATCACAAAGAATGCAAAAAAGATGAAGAGCCCGAACTTCATATGGCACAACATTGAAGTGAAAACTTGGGCAATGGCAAAGGTGAAGATCATGTTAACCGAAACGTTGACACTCTGAGCTGCGGATCGAACTTCAAGCGGGAATATTTCACTTGGTACCAACCATCCTAGTGGACCCCACGACCATGCAAATCCCGCCACGTAGATACATATGAATACCACAACAGTTAAAGCAAACCACTTGGGAAGAACTCCAGGGTTTCCATCTGTTCCAAATTTGCTACCTATCGCAGCTGCGATCACAAGCTATACATACACACATACACAACAAATTAAACTTATATATATACCAACAATAATATTAATAATGAAATTTTTATTTTAGTTAATGAAACACATATAACTAATATACCTGACAGATAAACATTTGAGCACCACCTTCGAGGAAAAGCTTTCGTCTGCCAACCTTGTCAACAGTAAAGATGGAAACAAGGGTGGCAAGGGCGTTACAACCTCCGGTAATCATGGCAGACATAAGGGAAGCAGTTCCACCAAAACCAATAGTTTTGAACAAAACAGGAGCATAGAATGTGATGACATTCATGCCAGTGAGTTGTTGGAAGAAGGGAATGGCTATGGCCATGGTGAGGTGAGGCCTGTACTCACTTTTGAGCAAAGAAGACCAAGGATGCTTGACCTGTTTGGAGGCTTCACTGGCAACAACAAGATCCTTAAACTCCTCGTCAACATCATCGGTTCCACGAATCTTGATTAGTTCCTCCTTGGCCTTCTCAGCTTGTCCACGCTCGATCAACGAGTTTGGAGACTCAGGAAGAAACATTGCACCGATGATGATCATTATTGCAGGGACTCCTGCCAAACCTAAGCTATAGCGCCACCCTTCGCCGTTCTCCATCTTGGCAAAAAGGTAGTTCAGAATATTGGCAACAAAAATGCCAATGGTGATTGCCAATTGAAACAGCATGTTAAGTGCTCCTCTGTATTTATGGAACAACCTCAGACACGTAGATCGGCACAGACTATATCAACGAATAAAAACATGTAATGATTATTATGAATTAGGAAGAAACATCATACAGATAATAATATGATTAATTATTATTAGTAGAAGTACCTGATTGGCGCATCCGATTCCAAAACCTAGCAACATGCGGCCAACAATAAGCATCCAAACTTGCTGGGCGAAGCCATTCAAAGCTGCACCGGCGAGAAAGAGAACACCGCCGGAGATCATGGTGAGGCGCCTACCGAAGGCTCGAGTTACCTTGGATGCAAAGATTGATGCCACAAGAGCAGCCAAATAGAGAGAGGAAGTGAAGAGTGTGAGCACTTGGCTATCAAATTTACAATATTGGTTATCAGTGGGCTTAATGTTGTGCTCCTTTGCGTACACATCAGGGAAGAATTTCTTCAGAAAAGGATCCATGGAGGTGACTCCACCTATAATATTCATTTAGCATCACAAAAACATGGATCATCATCAACTCTTTGATTTTATAAACTATTAACATAAAATACATATACGTACCTGAAATGCCTAAGTCATATCCAAAGATAAGACCTCCAAATGCAGCGGTGACACATGTTATGAAGACTCTGAAAGTGAGTTTTCCGGGATAGTTCTTTTCGGAAGACCCCTTCTCTATGAAGCCACCCGCCATTATTATACTAGCTAACACAAACAATCAGTTAAAACAGGTGAACACTAAAGAAGAATAACTCTTATTTATAGTTAAATTACTTAGCGGATAAAACTTATCCAACTGATTAAATATTAAATATCTATCTTCGCTTATTCTGTTATCATCCAATCTTTTTCAAATTATATATTTTGATTTGATTTTTGAATTTTGAATAATCTATTTTTATCTTCTATTTATCTATTTACTAGTGTTAAATCCGTGCGTGCACGGGCTTATATTTAAATTTGATAAGTTAAATTAAAAATAATATTTTATACCTATATATTTTTTAAAGTTAGTATAATACTATTATCGTCGTTATATAATAAACGTGTTAAATATGTTGTTTTATCTTTATTCAAAGTAAAATATAAATAGAAGAATTTGGAATTTATAATATTCTTGAATCATAAGGAGGGAGACATGAAAAAAATAAAAAATGTATAATTGTAATAATAGCATGTTAATTTTATACTAAATTTTTTTATCAAAAAGCTAATAAAAATTTATCGACAACCTAGTATCTTACTAACTTCATTAGAAAAGCAATTGGCATAGGATGTTGTACTCCTTGTTACACATTTCATTTCAAATCTGAAAAAAGAGTTATAGATAAATTAGTTATATCTATAGTAAATATTTGTACAAAAGTATAAATCATAACATGCTATTAAAGTGAAAATAATATTATTCTTACCTAAATATTATTAAAAACCTCTTTGAACACGACATTTGTTGTTGATAACTTTGGATTACCGTCTTCGTCTAGAATTAAAACCCTGAGGCCATTGCGACTCTTAACTCTTGACAAAGCAACATAAAGTTGTCCATGGGTGAACATTGATTTTGGCAAATAAAGGCCTACATGTAATAATGATTGACCCTGACTCTTGTTAATGGTCATTGCAAAGCATACTGTTAATGAAAATTGTAATACTTTAATTAAAATTATAATTAGATTTTTTTAAATAAATACACATTAAAAATTAATAACTAACTTAATTATATCAACAATAATTCAAAGAAAAAATTTATAACTTTATGACATTAAATATTAAATTAGATATTATCAGAATATCAACGGTAAAAATCAAATTAAAAATAAAATCACAGGTAATAACCAAATAACTTCAATTTATATTTAAAAAAAATTCTAAATTCTAAACATAAAAATCGAAAAGAACCAAAAGAAAAATAACAACTCAAGAAAAGACAATGTTTCTACCAAAACAAACATATGCTTGGCATTATTCTATTAGATAGACTCTAAAAGGGATTCCAAAACATGTGCATCCAAATTCTCAAGTTTCTTTCTCAATCTTAATCTTCTTGCAAGTTGAGGTATCTTCTTCCACCTTCGATTCTTCCGACTCCGAGGATAATCGCTTAGTTGGTGTAATAGCATTTTTCAACAATTAGGATTTATCACTGGCCGCAACTTCATTGGAGAATTCAAGCAATAAATTATGTACAAAATATCACGTTAAATTAAAGACTTCTTTCTAACTTTTGATTTTATCTCACTAATATTTTTTGAATAAAATTAAGATCTAATTTTGAGAGAACAAACAAACAAAAAAATTATTTTTTGAACAAATACCTTAGCACCTTCTACTTTCTCCCCTTCAATGATTGAGGATGTCTTTGAAATTGGAAGCAAACCACCGGTGTAGTCAACATTCTAAAATTATAATTAATTATTAATTATTATTTATAAATTAGATACTATTAATGACCAAGGAAGCAAAAAATATATTAATTTTTAATAGAAAGTACACTTATAATTATACTCACAATTTGAATAGAGTGAGCCTCTTTGAATTTATTTATAAGGTCCACATTATCAGTCATCTTCTTAACTTTATAAGAAGGTGAAAAATGTGGATTATCAGATATTTGAACTTCAAATCAATTAGGTTGAGTAAAAGTGTAGATGTATCCGATAAATCTCCTTTTTGAAGGGTATTACATAATATATTAATAATAAATAATATAAAAATTACCAATAAAAATATCTTCACTATGTTTTTAGAAATAAATATTGGTTAGATCTTATCAATATGAGTGGATCAAGTATCTCCACACAGCTCTTTTCCAAAACTTTTTTTACCTACTTGTCAAAGACTACAAAATATGCACAGTCAGAATCATCAATGACACCAAACTTTATTCGGTACCTGTTTAAAAAAGAAAATAACATAAAAAAAAGTTAAATATAGACTATTCAATATCTAATCCAATGTGCATAGACTTTAATTTAAAAAAATAAATAAATAACCTTAGAGTTATGGATAAAGGGAGACGGCCACAACTTGAACATTTGAAAGTTTTTGTAAAAGCATACGTGGACGTGTTGCATTCACATTGGTCGTACCACCAATCTGAAATATCATAATATGAGTTATAGTAGCCAAGGCAACACAAATAGCATTCTACAAAAATTAATGATTAAATTTCCTAAATAAACAAATAAATAATATAAATTTAAAATAAAATAGAAAAATATTAGTAGAAAACTCACGTCTTCATCGAGCCAAACCATCTCAATTGAGTATGACAATGGAGAATTTTCGTAATTTGGTAGTGTCCATAACCGTATTACTCGTATACGTACACATAAATTGTCAATTGTAGGATTGATGTCAGCAATTTTGTGAATACCAGCCATTGGAATAAGTAAAGAGATTTTGGATATATGTAAAGAAAGGGATTGATGTACTTTAAATTGTGGTGCTTTACATCTCTCATAACTTATACTTTTATAGTTGCATCATAACTAAATTTTTTTAAATTTGGTTGACTTTAATTTAAAATTTAAAAAATAACAAACCAAGTAAAACAACCCAAACTTAAAATTTAAAAATAACAACCTAAACAAATAATAATTTAAAAAATCTAAACTAACGTAAACCGTTATAGTAATATTAGTATGTAACAGCCGAAATATAATTAACGTAAATTTTTTTAAAACTCTAAAGTTCTTTAAAAGAGCGTATGTAGCTGCAAATTTTAAAAAAATCAACAAAATTTTAAAAAATAATAGTAAAAAGAATTAACAAATTTTTAAAAAATAGTGTTAAAATGTAAAAAATAACAACCTAAGTAAAATAATTTAAAATTTAAAAAATAATAATCTAAGTACAACAATCTAAAATTTAAAAAATAACAACTTAAATAAAATAATTTAAAATTTTAAAAATAACAACATAAGTAAAACAACCCAAACTTAAAATTTGAAAATAACAACTTAAGCAAATAATAATTTATAATTAATAAATATAATTCTAAAAATTTTTAATAATGACACCTAAGCAAATAAACTCCCGGACTCAACGTATGAGCGCCACATCAACATATGAACTTCCCATTTGTATACTATAAAGATAAAGATAAAGATATATAATTATAATTATAATTCTTTTATTGCACGAGGAATTGTGATTGTGGGCACTTGTTTAATTTGGATAAACACCCCTATGTGGGATTATTATTATTATTATTATTATTATTATTATTATTATTATTATTATTATTATTATTATTTCATTTTTTATGTTATTTATTTATTTTGAAGTTGTTAAATTATTATTATTTAGAAAATGTTAGTAATTATATTTTATTAATTAAAAAAATTAAAAAATAAGACAAATTACATAAATAAATAAAATAGAACTAAAAATTACTCAATTACTATTTTTCAATAATAATTACATTTTCATTCTAAATTTATTTGATATAAACTGCTTTTATTTTGAGGTATAGAGAATTAGAATTTGGTACTAAAATTTTAGTTTTTGTCTTTAAAATTTTAGTATTTCAATATCTCAAAAAGTGGAGACTCATAAGATACTAAAATTTTTGAAGATAGAGACTAAAATTTTAATAAATTTTTTTACTTAAAATATCCTCATTCAATTAATTAATTCCAACTTTATTTTTTGTGTAAATTAAATTAGAGCTTCAAATCATATATTTTTATTTTTAAATTTTGAATTTTAAATAATTTATTTTCATCTCCTATTTATCTATTTATATATAAGGTGAAAACCCAGGTAGTGCAGTCGATCTGAGTTTTCACCTATATATAATTATAATTATAATTCTTTTGTTACTTGAGGAATTGTGATTGTGGGCACTTGTTTAATTTTAATGGACAGCCATGGGATTATTATTATTATTATTATTATTATTATTATTATTATTATTATTATTATTATTATTATTATTTCAATTTTTTAATATCAATAAATATTTTTTTATATTATATTATTTTATTGAATAAATACAAATTTTGTATTTTTTTAATAAATTTGATAAAAGATATAAAATAAAGTAGGATAGATGTATAATGATGTTAAAACAACTTTTCTTTATCCATCAAATTTTTTGTGATTCAGTTTAATTTGATTTTGAAAATTAAAAAATAATATTTAATAAATTCAACTATATATTCTAATTACAAAAAATAAATATTTCTACTTTTGGAAGACAAAAGATTGAAAATAAAAAAAACTTTAATTATCTTAATTTGACCTCTTATAAAAAACATTAGATAATAAGGTTTTGTCTTCTATTTATAAAAGTCAAAATAAAAAATCAAATAGGCTTATCAAATTTATATACATTTGTTTATTTTATTCAAAGCAAATTTTCAAATAAAATTGAATCAAACTGATATTGATTTTATTCAAAATATATAGTTGAGTTTTTATTCAAATTAAAGTCAGATAATTAAACTCAATTACGAACACTGCCAATGTAAACTGAGTTAAATTTAATAAATTTGATCTCATAACAAAAAATTTAATGGATAAAAAAAAATTGTTTTAACATTATTATACATTCTATTTTATTTTATATCTCTTTTTCTCAAATTAAAGTTTATTGGTTCACTTTATTTTATTTTTGTAATTAGATTATATTTATTTATTATATTTTCAAAATATAAATCCAACAAAAATATATAATTAAAGTCGACTAAATAATATTCATATGGTCGTCAACATAAGATTGTCATAAAAAAGAATGTTGATTATTATAATGAGAAATTGAAGGAAGAAAACAAGGTTATTATTACTATTACTTGTAGTATTATGCCGTTGGAAATAAGGTTGAAAGTGAATTGAGTTGAGTCAAGTTAGATCAAATTCAAGTTTCATTTATGAAAATTGAGCTTAGCTCGTTAACAATTGAGTTTATTTTTTAAGTTTAACCTTGATTCATCCAAAATTTATGAACCGGTTCGAACTTACGAATTAACTTAAATAACATGAACATAACTTATAATTTTATATTAATAAATTATAATTTATATATACTAAAAAATATAATTTTATATATTGTATATCTATTAATTATAAATTTTTTATTTATATCCTACATTAAAATCATATAAAAAATAATTATAAAATTTTAAATAAAAACACTAATATATATAAAATTATATACTACTATTTTATATACATATATAATATTAAAAATATAAATTAAATGTATATAAAATATATGTATTAATAATTAATATATATATATATATATATATATATATATATATATATATATATATATATATATATAATAGAATCAATTTACAATGAGCTAAACTAATTCAAATTTAAATTTGACTTATTTAATTTATAAATTTAGTTTTAAGTTTATATTTGATTCATCAGTTTACAATCAACTTATCAAACTATTAATGAATTGAGTTAATTAAAACTGACTCATAAACTCAATTGGCTCACTTTCTCCTAATTAAAAATAATCATCATCTATGTCGATGGTTCAGTTTTCAAAGCTACATAGCTACATAATGAATTTGAATCTGCGACTCCGATCCCTTTCCACGTACGTTTTATATTTTTTTATTTATTTTATGTAAACTCTTTTAATCTCTACTCTCTAGCGGTTTATTTATAATTTAATATAGGTATAAATTATGATAATTTGTAATAGTTTAGATATAAATTTTAAAATTTTTATACCCGATAGAGATTTATATCATTAAAACAACTTTAAATTAATAATTTATAAGAGATAATAATGTTTTTATTTTGATAATGCCATTTTTTTTACAAATTCATATAAAATATAATACAAAAAATTATATAAAAATTAATATTATCAAAATATAAATTCAATTGATCATTGATTTTTTTATATATAATTTTGAATGAGTAGTAAGTAAATAGTGAACATACTAATTAGAATAATTAATTAAAAATAGTAGATGGTAGATATACTATTTAATTAATTATTATAATTACATTTTCCTTTTTTGTATAAGATTTTAGAAGAAAAAATTAAAAAAAATAAATAATTTCTATGTTTTTAATCTAAAACTTAATATATCAAATTGTATAAACTTTGTATTTTGGGATATTACTTCGTATGTTTGAACTAGTAAATCATTCGATAATTTTTTTGAATTTTATACAATTTGGTATATTAAGAAAATATTTTAAATTAAAAATATAACTGATAACGGTAGGTAATTCATAGACCAAAAATTCACTGTTTACAAAATTTTAAAATCATTCACCAGTTTTTATTCATAGAACATCCACAAACTAATGGTTTAGTTGAGACTGCCAATAAGATTATTTTACAAGGACTTCGGAGAAAACTCGAAGATTCCAAGGGAGAAGGGGTCGATCTCATTCCAGAAGTACTATGGAGTTATAACACAACAAAGCAATCATCAACAAAAGAAACTTCTTTCTGGTTGGTGTTTGGGTGCGATGCTATGCTACCTGTTGAAATCTCCTTACAATCTCTTCGGACCCAAAGCTTGAATGAAGGTGACAACATCAAAAATAGAAAAATTGAGCTAGACCTCATTGAAGAATACCGCAGCAAATCCACACTTCAACAACTCGCTGCAAAACACGCCATAGCTCGGAAATATAACAAGAAACTCAAACTGAGGACATTCCAAGGGAGCGACCTTAGCTTGTTCTTAGGAAACTAGAACATGTACGAAAACCATCAGGACATGGAAAGCTAAGTGACAACTAGGAAGGCTGATTCTGGATTTACAAAATCGTTGGGAGAGGAGTATATATACTCCAAACACTAGAGGGTATAATATTACCAAACAATTGGAACATTTCCTACTTAAAACTGTACTACAGTTAGTCTATAAGTCGGGAACAGTGATGTACTCTTTTTTCTACTATCAGATTTTTTTTCTAAATTGGATTTTGCTGGAGAGATTTTAATGAGGCACACCACCCCGCACCTTTACAATTATTTACAATTATTTACAATCCAACAACTATAAGTTATTTTATATATCTGTTTTCTATTGTATTCGGCCGAATACCATAACAAATACTACCAACTCATAAGATGAGTATTCAAACATCCAAAAAGATTTTCAAATAAGAAAATAACATAAACTACCAAATATGCACTAAAAGTGCAATCCCTTTTTTCTGCAACAGTCAAATAATCCCAAATGTTTTCGGCCAAAAAACCAACAGTCCCAAAACAACTACACCTATCATATCATATCAAGTGCACCTATTTACTATAACACTCAATCGGGTACCCTAACGAAAATGATCATTTCGCGAAAAGGAAATCAAACCAACAGTATACAATAAGTGAAATCCTCATGAAACAAACCAAACTACTTACCAAACACGGCATTAAAAACATGCAAGTCAAATATTACAAACTAAATGTTTTTCTCTCTGGCCAAAGGCCAATAAACCAAACAAACGTATACCAAAAGTAGATTTAGACAAATTAAGGGGCATCCGCATTCTCCCCTTCCCGTTCACCATCATTCTCATCATTTTCCACTAACTTGCTGCCAAGAACAATCCTGCAAGGATCCATGGGTGACAAATCTACCTCGGGCGACAAAAGCTTAGCCTGCTCAACAGCGCTGTCAAACCCAGCTGCAAACACCTCTAAACCATGATCCTCTTTCTCAGACTTGAGTTGCTTTTTCTCAACACAAACAACTGCAAGCCTGGATTCAACTATAATCCTATCCTCTTCATCTTTCTTCCCAGCACCCTCAACCAAACCATCTTCTCCTCCAAGGCACTAACTGATTACAAAGCAGCTCGGAGTTTATTCCCTTTGTCCAGGTTTTCCTGCATCAACTGGTCGACCAAAGCCTTATCAAATGCATCCCGAGCATGTCTCAGCTCCTGACTTCGGCCAATACACATTAACCAAGCTCTCATCACCTGAGCAAAAGACAAATTTACAATTACAAACAACCAAGCATTAACTAACAAAATCAAATAACAATAACAAAAATGTACCTACAGATACTGAGAAACACCAACATCGCCAATATAGTGGACAAGCTTTATATCAATAGGGCATTGACCATACTCGTCAGCAACAATAGAAAACGAAAAATGCTCACTCCACAGTGAGGTTAATTCCTCGTCTCCCCTGTAACCATGGAGATCCTTCTAATTTTCAGTGAATTTCTTCACTTGGTCCAAATCGATATCCCTCCCACCAAGCTTATCCTTGGCAACATTAACAGATTTCTCCTTCTTCCCTTCACTTCTTTTTCATTTAAAACTAACTTTCTTTACAGGTGAGGGTTGATTAACCTCAGCGCCTTTCTCTGCCATGGCATGACTACTCGAGCCTTGTTTTTCGATGTTCTTGGTCCGAAAATACGCTCGTAGACTAATGGAGGTCACTTTCGGAGCTTTCTCAACTGCAAACAAAATAACCATATATCAGATACCATGAAAATAAAAAATGTACCAGGTACATACGACTATTACCTATATACCCTGACAGTGCATCTTTATCCGGTTCCAATTCAAGAAGCTCCACAACAGATAACAAATCAGACGAGGATATATGGTTAACTAAAAATTCTACAATCATTTCATTCCTATACTCCATAGTTTCCATACCTAATATCTGCCTTGGCCTCGGAACCCAAAACAAGGGAAATTTCTCTAAGAGGCATTCATCAACATACCAAGAAAACTCGCCCTTGGCAACACCGATTTTCAGAAACATAGATTTGAAACCCTTGTAGGAAGACCTATACAGGCTAAAAATAACACAACCAGGAGCACCGGCCAAGTTCAACCAACAACCTCTCTTAACCCCCTTACACTGAAACAAGCTGAAAAAGACCTCTAATGACGGCTTTATTTCTAAACACTCCATCAAGATCTCAAAAGCTCTAACAAACGCCTAGGAATTGGGATGCAGTTGTGATGGTGCACACTTCAACTGCATCAACACCCACACTCAAACTTTGAAAAAGGAAATCTTACACCCAATTCGACAAACACGCAGCTACACATGAAGAAGTACTCAAAACCCTTACCACAATGGTATACGCGATCAGTAGCATTACACGGCAAAAACCTAAGATTAATACCCCCACCTTTCATAACCCACAAAGATGCTAGACCCAACTGAGACACACTACGATCGTAATAAAAAACAAAAACCCATTTTTTCACCGAATCAGATACCCATGCAAAGGGATCATTTGGATCCCAGACAAACACTTCTTTCACAACTTTATCCCCTTCATCAACAATTTTCCTCTTCCTCCGACCCCTGGCCTTCTTCCCTAACACAGCCTTTTTTCCTTTCTCCATCCTAACAATACAATGAAAATAGTAAAACGAGAAGACACTGGGTAAAAATTACTAACCTTTTCTGCTCATCTTCAGCAAATACACAGAAGACAAAAATCAAGAATGTATAATCAAGGGTCCAACAATCCACCCACTACGCACACCTTCAGGTAGCAAGTTAAACCCCCAAAGATCCATATCCGTTGATTGAAATAATTACTTCACAAATCAACGGACCATATTCAACACCGTTCTTTTCCCCAAGACACATTAATTGCAGATATCTTTTCCAATACTTTCTCTCTCTTCCAAACACCCTCATTTGGTTACCGCCAAAATACCAAGCTTGACCTATTTTTCAAATCTCGCGATAAGCAAGTCTACCTTGGGGGCAACCACAATATCCGATTCCGAGATATACAACAGCTCGACCTGTTATAGCTCGATTCTGCAAAATAGGTCTTGCTTGGGGCTATGATCCGTCACCTCAAAACTAACCCACAACGATAAGCTCGGAATCAAATTCCACCAAACGAGATAACCTCTCTGAGAATCTCTCCAACCAAAACCACTAAACCCCAAATACCATAGCATCAACAAAAGACTCCGTCAAAGCAGTAACATGGATATGGATAACTACCCCAAGTAACTCAATATAAACGAGTGACTTATTTAGTCACAGGTACGCAATTCATTCCATATTCCTCTGAATAATCTCATACTCTTACTTACTTGGGCGTTGGAGTCCTTTTGCAGGTGCCCAACACCGCCGCCCTTATAAGAAGACGACGTTCCTTCCTCTTAATCCAAAGAAAGCAAGTTCAAGTACTAGTGGGACGAGCTATACCTCGGGGAACAGCTACAAATTACAATGATCAATCGATTCTGTTAGGAAATTAACTAAGAGAATAGTTAATAAATTGAAAAATAAGAAGTCTGTTATAAAAAAGAAAAAATAACTCTACTATTTTAATTTTTTGAATTAAAGAAGAGAAACTAAAAGATTAATGAGAATCGTGAAAAAGAAAAATTATATCATGGGCTAAAGGCCCAAAAGAAAATGATAGAAACACTTCTAACTTTTGAAGAAATCAAATCTTATACTATCATAGGGATGCAATATGGCCTCTAGGCGTAGCATATTATTACCAAAGAAAAGAATGAAAGAAAAATTAAAGAAGAAAGAAAAGAAGATGTAAGTCAAGGAGCAGGAATAGTTATTAGGAGTAATGATGGAGTTATTGTGGCAGCTGAACTGAGAATCTCAACCAACTTAAGCTTGGAAGAATGAAGCAGAAACAACGGCGTGCTACTTAGGCTGAAAATTGGCTTTTGAGTTTTGAGCAAGGTTGTGAGAACCGGACTGGTCATCGAACCGGTCAAGTAACTGGTTTAATGGTTCAATAGTTCAATCGGAGTTGAATCGTAGTTGAACTGGTTTAATTAAATATAGAGTAAAATTATAAAAAAATCAATACATAATTTTAAAAAGTTAAATTCAATAATTTTTAAACTAATAAGATTCAAAATTTAACAATTTCACAAAATGAACAATACATAATTTATCATTAAAAGGTCATAAACAACTTCAAATATCAAAGTTTATAACTAAAGAAATCAAAACGCACATAAATGATAAACACAATGTTTTGCAACCAAAAGAAATAATATTCAACAAACAATACTTCAACTAAACAAAGACACTACTCATTAGAAGTTATAATCATCATTAAGTGTTCTGATATCTCCATCATAAACAGGTAATCCAAAGCCAGCATCTTCAGAAATACCACGAAAAGAAGTATTTAAGGATTCAATTACAACAACAGGCATATCCACTTCAACTTCCATGTCTCCTCCATCTAATAAAATAGAAAGAAAACTCAATAAGAAATCAATATTAATGACATGTATCTTTATGGAAGGAAACAAAGTTTGCTATGTCACTCACCATTAGGATACGAAGGCATAGCATTATCAGTCATAGTTGTCAAAACCGAACCGGCGATCAAACCGGTCAAGCTACTGGGTTATTGGGTCATTGGTTTAATCGGTGGGTTACTAGTTGAACAGGTTAACCCGGTCCTATGTAAATAAAAAATAAAAATAGTAAAAATTTAAAGTTAAAATTTAAAATACATATTTTTACTAACATTTTAAGAATATTCAGCTATTCTAAAATAATATGAAACAGAAATAATAAGCATTTTATTAATTTTACTCTATCATAAATATTTTATTTTATTTTTATATTAAAATAATAATTATTTTCAAATTTTAATAATTTATTAATAAATTTATATCTATTATACTATTATATACTACAAATATTTATTTAAAAATAATATTAATAGATATTATATAATTATGAAAAGAAAAAATAAGTGAATTTATAATTATTGTTAAATAAAAATATAATTAATTTAAAAATAAATGAGTTTATAACTAAAATTAAAATAAATTAAATAAAAGTAAATATATTTGATAAAAGATATCTATATATATAATAATTTGTAAAAATATTAACTAAAATTGTGACATTTTACACGGTTGTGACTTGCTCCTATTTCATTGAGGACAGGGGTTCGAACCCACCCCACCCATTTTGCAAAATTTTAATTTTTAGCGGTTCGGTTGGACCGGTTTTACGGATTTGACCGGTTCACACCGGTTCTCTTCCTTGTTCGGTCTAATTAGCGGACCGGACTGGTTTAGAGTCTGGTTTATTGGTTTTCTAGTTGAACCGGTCGGTTCGGTCCAGTTTTTACAACACTGTTATCAGTGTATATTAAACTTTTTCTATGCCTTCAACATCTCCATTAATAAATTCAGGATCATCCTCATCTGTCATTACCCAAAAATCTACCGTGTCAATGCTTTGAATGTCAATTGGATCATAATTCCTCTTCTTTCGATGCAACCTAGATTGAAGGCGTAGGTTATAGGTGACATAAACAATGTCACTTAGCCTTTGATGCTCTAACCGATTCCTCCTCTTTGAATGGATTTGTTCAAAAAAGCTCCAGTTCCTCTCACATCCAAATGAAGAAGAGGTTTGATGAAGAAGACTTACTGCCATTTTTTGCAAATTAGGAGCACTCCCACCGTGTAGCCTCCACCATTCACATACGTAGATATAAAAATCAAATACTTTTTAATGTTTATCACCCAACATATTAAACTTTCAAACTAAACTAAACTTGGATATGAGATAACTTACCAAGTTCGAGTCTTGATGCCGCTCTCTTAGAACTTTCCATCCCAAAAATTTCTTTACAATTTCGATACAACTGTATCTCTTGCATTGCGGCAACTGAGTCATCACAAAGTATTTCAACATCAAGAAAATCAAGTAAAGATCTCAAAACATTTGCCTTCTCAACAAAACCCTCACTATAGAAAATGTCTGGATTTAAAAAGTACGCTGCCGCATGGAGATCACGCTTCAAATGCTTATACCATCTCATTTTCAAGATACTCGTGTATGGCGTATAAGCAGCTTTTCGATTTCTAAACATTATCTTGATAGAATTTTTGGCTCTTTTGATGCCTTCATACATGATTCCCAAAGAGGGTTTTTCATCAGCATCAACAAGCCTCAACAACTTAATAAGAGGACCAACAATTTTTACAGTGGTAACACAATTTTGCCAAAACTTACTATCCAAGACAATTGAACTAACAATCTTTCTATTAGCACTTTTGACTAACTTATGAGAAGTGAAATATTTATCCACCATCAATGCCTGCAAATCTTCCTTGCGATCATATATACTTTTCAAAGTAATGAAAACAGTGGCAAAACGTGTGACTCCTGGTCAAACAATTTCTGTCCAACTTTTTATTTTTCTAAGCCAAGACAATAAGATCATATGATTGTAAACAAACACGGTCACTTTTGAAGCACGGGAAGTAAGGTCAGCTATGTGAGGAATACTTGTAATATCTTTCAAAATAAAATTGATACAATGGGCAGCACAAGGAGACCAAAATGTATTTGGGTATTTTTCATGAATAAGTTTTCCAGCAGATACATAATTTGCAGCATTATCAGTGACCACATGCACAATGTTACTAGGCTCAACCCACTCAATAACATCAGCAAACAAATTAAACAATGCATTGGCAGTTTTTATCACATCAGAAGCATCAACAGTCTTAACAAATGACATACCAGCAGGACAATAAACTAGAAAGTTAATTAAAGTTCGCTGCCTTTGATCAGTCCACCCATCTTTTCACACAAACTAGATTATGCTATGCTGAGAATCATTGGAAGTGCTTGCTATCCCTGGTTAAAACCATACACTACGAACAAACTTGAACTTAGATCTTATAAGTGTGTTTTTATAGAATATTCACCTGATTTTAAAGGATACAAATGTTTGTTCTCCAATGGCAAAATTTATATTTCTATACATGTCTTATTCGATGAAAATGATTTTCCATATCTACAACTCTTTACTAACAATTCTACCAATAACAAATTTGTTTCTGATGTACCACATTATGATTACTCACCATTATTTGCTTCACATATTCTTCCTTTGCAACATTCTTCCCTTACATCATCAACTATGCCCTCTAGCTCAAGCCATTTAGAAGTTAGAACTAATCCTTCCTTTCCTCCACCTAATAACATCAGAATTAGTGATCTTTCATCCCCAAACTTTGTCCCTCAACAAAATCAACCAATTCTACCTATTCCAGATATAGAAATTTTACTTTCTCCTATTGATAATTTCTAATAATTCTCATATCAAAAATAAAAATCTTTCAACTAATGTCCATCTTATGATTACTAGATCAAAAACCAACAGCTTAAAAGCCAAAACTTTTATCACAATCCTTCAAAACTCAAAAATTGATGAACATCTTCCAAAATCAGCATCAGCTGCATCAAATTCCTCTTTGGCAGAAAACTATGGAAGAGGAATACCAAACTTTAATGAGTACCAACACTTGGCTATAGTTCTAAAGCATACAGATGTTAAGATTATAGATTGTAAATGAGATAAGCCTCAATTTAGTCCCTGAAGTTGTACTCGAGCTTCATAGTAGTCCCTGAACTTAAAAGTTCCTTAGAGTCATCCCCGAGCTTGCACTCCGGGACTCAAAGTGGTCCTTCCGGCAATTTCAACACACGTGGCGCAATTGGAAAGCTTAGCTGGCAGCGTTGGTGATACGTGGGACTCACAACGGCTAGCTGATGTGGCAGAGTAAACTCTTCCGACTCAATTTGGTCCCTCAGGTGAAGTTAAAACCCTAATCCCCTTTTTTGAAGGCCACATTGTTCACTCTGCTGTCTCCTCGTCGGTGCTGTGTTCTTCTGTTCTTCCTCTCTGAAGCTTGAAGGTTATGGCTAGCACGAGCAATGCAGTTGGGAGCTCGAACAACCCATGATCGTTTGGAAGCATCATGAGGAGAATGAACAGAAACAGAGAAGCTCGTTTGCCAAAAATGAAAAAAAATCATGGGAAACCTGGTTTATCTAAAAGAGGTAAGCCAAAAATGAAAAAAAATGTGGTTCCTCTGTTTTTTGATATTGTTGTTAATCTAATATTCACAAAAATTCAGGCCATTTTTTTCGATTGTAATTGGTGGGTATGAACATCTCTGTTCTGTTTTCTGTACTAGGGTTTGATCACTACTGGCTTTCGTAGTGGTTTGGCCAAGAAAACTGTAGAGTTGGAGTGTTTCTTGTGTTTTGATGATATAAAAATGTGTTCTTTATGTGTTAGGGTTTACTGCTCTTAGTGGAGGAGTTTCCAAACTGTTAATGTGTTTTAGGACAATGACTCTGATCAATGAATTTGTTAAACAGAGTTTGCATGATCACAGTAGAAGTAAAGATCTTTTGGGAGTTGAAATTTTTTGTAACTCTGATAATGGATTCTGAATTTGACTGATTTACCTAATTGCCTTTCTTTGTATTGGGTTAGTTTAGTTAAACTGAGTGTGTGCTCATAAAGGATTCTTGCATACATAAGTTAGAGTAATATAAAGTAAGTTTTGCAATTGCTAATGAAGTTAACTTAGCTATTGGAATAGTCAAATTGTTTGATGAATTTGGTCTGGACTAGTGGATTAGTTGTGGAAAAGGGTATGTAAATTTGAATGGTTTGATCCACCAAGATTAAAGTTAGTGTCTAGAGAACTGCTATCTTTAGTTACACCAAAATAATGTTCTTGATTTCACACTTTCTTATGTTCACATGACACAAATCATTAGCAACATGATCAAAATAAAGGTGAAATATCATATAATTTAACAGTTAACAACTAACAAAGTTAGGCACTCTATTCAATACTCCCGGTCCACAATAACCTTTTCTAATAAAAATTTTGAAAAAGAAAATCACAAAATAATAGAAGACTTAACTTATATTGTTAATTTGAATATAGTGATAATATAGCACAGTGAAATATTAGAGGGAGAAGGAGAAGTAGAAAAGTAAGGGAGTTGTGCTTTTGTTGCCAACTGTCAAGTAATGAAAAGCAGAGAGTGAGAGTGATGATGAAAATGGTAGAAGAAGATTAGGACTGAATCAATGCTATGATATGAAGAAGATAACATATGCCATTTAATGAGCTTTCATTAACTACTATTTACCATTACTATTTCTAGATGATTTTTCTTGTTTCATCTCCACCTTCAGTATTGTATATTATTTTATTATTTTTTAACATCTCTAGTTAGTGATTACTTTAGCTCCAAATTTGGCAGATTTTCTTTATTTCTGTATGCCTTTTTTTGTTGGTAGTAAGTTGTAGTTGTATATATATTTTTTCCTCAGTTGCAAAAGAAAAAAAAGGGTATTGGTCTTGGGTTTTGTGGGAAACTACACGGAGAGTGAAGTTTGGTGCCTGTCCTTGTAATTTATTTGCCAGTTTGATTTAAGGCACATATTACTGATTATATATGCTGAATTAGTCCTGGACTGATTATATGATGTTAATACACTGGGCTGCTGTCTATATATGCAGAATTAATCCTGGACTGATTATATGCTGCATAATGTTCTGTCAATCTATTGTTACTCATTTATCCTGTTCTCCATAATGTTCTGTAACAGTGCTGTGTAGGGACTAGTTTGATGTCACTTATATAACTGTAGGGACAGTTTTGCTGCTCGAAAACAACTATCTGACCCCTTCTTTGGTATCTGAAACAGGGCCTTATAAATGCAGTTAAGGAGGTTTTTCCAGATGTCCATCACAGATTCTGTGTTTGGCATATGTGGAAGAACTTCAATAAGCAATAGAAGGATCTCCAGCTTAGAGGGATACTTTGGGATTGTACAAGGTGTACTAGCCAAGATGGCTTTCTTGATATCATCGAAAAAATTGAAAGGGTTAATAAGGAAGCATGGGAGTATTTGAACAAGTGGCCCTATGCAAGGTGCAACACAAGGAACTGCTAGAAGGCTTGCAAATTTCATGAAGTTTGTGCCCAACCCTGGATTCAAGGCACCCAGACACAAAAATGAAAATTAAGATGATTATGTTTAGAAAAAGCAGGCCGTTTTTTTGTATCTATTTTGCTGATGTTGTTTACAATACCTAAAACATTGTCCCAGTTTTGGAAATTTTAGTATTTAAATTTTATCAGGTCAATATGTCAACAACTTTGATATACTTGGTGTTTTGGCTCTATAATGTCTTTTTTGAATCAAACATTACCAATATGAATAATAAATTATGACTTTATTGAATTGAGTTTTCTCAGCCTTTTGTTTATATCTTATCCTCTGTTACAGACTTAAGAGTAGTTCAAATCCTGTCCATTTCTATTTCATTGGAAAGAAGTCCAGGAACAAAAGTATGCATATAATCAAACACTTTAATTTCCATTTCTTTCAAACAAAATGATAGGAACAAGTACATGAACAAGGAATGCATATAACATGCATGTCATTTGTTTTTTGCTAGATACAGTTGACCCTGCTGTCTATCCAGCTTTAATACAAGAACACCAATTACAATCAGCAGCATGAATACAAACATCAAAATTCCTCCCATTTTTAGAACCCTAATTTCAACTTCTAATTTACCAAATTTCCAAGCCATCTTCATCTTCCATTCTTCATCATCATCTGAATATTTTGTTCTATCATCACATGGCATTGCATCTTCCAAAACTTTATCAACCCACATAAACAATCCACACCATTTCTTACCCACAGTCTGCACATCAAAGAAAATTCAATCAGCAAAATTTATATCCATAAATACAGCAATCAACAATAATAATACTTACATTGTAGTTCGGGCAATCCAGGAACGGTCTCCCTGGATTAGAATCCGTCCCTGACCACCACAACACCGGTCTCGATCCGCAGGCACACCATTCTGGCAAACGAACTTCTCTATTTCTGTTCATTCTCCTCATGATGCTTCCAAATGATCGTGGATTGTTCAAGCTCCCAGCTGCATTGCTCGTGCTAGCCATAACCTTCGGGCTTCAGAGAGGGAGAACAGAAGAACACAGCACCGACGAGGAGACATCAGAGTGAACAATATGGCTTTCAAAAAAGGGGATTAGGGTTTTAACTTCACTTGAGGGACCAAATTGAGTCAGAATAGTTTACTCTGCCACATCAGCTAGCCGTTGTGAGTCCCACGTGTCACCAATGCTGCCAGCTAAGCTTTCTGATTGCACCACGTGTGCTGAAATTACCGGAAGGACCACTTTGAGTCCCAGAGTGCAAGTTTGGGGATGACTCTGAGGAACTTTTAAGTTCAAGGACTACTATGAGGCTCGAGTGCAACTTCAGGGATTACATTTAGGCTTATCTTAATTGTAAATGGATATTTTCAATCAAAAGGCACCCGAATGGATCTATACAAAAGTATAAAGCTAGATTATCCAAGACTTCTATTAAGAGGAAGGTTTTGATTTTGAGCAAGTATTCAGTCCAGTCATTAGACCCACTACAATTCGTTTAATATTAAGCATTGCAGTGTCTAAAAATTAGATTTTAAGACAGCTTGATTTCAATAATGCATTTCTTAACGAAGATTTACATCACGCCATATATATAAAGCAACCAATTGGTTTTGAACAATCCCCTTCTGAACATATATGTAAACTAAATAAATCATTATATGGCTTAAAATAAGCCCCTAGAGAATGGTTCAACAAGCTTAGCACAACTCTAACATCTTTTGGTTTTCAAAGTACAAAATCTGATACTTCTTTATTTGTTAGGAAAACAAATTCTGTTATATATATCTTGTGTTATATAGATGATATTATCATCATTGGCAGTGATGCTTATGAAGTGGATTCTATGATACACTCTCTTGATAAAGTCTTTTCTTTAAAAGATCTTGGTGAGTTAAATTATTTTTTACGCATAGAAGTTCTCAAAACTGATTCTGGAAATTTGCATCTATCACAAACGAAGTACATTCATGATCTTTTATCTAAAATTGGCATGGGTGTGAAGGATTACCATGTGTTTATAACACGCAGCGAAAGAAAAGAAAGTAATCCTAAAGATTTATTTTGTGCTTAACCTTTATTCCAATAATATATAGATCAGATCTAAATACCTTTGGAGGCTTTAGTAAAAATCTTTATTCTTTGATTGCACGAAGACTCTATGCGTATCCACACTAAGACCAACCTTTGGTATCAACTCCTTGACCAATAGACATCTTATCTAAATTGAGAAACATCTTACAACTCTTTGCACACCATAAAATTCTTCTCCAAGAATTAGACTCACATATATTTATGTATGTAGAGGTAAAGGAATAAAATACTTCTGTGTTATTTATATTTTTCCTCTACTCTTGGCATACATATATATAGCATAAGATTTGTTACTGATTTCAAATTTGAATCATTCAAAATTTATGAATCATATCATAACAATTTAAAACAGAATCAGTTAGGATCTCATCCAAACTTAAAATTCAAATTTAGAAATAGAATAACTAATTATTCTCAATTTTTATTTAATATTCTCAATTATTATATTATTATATTCTTAGTGCTAGAAAAGAATATAATAATATTCTATTTGAATTAATATAATTTTTTATTTGATTAAATCAAAATATTAATTAAATAATTCTTTAGCAAAGATCAAAACATTCGTTAGTGTGTGACCCCATAGGTTCAATACTAAGCGGGTAGTAAATTAGTCATACTAAATTTACTAATCGAGGTTGAAGTCTAGCAACACTTCTCAACGACCCGATAATATGAAGTAATATATTTTTACTAAGAATCTGATAAGAACAAAGTATAATTCCTTCCATTTTTCCATCTCTTAGTTAACCCTTAGAGTATGGTTTAATTGTCAAACTCTAACTTGTTACCATTATTATAATGAACTGTGAATGACCTAAGAAACTCATTTCTTTATTCATTCAATCTCGTTGGCCAAGGTTTTATTCATCTCAGTCATTATTGATGATAACCAGTGGCTAAGAGAAGGGAGGTTGAATTTTGGTCTCTTTTTTGCAATACTTGTAACTTCGCTTTCTAAGGAGAGTTACAGAAGAGAATTTGAGTTTTATCTCCTGACACGAGTGGAGCCAAAACACAGTAACTTGTTAAAATAGATATAGTGAAATGCAATTATGTTGAGCAAACAGGAGACACTTTTAATTTTGTCTCCTAGGATATAGAATCAGAAACAGAGAAGAGATTAGAGTGTGGCACGCAGATATATCTTGGTTCGGTTACTCAGTGCAATGTAACTTACATCCAGTCACCATCACAACAATGATAGAATTTCACTATCTTTTTTAACAAATTATAATCACCAATCCTCCCTAGGATCTACCCAATCATATCTGGGACAAGTCCAAATTCTATCCCAACCTGAACTTAACTAGGACTCACCTTAACTTTCAACAGCAAAGTGCCGTCCCAATTTGCAAGAGAATCCTCTCAGCATCATGACACAAAATAGAAAAACTTGCAAAGAATTTCTAATATAACTATGGCTTTTTTTTCAAGTCTAGCTCACTGCCTTTTTTCACTCATTGGCTTTTTTACAAACCTCACCATGTTTGCCTTTTTTCAATGAAATTCAAACAGACTAAACTAAGAAAAAGAATTCATAAAATAAAAACCATGAAGGAAAAGAATAATAATAGCTCAGGGAGCTATAGAAACTGAAATAAGTGCTCTTTCTCTCTTGCTTAATCCTTGGGCTGAAACAAGTGCTCTTTCTCTCTTGCTTAATCCTTAGCCGTTCACCCCTGTTATAGAGGAGTGAAGCTTCCAAGGTTTGAACCAAGTTTAACACTTGGATTGTCTTCTTCTCTAACATTAGAACTAGTAGCAGTGTGGTCAGAAGAGAGAGAGAAGGTCGAAGAAATGACATGCAACCTTACCATTCTCTTTCATCTTTTTTCTTTAAGCTTCTTGAATTTGGGTCATGTATTCTTTCTTTGGCCCCAAGTTTGTTTCCTGACAATAGATTCCAAGCAAAGTACCATTGATTTCACCTTTTGCATAGTTTCTAAAATGGTGCTTGTACAGAGTTGATTTTTTAACAGTTTCTTGGTGATTCACAAATAGAAAAATCGGCTTTTGGAATACTCTATTCGGTTAAGATTTACCCCTTTGTTGTAGTCCTTCTTCCTTTTCTTCTTGCTTGAAATCGGAAACAACTTTTTGTTCTTCTCTTTGCTCTAGCTTCTGGTCATTCCACTTTCTTCTTTCTTGGTTCAGGAATTTGACGTGAGAAGAGTGAAAGAGAGAGAAGAGAGAGTTTGTATTCAGTAGAAATAAAAGAAGATTCAAATGGAATTTAATTTGCTTGTTCGGTTAGTGATTAGGTTGAAGAGAGGTAGGTTTAAGTGTGGTCACCGAATTGGACTTGGATTAGGCCAACTTATCTTTGTTTCTTTCACTTGGTTCAGCCGCCCAGCCTTCTTGAATCAAGTTTGGAGTGAATGGAGTGGTATAGCTGAAATTGGTATAGGGCCAGAGTGTATGTTTGTGTATGTGGGCTTTGATCATTTGTTTCTTGGGTCTATTTTAGTAACCAAACAAATCACACAAACAATGAATAATTAACCCAATAATATTTTCATCATCTTAATCACAATTTAGTTCACTAAACTCAATAATTATAATCATAAAGCTCAAACTCTTTACCGAGAGTTGACGAATTCCTTACTGACTAATTATTTATTCTACAAGTATTTAAATCATACCCAATTTCATCTTAAGAATAACTTATTGACAAATATGTGGTAATTATAACCATTATAAATTCTCAAATTGAATCAGTTCAATGGTCATATCTCTATATGTACCATCTATATATATAATTTAATAAATAAAATTTATTAATCTTCATCCAATGAAGACCATTATATATATATAGTTCTTCCTAGATTATTAATGTCCTTTTTAATAATCCTATGACCAAGAACAATTTAGATTAAATTATAAAAGATTTATCTTTCAATATTATGATCACTATCACAATGATAAATCCCTAAATTTAACCAATGACCTTATTATATTAACATTTTAATATAATAATAATAACAAATTATTTGACACATGATCAATTAGATTGTGATCATATTATTTATTCCCAACAGGGTAAGGCTAGTCCTATGCCAACACCAATGGTTTCTTCCCTTCAATTAATGTCTACATGTTTAGAAAATTTTGAAGATCCTAAACTATATAGAACAATAGTAGGTTCCTTGCAGTATTTGACCATCACACTCCCAGATATATCATATGCAGTCGCTAAAATTAGTCAATTCATGTATTTTCCATTACTGGCTCACTGAAAAGCAGTAGAAAGGATACTTCGGTATCTTTAAGGAACCAAGGATCATAGATTGTTGATTCAAAAGTGTAGTGACAATAGATTGTATGGTTTCTCAGACTCGGATTAGGCTGCAGAATTTGAAGATAGGAGGTCAGTAAGTGATTTTTGTGTTTTTTTAGGGAGTAATATTATGTCTTGACAATGTAGAAAACAAGGCACCATAAGTAAGTCTTTCACAGAGACAGAATTTAGGAGTCTTGCTACTTGCCAAGTAGAATTGGAGTGGCTACTGTTAGCAGAATTGAGGATTACCAACTATATACTATGATAACATACATGAGCACTGTTTTGTTAATAACTAATTCCGTGCTGCATAATCGCACTAAATACTTCCAATTGGATATGCAACTTATTCGATACAAATTTCAATCCTATTCTCTTCATATTGTTCACATCTCAGGAATAAATCAGATTGCAGATACCTTGACTAAATCTTTATCTGCTAGTACTTTTGACAAGCTGAAACACAAACTTTGAATGTGTTCAAGACCTCATTTGAATTTGAGGGAGTATCAGGAGTACAAAGTCAGATGTCAAAATTAGTTATTATAGTTAGATCAGTTTGGTTAGCTAGAATTGAGTTAGTTAAATATTAGTTTCTACAGAGTAGTGCAACAGGGTTAAAACACTATGTATATAGGGAAAATTATTCTAAAGGACCGTTAGGAAGATTTAATTATTAAAAAGGACCTTTAATATTAAAATTATTAAGAATGACCAAATCTTTTTATAATATTTAAGAAAACGAATCAAATCTTTTCATAAGGAGATAAATATATCTTTAATTTTTTATTATTTTTTATAATCTTTATGTTGATAAATTTTATTTCTCTTAAAATTTTAGTAATTTTTATTAATTATTTATTTATTTTTTTATTTTTATGATCTTTACCTTAACGAAAAAAGACAAAAGATCATAAAAGTAATAAATAAATAAATAAATAATAAAAATGATCAAAATTTTAGAAAAAATAAAAATTTTTAATATAAAAATTATAAAAAATAAATAAAAAAATAGTTAAGAATCAATATTTTAATAATTAAATATTCTTAACAATCTTTTAGAATAATTCTTTTTAAATTAATTAACTAATTAATCCCAAGTGAATATTCATAAATATCTATATAACATTGTAAATCAAATAGCATATATTAAAGATTATACAAAATAAATAAAAAAATTAAGAATATATTTATCTTCTTATAAAAAGATTTAGTTCTTCTTCTTAAATATTTTAAAAAGATTTGGTCCTTCTTAATAATTTTGGTATTAAAAATCCTTTTTAATAATTAAGTCTTCCTAACGGTCCTTTAGAGTAATTTTCCTATGTATATATATGATTTGTTTATATCACTGATTCCTTAGTTCAGTTTTAATATAATGCAATGTTAGTGTTCAGTTCTAAACACAAGTCTTCATCTTTTTCTTTCTAATTCATCTATAGTCTATACTACAACTTCTATTCTAATTATTTTTTCTTGCCGCACAAGTGAAGAGCTTGAAATCCCTTTATTTTTTCATATAAAAAAGTTAATCATTACTCTTTCAAACAATTATGGTTAATTCTCAATGCTTTCCAACTTAAAAATCCTTGTCCTAATAAGCAATAAATAAGGTTTAATTATTCTGTTGGTTCTTATAATTTCATAAAATTTGTTTATATTTTTTTTAATTGGGTCTTGCATCAAATTTTTTTTAAATAGATCTCTCTTAATAGTAATTAGTTTAATTATATAAGGACTTCATTAAAAAAAAGTAGTACAGAGACCCAAATAAAATAAAAAAAAAGTATAAGGACCAAATTAAAAAAAAATAAAAATTTCGCAAAACTTCTAGGAACTAGCATAATAATTAAACCAATAAATAATTAAACACATATAACATAGAGAAGAATTTCAAATATTTCTAGAACATTAACATTCTAATAATTTTAGCCGTTAATTTTAATTATAAAAAATATATATAATATATTAATTAAAACCATTCGTTAAAATTATTGAAACATGAGTATTTCAAAAATTTTAAAAATAATTTTATGGACAAAATGCATGTATAAATTAATTGGAGGCCAATATTACATATATCTACCAAAACGAAAAACGTTACAAGGATTTATCAAGTAGACTTTTGTATGTAATTCGAATGAGACCTATTCGAATTATAAAATTCAATACTAATTCGAAGCAGTGTAATTCGAATTACTAGAAAAATTGTAAATCGAAGGGGAAAATTCGAATTATGCATGGACGAAATGTACTCCTAATTTGAACGAGGCTGAATCGAATGGTGAAAACTCAGGTGAAGTCGACTTCACGGTGAAGTTGATATCTAAGAGTCGTTAGATAAAAATTTAGTCAAATCAGTCAAATCATCTCTCAGGTATCAACTTCACGTGAAGTCAACTGCACCTGAGTTTCCACCGAATCGAATACCTTACTAATTCGAATTGCACCGATTCAAATTATACCCAGTTTCGTCCATAGTCTACTAATCTTTTATTGAATACCCATAATAAATACAATAAAGAGTAAAATAAAGATTACATTTAATAATACTCATAATAAATACAATAAATAGTACATTCAATAATAAATTAATAAAATAATAATTATAAATATTTTTCATAAATTATTAAAAATTTTCATTATAAATATTACTTTACGTTAAACTTATTGAGAGTACTTAAAAAGAGTATTAAAATATATTATTTTATTGTTATTTTTAATTAATAAATAAATATTAATTTTTATTATAAAAAAAGTATTTACAAGGTTGTTAAATTTTTATATGTTATTAAAATTTAATAAATATGAGTAAATTTTTATATGTTATTTTTAATTCAATTTTATTAATAGGAGTTGAAATTAATTTATATTTAATAATTTTATACTAAAACTAATTTTAACTAATATTATCCAAACAATATTTATTTTATTAAAATTAATTTTAGTATAAATTGTCAAATATAAATTAATTTCAACTGCTATAAGTAAATTGAATTAAAATAACATATCAAAATTTACTCATATTTTAGTACTCTTTTTAAATAATCTCAATAAGTTTAACATAAGGTGACATTTCTAATGAAATTTTTTAATAATTTATAGAAAATATTTAAAATTATTATTTTTTTGAATTTATTATCGAAGGTACTCTTTATTGTATTCATTATGGGAGATCCATCCGTATCTTGGGGTGGCCGAGCCTTAGTAGTTCCGAACAGATTGCTCATGGAGGGGAAGAGCGATACATCGGCCAGGACTGAACACTGCGGCGGTAATACCTGCAAAAGATACTCCAACGCTCAAGTCAATAATAAGCTCTAGTGAGTATATCAAGTAAATATAAAATTGAGAATAGAACCTGATCTTTAGCCGAGGTTATGTATTCAGCTTTATAGATGGTATTCTGTCCGTTAGTTGCAGATTGCACCGACGCTCAAGTCAATAATAAGCTCTAGTAAGTATATCAAGTAAATATATCAAGTAAATATAAAACTGAGAATAGAACCTGATCTTTAGCTAAGATTACGTATTCAGCTTTATAGATGGTGTTTTGCCCGTTAGTTGCAGATTGCACCATGATTCTCGGTTTGTTATTGTGTTCTGTTTTGGAGGATAAGGTTTTATTGACTACTTCTCTTGTTTCGAATGTTCAGCTCCGGATATATTGTTCTGTTCCGAGCTATTCGTGTGGCCGAGGTTAAGGTTACGTATCATAGCCTCCAAGCTTGCCTTAGTTTGGACAGGACTAAGGCGAGCTTTCATATCGCGGATGTCATATACCTCAGTCACTTAGTTGTTTGTCATGCTTGCTCCTTACAGCCCCCAAGCTCCGCTTGGTTCTGTATGGAATCTCAAACATTTCCACAACTAATTGTTACCTTGTCCTTCGTGCCATTTTGACATGATTGATGTGAAAACGTGTTCCGCTTTTCCAGGTACCCTTGTCCGTTGGATTCATGAGTAATTTAATGCTCCTCTTTTGGTGTTAAATCCGGTGTAAGTGTTGAATTTCGGTGTGAGCTTGAAAGGCTTCTTCGGCTCCTTGTTGTTGGGTGATCTGAATGTCTTTTCCTCATTTCTTCTGCGTGGTGGCTTGTCTGTTTTCTGGGCTCCGCGAAGTTCTTCGATCTCCATCTGACCTGCAGCCCTTTCTCGGAACTCCTCTAGTGTCTTTGGCTTAGTTACCACAATCGTCTCCCGAAACTTTCCTGATCTGAGGCCGGCTTTAAGGGCGTGCAGGTGGACTGCCGGATCCAAGTCTTGAATTTCCATGGTGGTTTCAGCGAACCGAGTCATGTAGTCTTTTAGGCTTTCCTGTTGTCCTTGTTTGATGGTGCCTAGATAGTCGGATCCATGCACATATATCCTCGATGCGGTGAAATAGTCAATGAAGGACCTCGCCAGCTCCTCAAAAGAGGAGATTGAACCTGCAGACAACTTTGAAAACCAGAGTAATGCAACACCATCAAGGTAAGTAGGAAAGCTCGGCAGAGCACATGCTCATTGTTAGTGCCATTAAAAAATATCATTGATTGAAATTTCTTAATATGAGCTCGGGGATCACCGAACCCCTTGTATGGCTCCAGTGCGGTAGGTAATACAAAATTTTTCAGCATCTGAAAGTTAGTGATCTCTTCGAAAAAGGGATTGTTCAAAGTCAGCTTTTCCTTTGGCGGGCTGATATTCAGGGGGTCTAAGTTGCCCTGAGCTAAGCTTTTAGAGCTTCCCTCATCGTGTTTTTCATTATTATGGGCGGATAGCTCAGCTATCCTCCGTATCTCTGCCGTGATCTGAGCCAGGAGCTCTGCCTGTGTGGGTTGTTGGACCCCGTTATCGGCCATGTCTGAGGATCGGGAGTCCTGCAAAATAAATTAGAAAGCTGGGTAAAGAAAACAGTGGGGTTAGATAAATTTTTCAGGCCCCACGGTGGGCGCCAAGTGATCTGTCCGTCTCCTGGGATGGCCGAGCCTTAGCAGTTCCGAACAGATTGCTGATGGAGGGGAAGAGCTATACGTCGGCCAGGACTGAACACCGCGGTAGAAATACCTGAAAAAAATACTCCGACGCTCAAGTAGTCAATAATAAGCTCTAGTGAGTATATCAAGTAAATATAAAACTGAGAATAGAACCTCATCTTTAGCCGATGTTATGTATTCAGCTTTATAGATGGTGTTCTGCCCGTTAGTTGCAGATTGTACCATGATTCTCGATTTATTATTGTGTTCTGTTTTGGAGGATAAGGTTTTATTGACTACTTCTTTTATTTCGAATGTTCAGTTCCGGATATATTGTTCTGTTCCGAACTATTCGGGTGGTTGAGGTTAAAGTTACGGATCAATGAGTATTCAATAAAAATTAGTATATTATGGACAAAATTGGGTGTAATTCGAATTGTTGCAATTCGAATTAGTGAGGTATTTACGTGCATGCATAGTTCGATTTAGCCTCATTCGGTTAGTAGTTTGTCCATGTATAATTTGAATTGTCCCTCTTTAATTTATATTTTCTCTAGTAATTCAAATTGTACTATTTCAAATTAGTATTGGATTTTATAATTCAAATAGGTCTTATTTAAATATAAAAAAATCACTTAATAGATCTTTATAACGTTTTTCGTTTTAATAAATACATGTAATATTGGCCTCCAATTAGTTTATAATTTATACATGCATTTTGTGCTAATTTTATACTACTCTTAGGTTGTATAGTTGTATTGGAGTGCACCAAAATGACACATTATATAACATCAGTATAATATTAGTAGCACAGTAACAAGCGACAAATAGATGGAGAGAATTAGAATAGTTCCATTATTGTAGCAGTTTGCACGTGTGAGAATAGAAGCAGACAAGAGTTCTGTTGAGTTAATGCGCCGCAACAGTACTATGGACCACAAATCGCACCTGTTGGCCAAATATATTGACCCAAACATCAATTTCATATTTGTAAAGCCAGTTGTATAGAGGGAGGACCCCCCCCCCCCCTTCCCCTTGGCTTCTCATTAAGGATTACAAACGTAATGTTATTGTTTTATTTCCTTGTAGTGGGATCTGCTTCCCCTTCTAAAGAAAGCAAACATGAACCGTGTCCTTCTTGGTGATTCTTGGCAAATAATTATTCCTATGGTTTTCATATAATGTTGTAATTTTCTCTTTATATCAGCCTCTAACGCATGTACCTACACTTATATACTAGTTAATTATTAACATCGTATATATATACACACACAATAATAGGGATTGACTGAGTGCAAACCTAAACTTTTGTCAGTTGGATTAATAACAATGTCCCCTAACTTTAGGTAAATTATATATCAATCGACAGGAACATTGTGAAGGTTTATTTGTAATTTTATATATTTGTTCGAAATATTAGAGAGTTACTAACTTTTTGTAAATTATTATTTTGGTATTCAACATTTGAGTTGAATCTTAATTTGATCCTTAACAATTTAAACGTCCTATTTTAGTTATAATAATTTTTAATCATCTTATTTAAATTCTAAAAATTTTTTCAGCGGATTCAATATTGTCTCACCATTAAATTTAACATAAATAATTTACATATATTGAAGAGTCAGTAATATTTGATTTCAGTATTAAGAGTGTTAAGTAAACAATGACCATCTTGAACAACATAAACAATCACCAATCAAATAAAAATACACTACACCCTAATTTAATGCTATTAATTAAATTTAAGATTAATTTACTCTTTTAACCCTATTAATTTACATTATTCACACATTGTTCAAAAATATTGTTGATTACCTATACTTTTCCTTTCCGTATAAGAGTAAAATTGAGGAAAAGAAGTGCCACAAAAAGGTTTTGGTTATGTTTTCTAACGCATGAAAGAAAATATAATTTAACTAGTAACGTTATTAATCGCTCGTTTGGTTAGCTATTTGTGTCAAATTTAACAATAAGACAATATTGAATCTAGTTAAAACTTTTTAAGACAAAAATAAGACGTTTGAAATATTGGAAACTATATTAAGATTTGGTTCAAACGATAACACCAAAATAATACTTTATCCTAATTTTTTTTATTTTTTATCGGTAATAAAAAATGCAATGTGTACATGAAAAAAATCAATCCTCAAATAAGTTACAATTTATTTGTGTATACTTGTTTATTTTATTCATTTTTAATATATATTTAATACAAATGACTATTTTTTTTAAATATTATGATTGATATAATATATATTCATGTATATAAAATTATTATATTTTATAATGTTTTATGAGTATAAAAAAATTATTAACCGTTATAAATTTCGTAGAATTAATATTTAAAAAAAATTACATTGGACCAACACTTAAAAAATAATCTTATAAAATTTTAGATTCTCGTATTATAATAACTAATTTTGTGGCGATATTTCTAAACTTTTGTAATATTCATTACATTAGTCCAACAAACTAAGACACTTCTCAAGTCAGTGGCTGATGAAACCAATTTCCTCGAATAATAGTCAATTAAGCAAGTATCGGATCTAGTCTTATATATATGCAAACTCTTGTTTGAGGGTAAAACAAAAAAAATTATAAAAAGATAAAAAAATAAAAAGATAATAATAATGATAAAGAAAAAAAAATAAGAGGAGAGATTTTAAATTATGCAAAATTTATCAAAAAATAATACTAAAAATTTTTAATTGTAACACAAAAATTTTTTTAATTTTGAATTTGAAGCAAAATGATGATAATGATAAGGAGAGGAGGTTCTCAATTTTCACATCAAAATTTTTTAGTCGTAACATAAAATTTTTTTATTGTGTCATTTTCAATTAAATGATGTATTTTTTTATATTATTGAACTAGTTAAGTGGTATTGAATTCATATATAAGTAATTTACTTATTTTCTGTATTTTTTTATTATTTAGCTAGTTGAATGATATTGAATTCATATATAAGAGATTTATCCATTTCTCTATCATTTATAATAAATTGATGTATTTTTTAGTTCTAAAATATTTGAATGTATTTTATTGGTTGAGTAAGTTAAGGTTTTGGACTTGTGATTTTTTAAAGATTTTTTATGCCATTTACTAAATTTTTTTATGTTATTTCTATCTAAATGATATATTTTTGTTATCACTGGATTGATTGTGTGATATTAAAAAGAGGAGGAAGACAAGTTGAGTTATGCATAACTTATTAGAAAAATAGCACTGAAATTTTTTAAGCGTACCACAAGAAATTTCTTAATTTTAATACCAAATTTCGTAACTGTTACACAGGTTCTTGTTAAGATGATAAAACAAGAATTAAGAGAATGTGGAAGAAGTTAAATTGTGCAGAATTTATAAGACAAATAGTACCAAATTTTTTAACCGTGACACAGCAAATTTTTTATTTTGATACTAAAATCTCTTAACGGTGACATAGAAATATGATGTATTTTTTTATCGTTAACTTAATTATTGTGTGATATTTAATAAAGAAGAAGAAAATATGATGTGTTTTTTTATCGTTAATTTAATTGTGTGATATTTAACGAAGAAAAAGAGGAGAAGGAAGAGATGGTGGTGGTAGCTAGTGGTGGTCATAATAACAATAACAAAAGATGATGATGATAATGATGATGATGATGATGAAGAGGAGGAGGAGGAGGAGAAGGAGGAGAAGGAGGAGGAGGAGGAGGAGAGTAACTAGCGTACAATGTAAAAAATAGTTATAACAATTTATTGAACTTGATTAGACAATTTTTTAAATTGTAGAATTTTTTTATATATATACAAAATCATTATATTTTATAATTTTTTATATGTAAAAAAATTATTAACTATTATAATTCTTGTAGAATCAATTTTTCTGAAAAAAGTTATATTAGCCCAACACTTAAAAACAATGTTATTCTCTAATCCTAATAATTAATTTTGTGACGATGGTATAAAGTTTTGTGATTCTTCATCACATTAGCTCAAGAAAACTAAGACACTCAATCATTTCATTTGTTGACAGAATCTAATAATTAGAGCTTTTTTGGGAAATAGTAGAAACTATTTTTTTTTTACTTTTTGAATTATAAAAAGTCACAATCTATATATTTAGCACCGTTAAAAAAAAGCTTTTAATTTTTCGAAAAGTTAATTTACAGCTTTTTGAAAAAGTAAAAATATATGACTTCTCTACTTCTCGATAAGTTATTTTACTACTTCCTTTACAAAAATTAATTTCAAAATAAAAAAAAATCTACTTTCTTTTTTGATTCTGTGAAAAATATTGATCCTTCACAATCATTTTCACGCAAGGTCTGCTAGAAGCACTGGCCTTCCACCATCATTCTCACGCAATGTTCCAAACCTCACCATTTTCACGTAATGATTCATCGGATGGAAGTATTGATCCTCCACCACCATTTTCATTTTCAGACAATATTGCATCTAAACAATCTACTACATATATTCCTTCTAATTATTTTTTTATCATTTTATCACTCTATTTTTTATTATTAAATTTGTATTTAACTGTGGTATGAAATTTCAGTTTTAATTTTATTTTTTTCACATGTGATTTTATAGCTTGCTATTATTTTCATAGTTAATTATAGCAAGTTTTTTACTTTAATAAAGAAGAAGGGAGTTCTAATAGGAGTAAAACAAAAAACAGCAACAAAATATACATTGACACACATTTTATATTATTTTTTATTTTCACATACCATATCATACACAATATTAGTGATTAGGTTATGTAAAATCAACATTTAATATTGAAAAGTATTTATTATCATCGTTATTTTAATATTCATTCTCTTCTGCACACAAAATTTATTTTGTTGAGTTATTTATCCAAACGCTACAATTTTAAAATAAATACTTTTATAATTAAAAATACAAATATAAAATAATTTATTTATAAATTACTATTAATAAAAATTTTTGTGTTTTAAATTTTTTTTTTAAAAGAACTTATTTAAATTATTTACCCAAATTTAACCTTAGTTAAGCAAGTGTCTGAATCCAATCTCAGCTGATAGATGCAAACTCGTTACGAACCTTTATTCGTACTTTCGTACGTAGTGGATTAATCCCTGTCGTATAGGATTTAAAAATATCTTGAGAAATTCAAAACAGAAAGCGTATGTATCTACTTATAAGTTACCCCTCTCTTTTCTATATATAAAGGAACATAATTGCCTATTATATATGCTATTTCTTCATCGATCACCTTAGCTTATAGATGTATGGCTTCATCATCATCATCTTCAAAGAGGCACCCGCTGTACCACGGAATCAGGTGTCGAGGAGGCAAATGGGTCTCCGAAATCCGGCAGCCACGTAAGGCTTCAAGAATATGGCTGGGGACGTTCCCCACGGCTGAGATGGCGGCTGCCGCCTACGACGTTGCCGCATTAGCACTCAAAGGCGACAGCGCCGTTCTCAACCTTCCTGAGTCAGCTGGAAAGTACCAAATTCCTGTAACTAACTCCCCTGATGACATCCGCAGGGCTGCCACTGCTGCTGCCGCTTTGATGAAGAAGAACCCTCAAGAACCCATCACCACTCCTCACATTATTACTGTTAATAATAATGATAATAACACTCTTGTTGATGGTATTAACAACAACCATATTATTAATTCGTCATCATGGTATGAGGATAATGATTTCATGGACGAGGAAGCTATATTCCGCATGCCAAGTTTGCTGGTGGATATGGCTGAGGGCATGCTTCTGTCGCCGCCGAGAATAATACTCAGCCCATCTCCGCCATCGTACAACTCCGGTGACGGAGGTGACACTTTGTGGAGTTACTTTTGACTTAATTGAGCATGGAAAATTAATTAACAGCGAATAAAAGAGTGTTCTCCATACTTGCTAGACCTTGGTTATGTTAATTAAGAAATAAAGAGAAAATATGTTCCTAGCTAGTTTATGTAGGTATATCGAGAATGCTAGAATTCAATCATATCATTTTCTTTGTTTAATTTCATATAATATAATTATATGCATGTATATGCTATCTTCAAGCTAATAATTGACCACCGGCAAGGGTGGAAATTATAGATAGACCAGATTCGGATTTACTTTGTAATGTCACTTTTACCAATTATTCTGATATAATAATAATGTTATTTGGTATTTTGTGAGTACTAAGTTTGGTTGGTTATTAAGTCTCATTTGACTTAAGTTTATTATATTCGTGTATAAAATAACTTTCTATATACTTTCATTATCTTTTCTATTTCCTTATACATACCTTTATTAAATGTGTTTTGATTAATTTAATAAGTCTGAATACATATGATCTGACACACACTTTTTTATAATTTATCTTTTAATTTTAAATCACTTTTATTCTAAAATAAAACATTAATTAATAAGATTAAAATTATCAAATTTCATGAATCCTAAAAGTTCTACTAATTCTAAATTGAACTAACCACCATCATCTTTAATAATTATGAGTTATGTTATGTATGTAGACTAAAATCAACCACTAATATAAATATAAAATATATGTTTTAATATAAATATACATTTATGTTATCTGTATATTAAAATCAACTATCAAAATCAGCCACCAGTATAAAATATATGCTGGAATATAAATACATATTAAAAATAAATTAAACTATACATATATTTATACACAAATATATTGGTAACTGATTTTAGTAACTGATTTTAGTAGTTGATTTTGGTGTACAAATAATATTTTTATTGAAAATAAATTAAACCACACAAATATATTAATGACTAATTTTAGTGACTGATTTTATTGTACAAATAATATTTTTGAATAATTATATTAGAATTTTCATTTTTGATATTTTTTAACGAATTTGGGAATGTTCGAAACAAAAATGCAACCCGTAAACGATATAGTAAAAAAGTAAGAGTGTTTGTTATGGTGCTAGTATCTATCTAACTACCAAAAAAAAGTTAAATAATTAATATTTAATTTAAAAATATAAAAATTAATTGTTTTTGAATATTTAAAATTTATTATAAAAATAAATTTAATAAAAATTTAACATCAAATAATAGACACCGGAAGAAGATTAGTTAAACTAAAAAGTGAGAGGCAAAAGCATTAGAACGATTTATAACAAAGTTATCTTAATTTTTCTATTTATTTTTTTACTCTATTATTTTTAGTGTTATATTTTACACGGAAACATAATTAATTAATTTATTAATATATTAAACATAACATATCTTGAAGATAATTTTATTCAATTTTTTATTTAGAATCTGTACTGTTTTACATAAAAAGATGTAACAATTTGACCATATCTTTTATTTCATTCCTAAAGTATTACTACTCTCTTTTGTTTTTTAAAATATCACAACTTCTTCATTATTTATTATCTTTCTTTTAAATTGAATTTTCTTTGCTATTTAGTTTCACATGCATAAGAGAACCAAGTTTGCACTTCATATTTAATAAAGAAATCAATAAATACATCGACAAGGATGAAACAGAAGTGAATAATAATAAAGGAATAAATAAAAACTATATATTATAATCTAAAAAAAATAAACAAAAAAATATATTTTTATGATTGATGAAAAATCATACCCTTAAGAATAACTTCTATTATTCTTTATGTATGTTACAATTAAACTCTTTTTTATTTTATATATATGATTGATGTACGAGATAAAAAGTAGTATTTGCTTATTCAATTCTTTAGATGAATTATCTTAACCTAATAGATTAATGCTAACACTAATTTATAGGAAGGAGTACTATCCCTCTCTACTATCTCCAACCCTCTGAACTTTTATAATAAAGTCAATCTTCACTATTTTTTACATTATATTACTTGTATCTTTATTTCATTGTACTAATAGTGCTTATCAATTTTTTAAGTAGTTGGCTCAACAATGACCAATATTCTTTCAACTTATCTTTGTACTTAAAAAATTGACAACACAATCCTAATAAAACTATTTCACAATACACGGTTTGTAGCCAATAAATGTGTCATATCCTGGTCACTATATTGTTCTGCAAGCATTAACAATCTTTTTAATGAAAGTTAGTGAATTAATTAAATGTATATTTATTTATCTTATTGTCTAATAAATTAATTATTAATTATTTTTGTGATTTATTCTCATAAGGATTAATCTCTAGATACAAGTGATTTTGCTATACAAGTTTTATAAGTCATCTAATTAATATTACGCTCAAACGCGCTTGTTATAAACACATGTTTCACGCGCCTCTAACAAATTTTTAATTTTTTGAAGGATTCTGTTTCTTTTTTCGAATTTCTTGCCTTCTTTTTCTCCTTCTTCATTTACGTGCTTTTCTCTCTCTATTCTCTTTCTTCGTTATTTTCGATTTTCATTTTTTTTACATCAAACTCTGAAATCGTTTTTGAAGATAATGGATAATTCAACTTCAGATTGTCAGATGAACCAGTGCGTGAACCTTGTCTATGAAATTTGCTATTAATTCTTCCTTGTTTGAATTGAATCTAATGTACTAGTTCTGATTAGAATTAATATAATCTTGTCCATTTTATATCAGACGTTCGGGTGTAGATTAAAAATATTTGGGTGTATTTTTATAAAAGTTTGGGTGTATTTACAGTTTATGACTTTTCATCTGACGGAGGTAGAATTGTCTTATTCTTTTAGTTGAATTGTTTTAGTTTTTGTTTAGTTATGATTCATGAATCTGGTTTTTGTTATTTTTTATGATGGTTTTATAGTTGTATTTACATTCTATAGTTTATGCTTGTTTTAATATGGTGTATTTTGGGTGTATTTTGCAGCCTTTGCTGACTTTGGTGGCTGATTTTAGTGTACACGTAACATAACTCATTTCTGTATCTGCAGCAAATTTGGGTGTAAAAACAAAGATATTTGGGTGTAATACGAAGATATTGGGTGTATTTTTACTCTGATAAGTTCTGCATAATTCAAAACTCTTCCTTTTCCTCCTCCTCATCTTCTGCTGCTTCTTCTTCATCTTCTTATTTCATATTCTCATAATTCTTTTTGGGAGGAAAAAATCAAACAAAAAAGAAAAAAATACATAATGTTGCAAAATCAAAAGAAGAAGAAGGAGAAACACGACGATGAAGATGAAACACGCGAAGAAAAAGGAGGAGAAACACAAAGAAGGAGAAGAAGAATGAAGAGGAGGAGGAGGAGGAGAAACGCGAAGAAAAATGACAGTTATGGTTTTCATCGTGGAAGAAGAAGAAGAGTCGTTTATAATGATGAGTAGCGCACTTTGAAAATAGAAAGTGGTTGAGTAATATGAGTGTATTTACTCTTGAATGTAGGAGTGTAATGCGCTTATATTTTGTTAAATTTGTGCCAACTTAAAGACTTATAAACAAAAAGGCTTGCAATTGTATGTGTAGCATACCTGTTCTCATAAATAATGAGCTTAGAATCTCAATTAACAAATTATTGACAAAATCTAATAGACAAAACACATAATGTGAACTTCTAGGTATAAATAATGAGCTTAGAATCTCAATTAACAAATTATTGACAAAATCTAATAGACAAAACACATAATGTGAACTTCTAGGTAGATAAATGGGAGAAACATAAAATTTATAATCTTGTTAAGTTTCATCAAGTTTAATATTTTAGCTTGGTATATATTAAAAATACTAAAGAAATAGTATAGTGATATATAATTTCTTTGTGCTTCTTAATGATTTCAAATCCTAATCACTAAATTTTTAATTATCAACTATAAATGTATACTAAAATTATTTCTCAAAATTCGTTATTAATATAGAATATATATTACAATTAACATATATTTACATATAAATATATAATAGTTAATTTTAATAGTTAACTGAAATGTGTAAATAGCATTTTTTATTTAATTATACCAATTTAATATAGTTAAGCTTCTTAATAGCACGTTCATATTCAGTCATCAGCAGGAGATGCGAGTGAGTTGATATGAGACTCTCAACTAACAGATAGACTTCATAATAGAGTAGTTGACGAAGTGAAAGCCCTTAAACATGACATGGAATGTGTCCAAATATAAACTTTTTTCTAGCTACTAGCTAGTAGTATTTTCATTAAACAACAAAAATTTAATTTAGATATTATATTAATTCCATTATTAAATATCCACATTATTTAAATATCAGATCGACATGTTCACGTCATAGCTGTGAGATTGTAACATTTGCCGTTTAAATTTAGTGTCCCCTTAACATCTAGGTTAAGTGTATATATCTTGAGTATCACTCATGGGTCACACTACATAAAAGGCTCAAGAATGAAAGATTTAGCGGCGGTCTAAATAGTCGGCTATGAAATCCACAAGCTCTGAATAGTGTATCTTGTTTTAAGCACATTCTATTAACTTTTTTCATTCGTGCATTCAGAAACACTTAAACCTTAGGCAATGAGCTAACTACGTATGTTAAACTATTTTTGAACATATAGCTACAGATTTTGATAATTTGGGAGCTCACGCATTCCATTTGAATTGCATTTCGGCGTGGATCTAGCTAGTCATAAATTATTTCTCTTAACAAATTATTAGGGGGAGCCGTGGAGATATATATAACTAAATTTATATATGAAAAATCTTACTCTAACATTCAAAATAACCTTTTTAATAGTATATTAAACGAAATTAAATATTATAAATATTTACGAAAATATCTAATAAAAAAATAAAAAATAATCAAATTTATTTTATTAATATATTATTTTTAGTAATAATTAATAAATATTATAAAATAAATTCTGGTTTTTTTTTAGTATTAAGGAAACATTTAAGTAAAGAAAGTGATTGGAATTTCTGAACTTGGTTATTCACTGTAGTTACATGAACACATGATGATGAATCACACACTACAAACTACAAGCTACACATGATGATAAATACCAGTTAATTAGTTACTATTAGCAATTGTGAAAATATCAACTTTTAAATGTTCATAGATAAAATGCATCTTTTCTTTCACTGGAAAGAAACCAAACTATATATGGTGTAAATAGCGACAAGAATAATAATGGCCGACATAGTTCGCCATCGCTTTCCATCTTTCCACCTACATCGATGGAGTATCACTGTTGGTAAGCTTTCTCTTTCACAGGATCTTGCATTGTTTTTTGCACGTGTATTAATTGTTTTTTGTCTATTATATATATTTCGGCTAAACCACTATTTTATTTGCAATTTACAAAACGTGGTGATTTTAGTAGTTTGTTTGTTGTAGACACCAGGATGATTAATTATTGAAAAGAAATATACAAAGTTAGTTGATGTTGAAACACATTGTGATTGCCATATATAGCCGACATCCATATATATGATTGCATGTCATATTGTCATCATTGATGGACTCACTATCCACTATATATATTGATGGTAATTTCTCAGTGAAAAATATTATATACAATAAAATATACAATCACTAAATATAGTTATATATAATAATTTGTATATTTTTTTAATTAAATAATTAATCATCAAAATAATTAAAATTATTATAATAAAATAATGAATAAAATATGTTATTTGTACTTAATGTTTGCAACTTTTTTAAAAATATCCTAAATGTATATATTTATTTAATTTTATTTTTAATGTTTTAATTCATTTAAATTTATCCTAATATTTTTTTATTTGTGTCAAATTAACTCCAAACTATTTTCGATTTTGTATCTATGAAAATTTCAAGTGAGTTGAGAAAGGGTTGAATTAAAGAACCGCTTTTAAATTTGAATAAACAAGTTAGGCAGAAATATAATTTTAGGAGATTATTTTTGATTTTGTCTTGTGAGTGCATAATAAAATTGAAATAGTGAAGAAATTAAAAGAGAGAAAGAGAAGAGTGACGCCTCGATATATCTTAGTTCAGCAATGATGACCTATGTACAGTCTCTATCACAATAATGATAAAATTTTTACTATAATCAAGATAGATTACAATCACTAATTTTAAGAGATTTACACTCTTGTAAACCACCTAAGCTATTCTAAGCTTAATAAATCACCTAGGTATTAACCCAACCTAATTAAGAAGAACTAAGTATACTCTAACCAGCACACTTTCAAATACAAACACTCAAACAAAGATTAAATTTTGGCTTTTGTATGAACTCCTCTCTTTACCTTTTTTATCTTTCAAATGATTTTAATTCTAGATACAAGAGAATAAGAACATACTCAATATGACAAAGAAATGAGCTTGTGTAATAAATCAGATTTTACTTCAATAGTTGTCTTATTCTTTGTCTTCGTTCTTCTTATATAAAGATTGATATACTCTTTTTTAAAGTAGATATCATTTTTTTTTCACAAAATTAACCACTGCACCAATTATGTTTATGGTTGTTGGTATTAAGGAAAAGATCTTTCCTTTTTTTTCCTCAAGTTCAAATGCAGCAGCTTTTTATAAATATGATCTGATTTTGGAGGGCATTACTTATTTTTTGATTGTGCATATTTTTTCCTAATTTGGCATGATATTATCTTTGATTGATTTCTATAATGTTTTTCATAATGGTTAGTTATAATAAGAAATAGTTAATTATGTTTGTTATCATATGGTACCAAAACAATTCTTGATTCAACAATCTCTCCCTTAATGATAAACATGATTAAACTTTTAAACTAAATAGAGAGCAGAAAGACTTTCCTAAATTTTTGTAAGCTCCCCTTCTTTATGAGCATCCTCCAATACAGAGATGGTGCATATGATAATAAGGTATAAAATGCATATACCAAATAGGTTTAATCCTTATTTTTCTTCCCCTTTTGTCATCAAAGAGGAAAACAAAGAAAGATACAAACATCAGTAGAGCAGCGAAATGACTACGGAAGGCTAGAAGCATTTATAGGGGTGAACGCGGGTCAGATATGGCCAAAACTCAATCTAATTTGCACTAAAATTATCGGATCGGATCCAATATCCGCAATTTTTAAGTTTGCAGATCGGATCGAATATCAGATATATCCGCAAAACATAAAAATATTTTAAAAAAAAATTTTATTAAAAAATCAATAAAATTCTTTTTGTCTATTCTTTTAGACATATTTATTTTTAAAATAATATTAAACATACTTTTCTTAAATAATAAAAGTAAAATAATACAACATATATGATAATTATTAGTTAAAATAAAACATAAAAAGAATATTTACTTATTTATTTATTTTTACAGATCCGCGGATATGCGGATACATACATCAAATATGCAATCTGATCCTATTAGTGTGCGAATTGAATTTATATCCACAATTTTTAAATCGATCAGATTTGGATAAACACTGCGGATATAAGATTGGATCCGATTCATGAACACCCCTAAGTATTTATAACAGATGCAAGATGAAAATTCCTGTTTTAAAAAGGAAAGAATTTGAAAAAGAATTGAAAAGGAATTTGAAAAAATATTTTTCAAAATAAATAAGATGATTAATGCAGAAAATACTTTGAGTAAAATCTGTTTTAATACAATAAGAAAAAGTTCTTGAAATAAATGCAGAGATTGCATAATCATTCAAATGAATTTGTTCATCATCTGTCCAAAAAATTTCATCTCGACCTGGGAGACAAAAACTCAAAAAACATCATCAGTTAAGAAAAAATAGATCACCAGCATATGTAGAAACTAGTTATACCTTAGTTGCAACACCTTGTCCAACTGCTCCTTTTTGGATGCATCTAAGGCAAACCTACAATACTTTCAAGAAGTTTTAAGTATCCAAAGTAGCTTTAATCCTTTGATGCTAATTCTTTTTGGTTGCATTATAATCACAAACAATATTATAAACAGATTATCAACTATTTTTTTGTAAATAAAGTATTAAGGTGAAGAATGTCAAGCTCTATTACAATTTGAATAAATATTGGTTCTTGCTGAAATTTTTGAATAATAAAGAGGATTCTTGTTTTTGAAAGGGGTGGCCTTGTGATTTTTATTAAAAACAGATTTAGTCCTTTTAGTTTTTGAAAAAAGAGACTTTAAAATTATTATTTTTTAAAAAGATTTTTCTCTCTTCCATAAATCCAAGATCAGGGCTTTGATTAGCTAGAACTTTGTCCAAGTTTTTAAAATTTTAAGCAAACTTTGCTAAATTAATATTCAAATTCTTAATCCTCTCTTGCAAATTTTTATTTTCAGCAAGAACATCATTTGATACAGTAGCAGAATTTCTCATTTTTAAATTCTCTATCTGAGTTTTCAAAAGTTCATTTTCCTATTTCAAAATACTAGAGAATTCGGCTTTGCTTAATTGTTCTTTGAGTTTGGAATTCTCCTTCAAGGTTTTATTTCATTTTTATATTTACTATATTTTTCAAAGAGCTTTATAGTATTTTTAATTAAATTATTAATAATAAAATATAATTAATAAGCTGAAAGTTTAGTATAATCTATTCCATTATAATCGGTTTGATTAGCCATGAGACAAATATGAGCTTCATGGTGAGAATCTTCTTTCTCAGTGTTATTTTGGAGATCCTTCCATGATGCCATAATAACTTTTTTTTTCTCTCGTTTGTTGCTGTCCTCCTTCTTCTTTTGTGGTCAATCTGATTTATAATGGCTAGATTCTCTACAATGGTGACAGATAACCTTGTTTTGATCCATTTTGAAGTCCTTGAAGAAGATTCTTTTTTTTTTCTATTTTGTCTTATTATTCTCCTAAACTTTCTAGCGAAAGAGATGAGTTCATCATCACTGAGATCATCTCCTGTTTCTTCATCCTTGGAGAAGATTTTAGATTTCAATGCAAAATTCCTTTTTTTTGGTTCATGAAGTGTTGTTTCATATGCTAGTAGTTTTTCACTCATCTCGCTGTAGGAGATTTTTTTTTCAAATTGTTCCCTTCAGCAATTGCAATGCTCTTGCTTTTCCATTCTTTGGTGAGGTTTCTTAGGATCTTTCTTACAAGTTCTTATTCAGTGTGTTTCTTCCCCATAGTATCAAGATTATTGATGATTATAGAGAATTTTTTAAACCTCTCGTTTATGCCTTCACCTTCCTTCACGAGAAACACTTCATATTCCTTCATAAATTTGTTAATTCGAGTTTCTCAAACTTATTTAGTTCCTTCATGAGTGAACAGTAGTTTATCCCATATTTTCTTTGCGATTTTGCACTTTGAGACTTTTTGAATTTCACAAAACTAATTGTACAATACATTAAATTGATAGCTCTGGCATTTAACTCTATTTTTTTATTTCTCCATTATTCCATTCCATATCCTCTTTTGGAACAACATTCCCTTTTTCATTGAGTTTGGTAGGAATGTCTGGTCCATTGATAATGATTTTTTAAATGTTGTAATTAATGAATTGCACGAAGATTTTTGTCCTTTCTTTTCAATAGACATAGTTATTATCATTAAAGAATGGCGGCCTATTGTTGGATTGTTCTTTCGTTAGAGTGAATGCAACAATGTTGTTTACCATGGATCGTTAACTCCAAACTGTGAACTTTGCTCCTAGCCTTGAGTCGAAGCTCTAATGCCAATTGAAGGTTCCAAGTGAGTTGAGAAGCGGGTTGAATCAAGGAACCGCTTTTAGACTTGAATAAACAAGTTATGTAGAAACTTGATTTTAGGAGATTCTTTCTGGTTTTGTCTCATGAGTGTAGAACAAAATTGTAATAGTGAACAAAAGAGAGAAGGAGAAGAGTGACGCCTCGATATATCCTAGTTTGGCCACGTTGACCTATGTCCAATCTCCACTACAAGAATGGTTAAATTTTTACTATAATCAAGATAGATTACAATCAGTAATTCCAAGAGACTCATAGTGTTTGTTTGAGCGCCATTATTTTGATAAAAATATCATTTTTCAATAAAAAAAATCTTTTTTTTATTTTTTAGGGTGTTTGGCAAATTTCTAGTAATAAAAGTAAAAATACTAGAAAAATAAAAAACATCTTTTTTGAGAAGCTATAATTTACATCTTTTTTTAAAAGATCCTTTTACTTTAAAAAAATATGTATTTCATGTATTAAATAAACAAAAAAGTTCTTTTATATTGTTATACCCAAACATAATTGATAAATAAAAAGATATTTTTGCATAAGATACCCAAACATAAAATTATTTTTACTTTTCTATAAAATCTTTTCAAAAAAGATAACTCAAAAAAAGATCTTTTCTTAGAAGTTCCAAACAAACCCATACTCTTGTAAACTATCTAAACTATTCCAAACTTAATAAATTACTTTAGTGCTAACCCAACCTAGTTAAAAAGAGCTAAGATGATTTATATTTTGTATGAATTCCTCTTTTTACCTTTTTTTTTTACCTTTCAAATGATCTTAATTTTAGACACAAGATAACAAATTAAAAGCACACTCAGTATGACAAAGGAATAGGTTTGGGTATCAAATTAGATTTTACTTCAATAGTGACTTTTTCCTTTGTCTTCGTTCTTCTTATATAGATATTAATATACTCTTCTTCAAGGTAAATATAATTTTCTTTTTCACCGTTACACTAATCATGTTTATGGCTGTTGGCAATTTGGCATCAAGGAGAAAGTTTTTTCTTCTTTGTTCTTCAAGTTCGAATGTAACAACTCCTATGAATATGATCTTATTTTGGAGTGTATTACTTGTTGTCTTAATTGTGCATATTCTTTTTTAACTTGGCTTGATATCATCTTTGATCGATTCCTATAATGTTCTTCATACACATTAGTTATAATAGAGAATAATTAATTATGTTTGTCATCATAATGTACCAAAATAATTCTTGACTTAACATTCTAAAATTTTAGATGGAGTTAATATCCTGAATAATTTTGATACAAATTAAAAACTTTAAAGACAAATTGAATAAAATTAAATGTCACTGCTAACTTTTTAAAAAATCACAAATGATAAAAAGGTAAAAATAAAAAACATACTTTATACTAAAACGATTAAATTTAATTTGCAATATACTAAAAATCAAACTTGTTTAATAGTATAATATTTTTTTTATAAAATACATATTTTTATATGTGGGAACTACAAATAATATGATTTATATTTGGTAGTTCAACTTGTTTAATATATATATGAAATAATTTTTCTCAATTTTTTAAATTTTTTTGTATTAAAGTGTGATCTCTTACCATACACTTTTAAGTGGGACAAAAAAATATAAGAGAAGATGTTAAATAGTGAAAAATCACACTTTATAAAAAAATTAAAAAATGAGATCTATTTTCATATATATATATATATATATAAAAGATTCATGATAATTATTGTTTTGCTGCACTTGATGATAATTAATGTCCGTTTCTTTTTACTATTATGCTCTCTTACCTTTTTCTTTTAATCTTTTTGTTTTGCTATTTATGAGTTAATATACGAATGATTAAGAAGTCTCAATAACATCACTAAGTAAACAAGTGTAGATCTCTAGGAGAGGAAAATTCCATATCATGAGGCTTTGTTCTTGTGCCACTCCAAGGTTTCGAGAAAATCTGCACAGCCATTGGCTTTGCGATAGACATTCTCAATCGTAACTTGCCAACTCCTGTCAAAGAGCTCATTGACCCTGTAGTAGAGAACAGACCCAAAATTTCTCTTCAAGGTGGAGTTTTTGACACTATTTACTGTAACACCTTATCATTTATTGTCTTATGCTTAAGTCATAATTTAAAAGACAATTCACTAATCGTCTACACTCGATAGCATACATAAGCGCATCAAAAACGTAGATAATCAAACACTCGATGGAAGAATAATAGTAAAGAGACATATATAAGTATGTATATAAGTATCAACTAGTCTCGGCCCGCGAAGATTAGGCCGGCTAGAGTTACATCAGTAAAATAGTTGGATAGACATAATCTATCTCTCCAAAACACATCATAAACCTCTAAAGACAAGTCTTTAAAACAAGTGTATAATATAAGTGTTTCTAAAAGAAGGAGAGAGTCTAAAATTAAAGCATAATAAAAGTTTTCTTTGATTCATCAAGAGTCCAGCACACTCAGCGATGTGCATCACGTCCTGTATCTGAAAATAAAATTCGACATCGAGTGAGAACTCAAAGGTTCCCAATAGGGTAATAATTTCAAATAGAAACTATGTAAAACTATATGAACCTGCTAGGCAATCCTAATCTCCGATCACACAAAGTTCAAGGCTAGGGTTCTTACTAATCCGATCAAGATAGACAATTAAATCTCAACTATTTTGGTAATCTTTATATCTAAATTTTCTCTTATACAAATCATCGTCTCTCTCAATATCATAGATTCATAACTCATTTAATAATTCAACATTAAAATTTAGTTTCAATATTATTAATTATCAATTCATTCCAGAATTTTCCTCAATCCTCAACCATCAACTCTCATCAAGAACAACGCTCAGCATCACCACCATCAGCATAAGTTATCTCTCAGTTGTGTAAACACATTCAAAGCAATACAAGGAATACACAAGTAGAGAGAATAGATAAAGTAACTTGTTCAATTAGCATATAAATACAATTATTCAAATAGATAAGCCAAATACAAGATACACACCTAAACAATACACGTAAATACAAATGATGTATGCCTGCTCTATGGCCAATGAACTCATGTGTCCGTTATACAGCCAAATCCGACATGTCTGATAGTTAAACCTAGACAGTCCCTCAGTGCGTGCATCCCCAAAGCTCGTATTCATATTCATTGATCAATATCCATTGGGGGATATATCCTGGAAGATATAAGTGTCCAGCTACATCTTGGGACGGAGGGCCAACAGTCTCAATTCCATCCTGGAGCAAGCGGGACAAACCACCATTCTTGTATCTACCTATGAAGCTCAAATTCTGACTAGGAGCAAGTGGTACAAAACCACAATCCTTGCATATTATCCCAAAAGCTCAAATACCGACTAGAAGCAAGCAGAACAAACTACAATCTTTGCATCTATCCCAGAAGCTCAAATATGAATCACAATCCTTGCATCTACCCCAATAACTCAAATACCAACTGGGAGCAAGTGGGACAAACTACAATCCTTATATCTACCCCAAAAGTTCAATTATCAATCAAACCCATTCTCATTATGCTCTACAAATCAATTCAATCTCATCATTCGATCATACGATCTCATTATCCTCTCGAATCAACTCAATCTCATCATTCAATCATATAATCTCGTTCTCATTACCCTCTTGAATCAACTCAATTTCGTCATTCAATCATATAATCTCAATCTCATTAACCTCTCGGATCAATTCAATCTCGTCATTCAATCATATAATCTCATTCTCATCGTCCTCTTGAATCAATTCAATATTATCACTCAATCATATCATCTCATTCTCATTATCCTCTACCCTCGTTATAGGAGTTACAGAAGTTTAAAACGTTAAGAAAACAGTTTAGATGCATAAGATTCATTCCCAATCATGGAAAATAGTTATCGAATCTTAAATAGGATTACGAAAATGAAACAGCCAAGTGAAATGGGCAAAGTAAGTAAAATAAATATTTTCAGCAAAATAGGATGGTCATGCAAACACATGCCTTATGCGTACGCATAAATGTGAATTTTTCAAAAGTTGCGTACGCAAGACACATGCCGGCGTACGCATGAGCGTTAAAAATGACAAAGTCGCGTACCCGAGCCAGTGCCGTGTACGCGAGATGTGTTGGGCAAGACCAGTAACTTGCTTTGCGTGACACCTTCGCATACGCATGAACACAATGTTTCAGAAAAGCTGATATGTTGAAGAAAATTCAGTTTTTCACATCCATTTTCAAACTTCAATAACTTCCTCTACAAAATTTCGTTTTTTCTCATCTTTATATGGTTTTAAAGGTCTTTTAAGAAGTTTTAGTTTAAAATAACTTCCTCTCAATTTCAAACTCCTAGCGCCAAGTTATGGCCGTCGAAGTTGGTTAAAAATCTATTTTTACCAAATTCTCATAACCTTTTGAATTCATAAATTTCTCAATTCAATTCAGTTATGGACTATTCCAAAACCACTCATACACCCCCCAAACACTCATTCATAAATCTCCAATCCTCGCAAACCTAAATCAACTTACTTCCAACTTGTTTAACTTATTCTATCAACATACCCATGTTTAATGACAACATACAACATTCATATATCCAAGTTCTCAATCATCCAATAATCAATCATCACAATCTTATACAATCATTCACACCACTTACCTCAACTTACCACATAGAAGATTTTTTCACCCTATCACGGCCTCCGGCTCGATTTCACAAATCACAATATTTATACATCCAATTCTCAATGGAAACTCAACATACATATTCATTTTCATGCAACGTAGTACCAACGTACTTCACAATATCCAATTGCAATAATATAACATAGCATCTCTCAATTTATCATAAATTCCTTATTTTCACTTTTAATTTTATGTCAAAATACATCAACCAACTCAATGCTCATACTAACCATTATTCAAACATATCAACAATCAATTTCATTCAACTTATCTTAGGGGCAAGTAACCTAAATTTTCACATACCCTCACATAATGCCTACTCAAAATTATCACCCATACCTTAATGTCACAAATCCAAGCTTCCAAGCTTTCCTTTTCAAAGTTCCACCGAACCAAGCTTCCAACTACTCGATCTAACATCATATTATATAATTTAATACAACATTAATTGATGAACTAAGAGAGGAAAATGATTTTTTACCTTCATCCACTAAAATTAGTAATGGATACTACCAAGAATATAAGTTAGAGGATCCCTATAACATCAAAATCACCAAAAATTCTCAACACACAAACCAAAAATGTGATTTCAGATTTGAATAAGAAAATGGGGCTGGAATTTCGAGTTAATTACCAAAATATTTAGATAAAATTGAATATGAAAATACAAGCTTTGCGTGGCCGCAAATGGCTCGTCAATCGAAGTTTCGTAGCAAAAGTTATGATAGATTGAAGATGGTGAAGTTAAGGTTTTTGCTCTCACCTATCTCTTCTCTCTTCTATCCGCATCTCTCACTCAAATGAGGAAAAATGGTAGTTGAAATCTCCTTAAGTGAGGGTATATTTATATATGGGGGCTTGGGCCCAGTAAGGCCCAATTTTATTTCTTTTAGTCCGTTGGCCTAATTTTAAGCTAAAACTTTTAAGATAAGCGTTTTAATTCGCATCCTAAATATTTTTATTTCTCCATATTATAAATATTCAATATATAACTCTATTTTTCTCTCATTTAATTTATTTATTAGTTGTCAATTAATTACTTAGTATTTTGCAGAATTTTACATCCTATCCAATTAATTATTTACTACTGCGCTTGAGTCACAATCAAGCTAAATTCTTCTGAACCCCATCGTCCAGGCTATCTCCAGGCCTGTGTATACCCCCTAAAGCTCAGCAAAGTATATGAAACAGACACCCAGGTTCTTGAAAAATTCCATTATCTATCTTCCTTCGCTATTTCTTAGAATACCACCACATTTTTTCCTTCCTGGATTATCTTTTACTGCCCCATTTGTGTTTATTTTAATCTAATTACTTTGTGGGGGTTGCAACTTGATACTGATAGCCATTATCCTTTGAGTATTAGTCCGAATGAGATACTTCTCAAAGGCTTTATGAATGGTGGTAATATAATCCCGAATAAGATTGTTCGTTATCAATGGTCTCTTGAAGGGTCTTTGGAATATTTCCATGTTTCTCAACTTCCAAATCCTCCAACAAGCAACCATATAGATACTAATCCATTCTGCTTGAATCGAACAACCCCAATCCTTGTTCAAACACTCATGGAACTAATAGGGCATAGGAATGAAAAAGAACTCCAATGCCAGCTCACTTCTAACAAGCTTCTTCCAGATAATCTTTGCCCCCTCGCAACCTCTCAAAACGTGCATAGTGTCTTCAACTTGATTTGTGCAATAATGACTGATGAGGTAAGTCCCATACCATTGATGAGCGGATAATTTATACGCTTTTTGGCATTGCTTTTAGGTAGTTTTTAGTAAGTTTGAGCTACTTTTAGGGATGTTTTTATTAGTTTTTATGTTAAATTCACATTTCTGGACTTTACTATGAGTTTGTGTGTTTTTCTATGATTTCAGGTAAATTCTGGCTGAAATTGAGGGACTTGAGCAAAACTCTGAAAAAGGCTGACAAAAGGACTGCTGATGCTGTTGGAATCTGACCTCCCTGCACTCGAAATGAATTTTCTGGAGCTACAGAACTCCAAATGGCGCGCTCTCAACGGCGTTGGAAAGTAGACATCCAGAGCTTTCCAGCAATATATAATAGTCCATACTTTATTCGGAAATTGACGACGTAACTTGGCGTTGACCGCCAAGTACATGCTGCTGTCTGGAGTTAAACGCCAGAAAAACGTCATGATCCGGAGTTGAACGCCCAAAACACGTCATAACTTGGAGTTCAACTCCAAGAGAAGCCTCAGCTCGTGGATAGATCAAGCTCAGCCCAAGCATACACCAAGTGGGTCCCGGAAGTGGATTTATGCATCAATTACTTACTCATGTAAACCCTAGTAGCTAATCTAGTATAAATAGGATAAGTTACTATTGTACTAGACATCTTTGGTCTCAGTTTTGTTTTATTCTTCATCTTAGGAGATTATTGATCACATTCAGGGGGCTGGCCATTCGGCCATGCCTGAACCTTTTACTTATACATTTTCAACGGTGGAGTTTCTGCACACCATAGATTAAGGGTGTGGAGCTCTACTGTACCTCAAGTATTAATGCAATTCTATTTTCTTTTATTCAAATCTCTCTTATTCTTATTCCAAGATATTCATTCGTACCCAAGAACATGATGAATGTGATGATTATGTGACGCTCATTATCATTCTCACTTATGAACGCACGTGATTGACAACCACTTCCGTTCTACATGCAACAGAGCTTGAATGTGTATCTCTTAGATTCCCCAACAGAATCTTCGTGGTATAAGCTAGATAGATGGCGGCATTTATGAGGATCCGGAAAGTCTCACCTTGTCTGTGGTATTCCGAGTAGGATCCTGGGAATCCGGAAAGTCTAACCTTGTCTGTGGTATTCCGAGTAGGATTCCGGTAATGAATGACTGTGACGTGCTTCAGACTCGCAAGTGCTGGGCGTTAGTGACAGACGCAAAAGAATCAAGGGATTCTATTCCAGTAGGAGCGGGAACCAACCAGTGATTAGTCGTGCTGTGACAGAGCGCGTGAGCGTAGTTTTCACTGCAAGGATGGGATGTAGCCTTCGGCCAGTGTGATGCCTCCAGACGATTAGCCATGCGAGTGACAGCCGCAGAGGACCATTTTCCCGAGAGGATTCAAAGTAGCCATCGTCGAATGGTGAACCCCTATACACAGCTTGCCATGGAAAGGAGTAAGAAGGATTGAGTTGAAGCAGTAGGAAAGTAGGCATCCGTGAGTAGGGGTGTTCGCGGTGCGGTTTGGTTCGGTTTTTGAAGGAAAAGCCATCCGATCCGATCGTTTAATTATGCTGCGGTTCGGTTTGGTTCGGTTTTTTTTTCAAGGTCATCCGAACCAAACCAAACCAATTAAAATCGGTTTGGTTTGGTTCGGTTTGTTCGGTTTTTTCAATCAAATAAAAAAAATTCTACCATACTATTATGCAAAGTCATAACACTGAAATCGACAAACCAAAATACACAATAGCTAACAAAGTATTGATCTAATGAAATATAACGACAACAGAATTCAAATACGACAATTAAAGAAGTTTAATAGTTCAACAGCCAACACAACTGAAAATAAAAATAAATTGTCATTAGCAAAGTTATGGTATCTTCTCCAACAAAATAGCTAACTTCATAATGCAAACCAACCTGAAATTAAAAAAAAAGTTACATAATAAGAACAACAACAACAATAATAATTATAATAATAATAATAGTATAAGGAAAACAATTCCTACCATAACAACTTAACAAGATGTACTTTAATCAGACTCAACACCAGAATCTTCTTCATTGGGATCACGAGTGGGTGCAACTTCTACAAAATATATAAAACAAGAAACAATCATAACAATTAATATATATTAATAAAAACTAGATTAAAATAAAGAAAATTATAAGTAAAAACTTAACCATACCTAATTCCAACTTCTCCAATTCCTCGATGAGTTCCTCAAGGACAAGTTTTGGAGAGTTTCGGAGCCAATTTTGGGTACAAATTAACGCTTCAGCTGTCATCGGTGTTAGAGAACTCCTATAATTATTTAACACCCTTCCTCCAGTACTAAATGCCGATTCTGAAGCAACTGTGGAAACTGGCATGGCTAAGACGTCTCTTGCAATCAGCCCAAGGATTGGAAATTTAGTGGAATTCACTTTCCACCAATTTAGAATGTCGAATTGCACGCCACTCTTCTCTAATGCCTCCATAAGATATAACTCCACCTCATTCTTGTTAGCACTCTCATTGAAAACAAAGAATCTTTTACCACATCTTGAAAACAAAGAATCTTTTGGGTAGGATCTAATGCCTCCTTCGGAAATTTTTTGCATTGCGACAACAAGTGATTTTTCATGTTACTAGTGCCATTTTTATGTGTATCACATGCATAACTAGCCCCACACCAATTACATTTAGCTCTAGGATACTGTGGATTACTAGTTTCATCTTTAGTAAAGTGATCCCATGTCCAAGACCTAGGTCTACAAGGTTTTCTCTTACCTTCGTCGGTCTCAGTTTCAGCAGAGTCATCAATGGGAGCTTCTTCAACAGCCCGCCTTTTCCCTCGGCCTCTACTAGCAAGCTTCCTTGTGTTTCGATGAGGAGCTGGCACAGGAGGCAATGCAGTCGGAGATCTGATGCTTGTTGATTCATTCGGAATAGGAACGGGAGGCAATCCAGTGTCGCCCATATTCTCACTTGAACTGGCGTCAAACTACATAAACAAATACAATAAATCAAGGACAGAACAAGCAATAAAAGTTTAAATCATTAAGCAGCAGCCATCAATAAACAAGCAAGAAATTGAAACAAGCAATAAACATGATATTAATTTTATTGACGGGGAATTTTGAAATCAATATCCGCTTCTTTTACTTAATTGAAATTAAACCAAATTATGGTTATATCATACTTGGCTTTATTTATCTCAACACAAAGAAGAAACGGACATTCTAATCCTATTGTTTTTGTTACGAAGTTAAGTTATGTCTCACCATTTTCATTCAAATTTTTAATTTATAACTTACGCAACAATTTTGACTGGTTTACATTTTTTACACATTTACTTAAAGGAAATATCATTGTCTAAATTATAGAATGGAATATCATCTAACGATATATCATATATGAACTTTCTAACAGTAATAAATAGTTCTACATTTCTACAAACAAAGCAAAAAAATAAGCACAGAACTAGCAAAAAACAGGCACCTTTACCAGCATTAAACAAGCACAAAACCATCAAAAAACAAGCACTTTTACCACCATTAAACAAGTACAAGATCAGCAATAAACAAGCACTTTTACTAGCATTAAACAAGCACAAAACAAGCAAAAAAACAAGCACTTTTACCAGCATTAAACAAGAACAAAATCAGCAAAAAAATAAGCACTTTTACCACCATTAAACAAGCACAAAACCAGCATTTCCAATAAGCACAGAACCAGCAAAAAATAGCCACTTTTACCAGCATTAAACAAGCACAAAACCAGCAAAAAACAAGCACTTTTACCAGCATTAAACAAGCACAAGATCAGCAATAAACAAGCACTTTTACCAGCATTAAACAAGAACAAAACCAGCAAAAAAATAAGCACTTTTACCACCATTAAACAAGCACAAAACCAGCATTTCCAATAAGCATAGAACCAGCAAAAAATAGCCACTTTTACCAGCATTAAACAAGCACAAAACCAGCAATAAACAAGCCCTTTTACCAGCAATAAATCAAGCACAGAACCAGCAATAAACAAGCACAGAACCAGCAATAAACAAGCAGCTGAAGTTTAAATCATTAAGCACAGAACCAGCACTGAATAACTGATAAACTGATAAACTGATAAATCAATAGACTGCTAAACTGATAAATCGATAAATCAATAGACTGATAAACTGAACAATAAACAATAAATAAGCAATAAACAATGAATCAGAAATAAACAATAAATCAATAAACTGATAAGTTATAACCCTAGGTCTAAATTGAACAACAAATCAAGCAAAGTTTACCTGAATAGATGGCTCGGGCTCCATATGAACTTGAATCCGACAATCGGTGGCTGGGTGGCTGGGCTCCAGAAACGCTGCTGGGTGGACTTGAGGCGGCGAGGTCGGACGTGTCGAGGTCGTGGGTGGGCTCCAGAAACGCTAATGGGTGGACTGCAGGCGGTGAGGTCGGACGTGGCGAGGTTGGGGGTGGCTCCAGAAACGCTGCTGGAGTGCTGGGTGGACTAGAGGCGGCGAGGTCGCAGGTGGCGTGGTCAGAGGTGGCTCCAGAAACGCTGTTCGGTGGAGGGCTAGAGGCTGGGTCGTGCACCGGCGGTGGGGGTTCTCCTCTGTTCGGCGGTGGGATTTGGAGAGGGAAGTTGTCGGCCTGTCGCAGTGTCACGCATGTGGGGAAGGAGAAGGGGACAGGGGAAGTGGGGGTGTGGCCGTCACTCTCACACTCTCATCTCACAAGACACAAGTCACGTATGGGTGGGTGGGGGATTGGGGGTAGGTTTAATTTTTTAGGGTTTTGGGATGAACCGGTTCGGTTCGGTTCGGTTAGGGTTTTGGTAGTGAGAACCGAAAACCGAACCGAACCGCAAAAAAACAGCAACACATCACTTTTTTCGATTTTTTCGGTTTTCGGTTATTTCGGTTTTCGGTTTTTTCGGTTCGGTTCTTCGGTTTAGTTCGGTCCGGATCGGTTTTGAACACCCCTATCCGTGAGCCATACAGTATCTCCATATGCTTATCTGAAATTCCCACCAATGAATCTGCATAAGTATCCCTTTTATTATTTCTTTTTATTATTTGATTTTCTAAATTCCATAATTTTATCTGCCTAACTAAGATTTACAAGGTGACCATAGCTTGCTTCATACCAACAATCTCTGTGGGATCGACCCTTACTCGCGTAAGGTTTATTACTTGGACGACCCAGTACACTTGCTGGTTAGTTGAACGGAGTTGTGTCCACTCGTGCCAATTTCAAATTCCATAAAAGTACAACTTTAAGAATAGTGATCACAATTTCGTCCACCAAATTTTTGGCGCCGTTGCCGGGGATTGTTCGAGTATGGACAACTGACGGTTCATCTTGTTGCTCAGATTAGGTAATTTTCTTTTCAAAAATTTTTCTTTTTATTTTTCGTTTTTCCAAACTATATTTTCGAAAAAAAAAATAAAAATACAAAAAAATCATAAAATCATAAAAACCAAAAATATTTTGTGTTTCTTGTTTGAGTCTTGAGTCAATTTTTAAGTTTGGTGTCAATTGCATGCTTTAAAAATTTTTCTTGCATTTTTTCGAAAACTCCATGCATTCATAGTGTTCTTCATGATCTTCAAGTTGTTCTTGACAAGTCTTCTTGTTTGATCTTGATGATTTCTTGTTTTGTGTTGTTTGTTGTTTTTCATATGCATTTTTCGTTTGTTAGAGTCCATGCATTAAAGATTTCTAAGTTTGGTGTCTTGCATATTTTCTTTGCATCAAAAATTTTTTCAAAATTATGTTCTTGATGTTCATCATGATCTTCAAAGTGTTCTTGGTGTTCATCTTGACATTCATAGTGTTCTTGCATGCATCTTGTGTTTTGATCCAAAATTTTCATGTTTTGGGTCATTTTTGTGTTTTTCATTAAAAATTCAAAAATAAAAAAAAATATCTTTTCCTTATTTCCCTCCAAATTTTCAAAATTTTGGGTTGACTTGGTCAAAAATTTTCAAAATTAGTTGTTTCTTACAAGTCAAGTCAAAATTTCAAATTTTAAAAATCTTATCTTTTCAAAATCTTTTTCAAAAATCATATCTTTTCCATTTTTTTTTTCTTATTTTCGAAAAAATTTTTTAAAAAAATTATTTTTCAAAAATCTTTTTCTTAGCTTTTATATCTAATTTTCGAAAATTAGCTAACAATTAATGTGATTGGTTCAAAAATTTGAAGTTTGTTACTTTCTTATTAAGAAAGGTTCAATCTTTAAATTCTAGAATCTTATCTTTCAGTTTCTTGTTAGTTAAGCAATTTTTAAAATTAAATCTTTTTTCAAAATATCTTTTTCTTAAAAAAATCTTTTTATCCTTTATCTTATCTTTTTCAAAAACTTTATCTTTTTCAAAAATTTGATTTCAAAATATATTATCTAACTTCTTATCTTCTTATCTTTTCAAATTTGATTTTAATATCTTTTTCAACTAACTCTTTGACTTTGTGTTTGTTTCTTATCTTTTTCAAAACCAACTAACTACCTATCCCTCTCTAATTTTCGAAAATATCTCATCTCTTTTTCAAAAATTCTTTTTAATTGTTTTAAATTTTAATTTTAATTATATATTATCTTTAATTTTCGAAAATCACTAACCACTTTTTCAAAACTATTTTCGAAATTTCTCTCTCTTTTCTTCTTCTATTTAATTATTTATTTACTAACACTTCTCTTCACCTCTCTTCATCTAAGAATCCGAACTTCTTATATCCCTTGTGTTTGGATTCTCCCCCCCCCCCTTTTTCTCCTTCTACTAACATAAAGGAATCTCTATACTGTGACATAGAGGATTCCTCTTTCTTTTATTGTTTTCTTCCCTTTCATATGAGCAGGAACAGGGAAAAAGGCACTCTTGTTGAAATTGATCCAGAACCTGAAAGGACTCTGAAGAGAAAATTAAGAGAAGCTAAATTACAACAATCCAGAAACAACCTTTCAGAAATTTTCGAACAAGAGAAGGAAATGGCAGCCGAAAATAATAATAATGCAAGGAGAATGCTTGGTGACTTCACAAAGCCAACATCCAAATTTGATGGAAGAAGCATCTCCATTCCTGCCATTGGAGCCAACAACTTTGAGCTGAAACCTCAGCTAGTTGCATTAATGCAACAAAACTGCAAGTTTTATGGACTTCCATCTGAAGATCCTTATCAATTTTTAACTGAGTTCTTGCAGATCTGTGAGACTGTAAAGACGAATGGAGTTGATCCTGAAGTCTACAGACTCATGCTTTTCCCTTTTGCTGTAAGAGACAGAGCTAGAATATGGTTGGATTCACAACCTAAGGATAGCCTGGACTCCTGGGATAAGCTGGTCACTGCTTTCTTGGACAAATTATTTCCTCCTCAAAAGCTGAGCAAGCTGAGAGTGGATGTTCAAACCTTCAAACAAAAAGATGGTGAATCCCTCTATGAAGCTTGGGAAAGATACAAGCAGCTGACCAAAAGATGTCCATCTGACATGTTTTCAGAATGGACCATATTAGATATATTCTATTATGGTCTCTCTGAATTTTCGAAAATGTCACTGGACCATTCTGCAGGTGGATCTATTCACCTGAAGAAAACGCCTGAAGAGGCTCAAGAACTCATTGACATGGTTGCAAACAACCAATTTATGTACACCTCTGAGAGGAATTCCGTGAATAATGGGATACCTCAGAAGAAAGGAGTTCTTGAAATAGATGCTCTGAATGCCATATTGGCTCAGAACAAAGTGTTGACTCAACAGGTCAACATGATCTCTCAAAATCTGAATGGATGGCAACATGCATCCAACAGTACTAGAGAGGCAGCTTCTGAAGAAGCTTATGATCCTGAGAACCCTGCCATGGCAGAAGTTAATTACATGGGTGAACCATATGGAACCACCTATAACCCATCATGGAGAAATCATCCAAATTTCTCCTGGAAGGATCAACAAAAGCCTCAACAAGGCTTTAACAATGGTGGACGCAATAGGCTGAGCAATAGCAAGCCATATCCATCATCTTCTCAGCAACAGACAGAGAATTCTGAACAAAATACTTCTAATTTAGCCAATATAGTCTCTGATCTGTCAAAGGCCACTTTCAGTTTCATGAATGAAACAAGATCCTCCATCAGAAATTTGGAGGCACAAGTGGGCCAGCTGAGTAAGAAAGTCATTGAAACTCCTCCCAGTATTCTCCCAAGCAATACAGAAGAGAATCCAAAAAGAGAGTGCAAAGCCATTGACATAGTCAATATGGCCGAATGCACAAGGGAGGAAGAGGACGAAAATCCTAGTGAGGAAGACCTCCTGGGACGTCCCTCAAGCAAGAAGGAGTTTCCTATTAAGGATCCAAAGGAATCTAAGCCTCATATAGAGACCATAGAGATTTCATTAAATCTCCTTCTGCCATTCATGAGCTCTGAAGACTATTCATCCTCTGAAGAGGATGAAGATGTGACTGGAGAGCAAATTGCTCAATACTTAGGAGCTATCATGAAGCTGAATGCCCAGTTGTTTGGTAATGAGACTTGGGAAAGTGAACCTCCCTTGCTCATTAGTGAACTAGATATTTGGATTCAGAAAACTCTACCTCAAAAGAAACAAGATCCTGGCAAGTTCCTAATACCTTGTACCATAGGCACCATGACCTTTGAAAAGGCTCTATGTGATCTAGGGTCAGGGATAAATCTTATGCCACTCTCTGTAATGGAGAAGCTGGGGATCATTAAGGTACAGCCTGCCTTGTTCTCATTACAATTGGCAGACAAGTCATTGAGACAAGCTTATGGAATAGTAGAGGACGTGTTAGTAAAGGTTGAAGGCCTTTATATCCCTGCTGATTTCATAATCTTAGACACTAGGAAGGAAGAGGATGATTGCATCATCCTTGGAAGACCTTTCCTAGCCACAGCAGGAGCTGTGATAGATGTCAACAGAGGTGAGTTAGTCCTTCAATTAAATGGGGACTACCTTGTGTTTAAGGCACATGGCCATCCCTTTGTGACAGAAGAGAGTAAGCATGAAGAGCTTCTCTCAGTTCAGAGTCAAGAAGAGCCCACACAGTCAAACTCTAAGTTTGGTGTTGTGAGGCCACAACCAAACTCTAAGTTTGGTATTAAGACCCCATATCCAAACTCTAAGTTTGGTGTTGGGACTACACTAACATTGACCTGATCACCTTGTGGCTCCATGAGAGCCACTGTCAAGCTATTGACATTAAAGAAGCGCTTGTTGGGAGGCAACCCAATTTTAATTATCTAATTTTTATTTTATTATTATTTTGTGTTTTATTAGGTACATGATCATGAGGAGTCACGAAAAAATCAAAAAAAATTAAAAACAGAGTCAAAAACAGAAGAAAAAAATTTTTCACCCTGGAGGACGCACAGGCTGGCGTTCAACGCCAGTAAGGTGCGTATGGCCGGCGTTCAACGCCAGAACAGAGCACCATTCTGGCGCTGAACGCCAGAAACAAGCAACATTCTAGCGCTGAACGCCAGGAATATGCCCAGAGAAGAAAAGCTGGCGCTGAACGCCAGTAACAAGCATGAAACTGGCGTTCAACGCCAGAAACATGCTTTACATGGGCGTTGAACGCCCAGAATGTGCACCAATGGGCGTTTAAACGCCAGAATGGTGTGCAAAGGCATTTTACATGCCTATCTGGTGCAGGGATGGAATTCCTTGACACCTCAAGATATGTGGACCCCACAGGATCCCCACCTAATATATTCCCATCTTACCTCCTAATCCTAATTACACTCTCCTACTCCCCATGTCACACTTCCCAACAACTTTCACCAATCACCTCACATCAACCCACTCTTCCCCATACACCCCACCTACCTTTACAATTCAACTTCTCTTTCCCACCCAATCCCACCCATATAGCCGAATCCATCTCCCCTCACTCACCTCCATTTTCTTCTTCTTCTTCTTCCTCTCTTCTTTCTTCTCTTGCTTGAGGGCGAGCAATATTTTAAGTTTGGTGTGGTAAAATCATAGCTTTTTTGCTTTTCCATTACCATTAATGGCACCTAAGGCCAGAGAAACCTCAAAGGGAAGACAAAAGCTTCCACTTCTGAGTCTTGGGAGATGGAAAGACTCATATAAAGCCGTCATAGCTCAGTGGTAGAACATGTGGCTGCAAATCAAGAGATCCCTGAGTTACCTCAGGGGATAAGTTGTCCTCCACACAAATATTGGAAGCAAGTAAGGGTAGAAACACCAAAGAGCAATGAGGGAGGAGCAACAAAGGCAAGGAAGGGACATAGAAGAGCTTAAGGACATTGTTGGACCTTCAAGAAGAAGACGCCACTAAAGGTGGATTCATTCCTTGTTCTTTATTTCTTTCTGTTTTCGGTTTTTAGTGTTGTGTTTATCTATATTTTGTGTCTCTACTTCATGATCACTAGTATGTAACCATGCCTTAAAGCTATAAATAAATTCCATTAATCCTTCACCTCTCTTAAATGAAAAATGTTTTAATTCAAAAGAACGAGAAATACATAAATTTCAAATTTATCATTGAATTTAATTTAATTATATTGATGTGGTGACAATACTTTTTGTTTTCTGAATGAATGATTGAACAGTGCATATGTCTTTTGATATTGTTGTTTATGAGTGTTAAAATTGTTGGCTCTTGAAAGAATGATGAACAAAGAGAAATGTTATTGAGGATCTGAAAAATCATGAAATTGATTCTTGAAGCAAGAAAAAGCAGTGAAAAGCAAAAGCTTGTGAAAAAAAAATTGGCAAAAAAAATAAAGAAAAAGAAAAAGCAAGCAGAAAAAGCCAATAGCCCTTAAAACCAAAAGGCAAGGGTAAAAAGGATCCAAGGCTTTGAGCATCAATGGATAGGAGGGCCCAAGGAAATAAAATCCAGGCCTAAGTGGCTAAATCAAGATGTCCCTAACCATGTGCTTGTGTCATGAAGGTCCAAGTGAAAAGCTTGAGACTGAGTGGTTAAAGTCGTGATCCAAAGTAAAAGGGTGTGCTTAAGAGCTCTGGACACCTCTAACTGGGGACTCTAGCAAAGCTGAGTCACAATCTGAAAAGGTTCACCCAGTCATGTGTCTGTGGCATTTATGTATCCAGTGGTAATACTGGAAAACAAAATGCTTAGGGCCACAGCCAAGACTCATAAGTAGCTGTGTTCAAGAATCAACATGCTTAACTAGGAAAGTCAATAACACTATCCAAAATTCTAAGTTCCCAGAGACGCCAATCACTCTGAACTTCAAAGAAAAAAGTGAGATGCCAAAACTGTTCAGAAGCAAAAAGCTATAAGTCCCGCTCATCTAATTAAATTAATATTCATTGATATTTTAGAATTTATAGTATATTCTCTTCTTTTTATCCTATTTGATTTTCAGTTGCTTGGGGACAGGCAACAATTTAAGTTTGGTGTTGTGATGAGCGGATAATTTATACGCTTTTTGGCATTATTTTTAGGTAGTTTTTAGTAAGTTTGAGCTACTTTTAGGGATGTTTTCATTAGTTTTTATGTTAAATTTACATTTCTGGACTTTACTATGAGTTTGTGTGTTTTTCTGTGAATTCAGGTAAATTCTGGCTAAAATTGAGGGACTTGAGCAAAACTCTGAAAAAGGCTGACAAAAGGAATGCTGATGCTGTTGGAATCTGACCTCCCTGTACTCGAAATGAATTTTCTGGAGCTACAGAACTCCAAATGGCGCGCTCTCAACGGCGTTGGAAAGTAGACATCCAGATCTTTCCAGCAATATATAATGGTCTATACTTTATTCGGAAATTGATGACGTAACTTGGCGTTGAACGCCTAGTACATGCTGCTGTCTAGAGTTAAACGCCAGAAAAACGTCATGATCCGGAGTTGAACGCCCAAAACACGTCATAACTTGGAGTTCAACTCCAAGAGAAGCCTCAGCTCGTGGATAGATCAAGCTCAGCCCAAACATACACCAAGTGGGCCCCGGAAGTGGATTTATGCATCAATTACTTACTCATGTAAACCCTAGTAGCTAATCTAGTATAAATAGGATAAGTTACTATTGTATTAGACATCTTTGGTCTCAGTTTTATTTTATTCTTCATCTTAGGAGACTATTGATCACATTCAGGGGGCTGGCCATTCGGCCATGCCTGAACCTTTTACTTATGCATTTTCAACGGTGGAGTTTCTGCACACCATAGATTAAGGGTGTGGAGCTCTACTGTACCTCAAGTATTAATGCAATTCTATTTTCTTTTATTCAAATCTCTCTTATTCTTATTCCAAGATATTCATTCGTACCCAAGAACATGATGAATGTGATGATTATGTGACGCTCATTATCATTCTCACTTATGAACGCACGTGATTGACAACCACTTCCGTTCTACATGCAACAGAGCTTGAATGTGTATCTCTTAGATTCCCCAACAGAATCTTCGTGGTATAAGCTAGATAGATGGCGGCATTTATGAGGATCCGGAAAGTCTCACATTGTCTGTGGTATTCCGATTAGGATCCTGGGAATCCGGAAAGTCTAACCTTGTCTGTGGTATTCCGAGTAGGATTCCGGTAATGAATGACTGTGACGTGCTTCAGACTCGCAAGTGCTGGGCGTTAGTGACAGACGCAAAAGAATCAAGGGATTCTATTCCAGTAGGAGTGGGAACCAACCAGTGATTAGCCGTGCTTTGACAGAGCGCGTGAGCGTAGTTTTCACTGCGAGGATGGGATGTAGCCTTCGGCCAGTGTGATGCCTCCAGACGATTAGCCATGCGAGTGACAGCCGCAGAGGACTATTTTCCCGAGAGGATTCAAAGTAGCCATCGTCGAATGGTGAACCCCTATACACAGCTTGCCATGGAAAGGAGTAAGAAGGATTGAGTTGAAGCAGTAGGAAAGTAGGCGTCCGTGAGCCATACAGTATCTCCATATGCTTATCTGAAATTCCCACCAATGAATCTGCATAAGTATCCCTTTTATTATTTCTTTTTATTATTTGATTTTCTAAATTCCATAATTTTATCTGCCTAATTGAGATTTACAAGGTGACCATAGCTTGCTTCATACCAACAATCTCTGTGGGATCGACCCTTACTCGCGTAAGGTTTATTACTTGGACGACCCAGTACACTTGCTGGTTAGTTGAACGGAGTTGTGTCCACTCGTGCCAATTTCAAATTCCATAAAAGTACAACTTAAAGAATAGTGATCACAATTTCGTCCACCAAGTTTTTGGCGCAGTTGTCGGGGATTGTTCGAGTATGGACAACTGACGGTTTATCTTGTTGCTCAGATTAGGTAATTTTCTTTTCAAAAATCTTTTTCAAAAATTTTTCTTTTTATTTTTCGTTTTTCCAAACTATATTTTCGAAAAAAATAATAAAAATACAAAAAAAAAATCATAAAATCATAAAAACCAAAAATATTTTGTGTTTCTTGTTTGAGTATTGAGTCAATTTTTAAGTTTGGTGTCAATTGCATGCTTTAAAAATTTTTCTTGCATTTTTTCGAAAACTCCATGCATTCATAGTGTTCTTCATGATCTTCAAGTTGTTCTTGACAAGTCTTCTTTTTTGATCTTGATGATTTCTTGTTTTGTGTTGTTTGTTGTTTTTCATATGCATTTTTCGTTTGTTAGAGTCCATGCATTAAAGATTTCTAAGTTTGGTGTCTTGCATATTTTCTTTGCATCAAAATTTTTTTCAAAATTATGTTCTTGATGTTCATCATGATCTTCAAAGTGTTCTTGGTGTTCATCTTGACATTCATTGTGTTCTTGCATGCATCTTGTGTTTTGATCCAAAATTTTCATGTTTTGGGTCATTTTTGTGTTTTTCATTAAAAATTCAAAAATAAAAAAAAATATCTTTTCCTTATTTCCCTCCAAATTTTCGAAATTTTGGGTTGACTTGGTCAAAAATTTTCAAAATTAGTTGTTTCTTACAAGTCAAGTCAAAATTTCAAATTTTAAAAATCTTATCTTTTCAAAATCTTTTTCAAAAATCATATCTTTTCCATTTTTTTTTCTTATTTTCGAAAAATTTGTTTAAAAAAATTATTTTTCAAAAATCTTTTTCTTAGCTTTTATATCTAATTTTTGAAAATTAGCTAACAATTAATGTGATTGGTTCAAAAATTTGAAGTTTGTTACTTTCTTGTTAAGAAAGGTTCAATCTTTAAATTCTAGAATCTTATCTTTCAGTTTCTTGTTAGTTAAGCAATTTTTAAAATTAAATCTTTTTCAAAATATCTTTTTCTTAAAAAAATCTTTTTATCCTTTATCTTATCTTTTTCAAAAACTTTATCTTTTTCAAAAATTTGATTTCAAAATATATTATCTAACTTCTTATCTTCTTATCTTTTCAAATTTGATTTTAATATCTTTTTCAACTAACTCTTTGACTTTGTGTTTGTTTCTTATCTTTTTCAAAACCAACTAACTACCTATCCCTCTCTAATTTTCGAAAGTATCTCATCTCTTTTTCAAAAATTCTTTTTAATTGTTTTAAATTTTAATTTTAATTATATATTATCTTTAATTTTCGAAAATCACTAACCACTTTTTCAAAACTATTTTCGAAATTTCCCTCTCTTTTCTTCTTCTATTTAATTATTTAATTTCTATGATTCTGAGTTGCTGGATTTAGTTAGGATTTTGTTAATTTCTGGTTTTCTGCATGTAGTTATTTTACTTGTTTTGAGTTGATTATGTGATTCAATTTAAGTTGAAAATTCTGATTATGTAGTTATGAGTTGCTGGGTTTGTTTACTGATCTTGTTAATTTGAGTTTGCTTGTTCAGATTTTGTTAATTTATTTTTGCTTGTACTGATTTTGTTAATTTATTTTTTCTTGTACTGATTTTATTAATTTATTTCTGATTTTGTCATTTAATTTATTAATAATTCTGGTTTATGGATTTGTACCAATTCTTGTTCTTCTTAATTTGACCTGTTTCTTTCTATTATCATCATTTTTAATGTATGTTATCTACTGTTGGAACAAATCATTTTTCAGCAATAAATGGGGAAACTCTTTTTGAATGCAGTGTTTGCTTGCTTAAACATTTTTCTTTCATTGTAACTCATATATTGGAATCAGACTTAATCAATTGAAAATGAAAATCATCGAGTTATATACATGGTGATCCAATGCATTATTCAATATTCCCAATGCATATATATATAACCTACTTTCCCTCAAATCAAGTTCTGTAATCCACTGTTGTATATAGTCCGATTTCATTGGATAATCCATCAATCAGAATTCTTGACCCAGTTAATAATTTTGTTAATTTATTTTGACTATGCCACTTGTTTAATTATTATTTCATCATCATCATCACAAATTTCATTCTACTATGCCACTTGTTTAGTTATTATTTCATCAATTTTCTTATTAGATTTTGTCTATCAGTCCTTAGCTATATTGTACAAATTATTATTATTTATAATTTTTTATTAATCTTTTAATGAGGGCACGATATATTCCTTGATATTGTTTTCCTGGTTTTGATTTTCTATTCATTTAACTTGAGTCTTGTCTTCTTCAACTGTTCTTTTGTTATTTTTGTTTTTTTTTTATATATTCTTGTTTCTTCTTAATTTATTTCTGACTTTATAATTTAATTTATTAATAATTCTGAGTTAATTCTAAGCTGCTGGGTTTAATTTATTTTAGCTTGTTTTAATTTATTGTTTATGTATTGATTTTTAATTTAGTGTTTCTGTATTAAATATTACTGTATAAGATTAATAGCTTTAACTCGACTCCTATTGAAAATAATAATGAGACAGAACCAATTCAAGATGATGAGGGTTAAGTAATTGAAGCACATGTTCAAGGAACATAAGAGGAAGGACAAAAAAAAACACAAAAAGGAGGACAAGAAGTTAGCCAAAGTGTACAAAACAGTCCTAACAAAAAAGGATTAACTTCTGAGGCTTGAAAACATTTTAGGAGGGAGAAAATAGATGCAAAGTAGAAAGCAATATGTAAATATTGCGAAAGAAAGATTGGAGATTTGGAGGTAACACGAAGCAAAGAACTAAGTACTTGCATGATCACATTAGAATTTGTCCGATTTGTACTGTTAGGGGACCAAAGCAATCAATATTAAAAATAGTGCAGCAATCATCAGGTTCTACAGGAACGGGAAGGCCAACAGATTCACTTTTGGTTAGAAACTTCACATTTAGTCAAGAGGCAGTGATTCCTGAGCATCTTATCTATCTTTTCCTAGTGAATTTGCATCTAATTTGTTGAGTTTAATTAAGAATTAATTATATTTTAGCCACTATGGATGCTATTTTGAGTTTTGTGCAATTTTATTTATTTTATGTAGCGTTCGGCGGAATTTGATGGAGTTTCTGCAGCACAAGAATCAAAGGAGATGGCTGCGAGGAGCGACGCGCACGCGTGCCTCACGCGTACGCGTGATCTGGAAGTATCCATGACGACGCGAACGCGTGACCGACGCGTACGCGTGATTTGAGGAGTTGCTCAACGACGCAGCTGCGTGACCGACGCGCCCGCGTAACTTGCGAAGAAAACCAGCGACGCTTACGTGTGACTGACGCGTACGCGTGACGTGCGCGATCTGTAGAATTTACAGAAATCGCTGGCGTGGATTTTTGGGCTGCATTTTGACTCAGTTTTTAGCCTAGAAAATACAGATTAGAAGCTGCAGAATGGACAAAGCAAGTGGTCCCCACCCATCAGCTGAAGACTTGTCAATTAATTCAAATTTAAATTCAAATCTTATCTTTTAGGAAAAGTTATTATTTTTAGTTTTAGATAATTAGATTTTAAATTTATTAGGATTAGTTATAAATAGGAACTCTGTACATTTAGACAGGGATACAGATTGTTACCAGAACCCTTATTTTTCTTCTCTGAACCATGAGCGACTAATCCTTCATTGTTAAGGTTAAGAGCTCTGTCTATTTTTATGGATTGACTCATTTGATCTTTTTAATTTAATTCATATCTTGATTTATATTTCAATAATTATTTTCGTTCTTTATTCTATGAACATTGGGTGGAACGGAAGTATGACCCATGTTCTAATTGAGTTCTCGTAAGACTTGGAAAAGCTCTTTACTTGAACAACAGTTTGAAAATATATTATACTGAATTTTTAATTGTTTGTATTTAAAGGGATACGTGACATATAATCCCCTTATTTGTGGATAATTAGGATTCTTTTGGCATATAAACTAGAAATTGATCATCACCCTCTAATTAGAATTAATTGACCAAGGAATTGGCAATTAATAATTTTAGAGGAGACTAGGAAGGTCTAAAGAATTAGGGTCTAGTCACATATAGTTTGTCATGAAATTAAATCTTGCATGATTAAATTAATTAGTAATAAAAGTTCATCCAGAAATTAGATAACTCTGAAACCTTAACTGTTTTCTCCACATTTTATTCCCAATTTATTTAATTGTCTATACTTTTGATATTCTGAATTCGAACTTAAACATTTTTAACATCTCAAAACTAATTTCTGCTTGCCTAACTAAGCTTATCACTCAATAACTGTTGCTTGATCCATTAATCCTCGTGGGATCGACCCTTACTCACGTAAGGTATTACTTGGTATGACCCGGTGCACTTGCCAGTTAGTAGTGTGGATTGTGAAATTCCGCACCAAGCAGCACGACAAGCACTCACAAAATGGGTTATTAGGGACGAACACCCTATGTCATTTGTTGAGCAAGTGGGTTTTCATGAGTTTATAGCTGAGACTCAACCTTTGTTTAAATTTTATAAAAGAAATACATTGAGAAGTGATATTGAGAAGATGTATGAAACTGAAAAGGCAAAGCTTCTAAAATTGTTAGGAAAAAATTCAAGCCGCATTGCTATAACTACTGACATGTGGAGTGCTGATTGTCAAAATAAAGGCTATATGGCGATTACGGCTCACTTTATTGATGATGATTGGAACTTGTAATGTTGAGTTATAAGGTATTATTTATGCTTTTAGCATCTTTTAAATATTTGACTTTTTAATGTCATGATTGTTTATTATATTTACATTATTCTAGGTTTGCATATGTGCCTGCATCCCATACTGCTGAAGTTCTTAGTGATACTTTGGTGAATTTTTTGTATGATTGGAACATAGATAGAAAATTTTCAACTTTAACGGTTGATAATTGTAGTACAAATGATGCCATGATTCATCTTCTGTTTGATAAGATTTCACCATCTAACTTTGTTAAGAAAGGAAAATTTTTTCACATGCGTTGTTGTGCTCACATTGTTAATTTGATTGTGAAAGATGGCATGAATGCAATATATGGTTCTATTGAAAAAATCAGAGATAGTGTTTTTTTTTTGGGTTGCAACACAGAAGAGGAAAGAAAAATTTGAAGAGACTTGTAGGCAATGGAATATTAATTATAGGAAAAAGCTTGCACTTGATTGTAGAACTAGATGGAATTCAACTTATCTAATGCTTGCTTCTGCTTTGCAATATAGAGAAGTTTTTTAGCGTTTAAGACACCGTAAATCTCTGTATAAAGTTGTACCATCTGATGATGAGTGGAAAATAACAAATGAACTTGTTGATAAATTAGAAGTCTTTTATAGTGTGACTGAATTATTCTCTGGCACTTTATATCTAACAACAAATTTGTACTTTCCCAAAGTGTGTGAAATGAGATTGACATTAAATGAGTGATTGTGCAGTCCCAATGAGATAGTTTATAGAATGACAACAAATATGATTAGTAAGTTTGAAAAGTATTGGAATCAAATTAATGAAGTCATGGCTGTGGGAACTATCTTAGACCCTAGGTATAAGATGAAGTTATTGAAATTTTTTTTCCTAAAATATATAGATCTCAAAATGAGAATCATCTGAGTAAGGTGAAAAAAATGATGGATATCAACTTAAGGCTAGGGTTAAAAGAAGAGCAACAAATGATGATAATTCAGCTTCTACTTTGAATGTTGGACATGATGAAGGATCTTCAAAAAGAAAATTTAACTCTATCTACTTGCAATTTGTGAAAGATACATCTGAAGACTGTGCTGCGAAAACTAAGTTGGATTTCTATTTGGAAGAGAGTGTTAAGGTAGATAAAACAAAATTGGAGAAATTTAACATTTTGAACTATTGAAAAAATATTGGAGTGAAATATCCAACTTTACAAAAGATTGCAAGAGATTTTTTAGCCATTCCTATTTCTACTGTTGCCTCAAAGTCTGCTTTTAGTACTGGTGATCGAGTTATACATCCACATCGCAATAAATTGGATTGTGAACTTGTTGAGACGTTAATTTGCACTCAGTATTAGATACACTCTTCAGGTAAAAGTACTAATAACTCAAATTTTATTTCGTATTAAAGTTCAATTTCATGTTAAATTTAACTCTCGTAAATTGTCGGTTGATATAATATAGATAAATCAGGGTCGAAAATTCCAATTCCTTGAAACTATGTGATGGATATGGAGATTTAGGAGTTTAGGTAATTATTTTTTTATTATGTCAAATTCATATTAAATATATGATATTCTTGTTTATGATGTATGTTAACATATTCATATTTGTGTTGTATTTTAACAGAGAACATGGAGTTATTTGTTGGAAGTTGAAGACTTTATTTTATGGCTTTTTTTAAGAATGGAAATTGTATTTTAAAATTTCGTTTTATGGATTATGATTTGTTATTTTATATTTCTTGACTTGTAAGTTGTAATCTTGAATAAGATATGTATGTTTGTGTGTTGTAATAATATTTTGTAATCTTTTTTATATTTTTTAAATTTTTTATTGTAATTTTCATATAAATGTTCAACACAAAGAGATGAAGTATTGGGACCTACGAAAAATATGGAAAACGCAAGAAATGAGAATTGGGGCAATTATCTCCCCACGACGAGATCGGAACGGAGACGAGAACAAAATCTGAGGGCGAAGACGGGAAGCGGGAAGCGAGAAGGCATCCCTCGCCCTGCCCCACCCCACCCCCATTGACATTCCTAGCTTGTGATGAGGCTGGAGCAACTTAGCAGTGTTGTTGTGAAGAAGTTGGGCTTTGGGATTTGCGTTTGGATGATTGGACTAGATTTGGATGGTAAGAAGGATATTCATCATTGATTTGAACCGAAGAAATTCTTTCAAAACAATCTCAGCCTGCTTCCTTACAAGCGACACATTGTTTTCTTGATGATTGCCTTGATCATGTATTGGTTGGTCTGCTTTGTCTTTTTCTGCCAGAACCTCGTAACTTCCTCTTTCCTCCACTACTTCCATTTTGTCTCCTTCGCTTTCTTGCTTCGATCCACTACCTGTGTTGGAGGTGTCCTTATTGGTGGTTGTTCTTCTTGTCCTCCTTATGTTAGATAATGATAAAAAAGTAGCCAAGGACCTCCTTCCAGCACATACCAGTAGTCTTTTTCATTAAACAATCTCACCACATAGAAGTCATTACCAACGTCGATAAGGTCCATGCCTCCTGACTTGGATCACATGGTGTCTAACCTTCTTTTCATCACTCCATACGTAATCTGCCTCCCCAAGAGTTTCACTATCAGCATGTGTTTCCAAGGCTTCTCTAACCTTTTCTTCTCTGCTTATTGACTGTAATGATGATGGTGCCGTTAGGGAGTCTTTCAAAGGAAATCGATGGCTGACGGTTGGCCTCTTTTTTTTCCCTCCTTAGAGCGTCTCGTTGCATCTGGCTCATATTGAAAAGCTCCTCCATCGGTATTTGCTCCTCCGTATCCTCTTCGAAATCATCCGATGAACTCCTATCAGAGTCAGACTCTTCGCCGTCTGATCTTGGTTCTGCACTTCCATTCATAACAAGATCGGTATACGTTCTTCTTTTGCCATTAGTTCCCACAAAGGACGTTTTCTCACATATCCACTCCTCTTCCGATCCCTAGCTATCCTTGATGTCTCCCCTTTAAATTCTCCTCTGTTATTACGAAGTTTCTTTTTGCTTCGTTGCAGTTGGTCCACTTCTTCAGCGTTAGTTACCGGTGAGTTCATGGAAGGGGAGAACAATAGAGGCATAGAGCCTTGGAATCTGAAGGGTTTCTTTCTATCACTCCGGGGAAAATATAGCTACCATGGGGGATTTCACTTCCTAGCAAATCATATAAAGTTTTATATGATTATTCAGCCCAACAGTATACTTATATTATGGGCTAGCTGTGTGTTTTAGACTTTACACAAGAGAGAGAAGCCCAAACCACTGGGTTGGTTTTTGGTCCCGGAACCAGTGGGGTTTTATCTACATAGAAACTGTTGGTGTTGTGTAACATTTTTTTGGAGGGATCATACTTTGTATTATCTATCTAAATCTAATTGATAAACCAAGTAAGATTAGGCCCGTTAAATATCAAGCCCAACATACCCGAAAAAATATATAGTTTTAATTCATTTTTTTTAGACCAAAAACTTGATTTATTTGCTTCTCTCTACAATTAAGTTTGCTCCACAATTTGTTTTCGGTGACAAGTTGATAAACTTTACATTTTCTAAGTACTAATGACGTAAACTAAGCTTTTAACAAGAGAAAAAACGAAATTTATACTGTCTAGTAAGGATTGCTTGCTAATATTTTACAAATGTAAACTTTTTATAAAAGAATTTATACTATTTTAAAATCTAATCTTAGCAAATGCTTTCATTGCATTCAATAACAAAATTCATACATAAATTACTTTAAGCTTTAATGAAAAATATGCATGACATTATTTTAACGAAAATTATTTTTTGGTGTTAACCTTAGTGATAAACACATGTAGAATTTTATGCAAGGATAAATAGTAAATTACTAAATTTATTTTAGTAGAGTTTGAGCTGCCGGACAAACCGGGGACAAAACCAGTGACGGTCCTGCTACTATAAATAGTAAAGGGAAAAAAATAGTGTTAAAAATAGAGGATGAAGAAACACGTTTTCAACGTTGGGATTTCCAGTTATATCCATAGCTGGAGCAACAACACTACAAGAGTGGGAGACAGGACAGGCAAGTGAAAGTGTCAACTTAGGAAGAAACAAAGTTCCAAATCCTCCACTGCTGCCACGTAATCAAAAGGAAAGTGAAAGTGAAAGTGAATTCCAGCCCATGGGCTTAGCTTCCAGTTATTATGGGCTGGCCCACCACATACATATATATCCAACTGTCCCCGTGTCCGTGTCCACGTCGCAGCATCTTACGTGGCCCATCTAACCTCAACAACCTATATATACTCACACTCACACTTCGTAACTCACACTCACATTCTCACTTCCTAACTCACACTCATTCATAACTGAATTAACAAACTACTTTTGGAATAGCAGAATGAACATTCATAATCATCATTACTCGGACGATGAAGTGATTCTGGCTTCGTCGATGCCGAAGAAGAGAGCGGGGAGGAGGGTGTTCAAGGAGACGAGGCACCCAGTGTACAGGGGAGTGCGGAGGAGGAACAACAACAAGTGGGTTTGCGAGATTCGTGTTCCGAACAACGTTAACAACACAAGGATATGGCTTGGAACTTATCCTACACCTGAAATGGCAGCACGTGCACACGATGTTGCTGCTCTTGCGCTTCGCGGCAAGTCCGCTTGCCTCAACTTCGCTGACTCTGCTTCGCGCTTGCAGCTTCCGTCTTCCACCGATCCGGAGGACATCAGGAGGGCTGCCGTTGAGGCTGCGGCGGCGTTCGCGGCGGAGGACAGCGCCCAGCAGGAGCATCAGGAGCAGAGTGTTGGGGAATGCGTGGTGGGGATTGAAGAGGATGTGAACAAGGCTTCTGAATTTGAGGTTAACGTTGTTCCGGCGGTTTCTGAATTTGAGGATTGGCATGATTTGGTTATGAGCATGGCGGATGAGCCTCTAAGATCTCCTCCTCATCCTGCTTTTCCGAGAGATGGCAGTAATGACGTAGAGATATTCGATGTTGGTTTGCCACTCTGGAGCTTCTCCATTTGAATAATTAAGCCCCACAAAGTTGATTAATTAAGCTTATCAGATACAGTAACCACTAGCTTGGTAGTACCTCCTACTGTGTGGAGTACGTGTTGGAACATGCATATGTAACATACCCCGCCGTTGTAATTGTATGATAAAGTTTTACGATTTTCATGTGAACTCCATCTCCAACGGCCCACGCAATGATTTTTTTATTTTTTATTTTAAAGTTAACACTTACCTTCGCTCTCAGACATTTTAAATAACAGACATTTTTTTAATTTTTAAAAGAGTAAAGTATCGTTTTTGTCCTCAATGTTTGGGGTAAATTCTATTTGTGTCCCTAATGTTTAAATCGTCTTATTTGTATCTTTAACGTTTGTAAAAGTGATTCAATATTATCTTGCTGTCAATAACATATCATTAACGCATTAGTTTGAATTTTAAAAATCTATTCTTGAAATTAGAATACGTGAGAATAATTAAAAAATATAATCTGATTTGTTAGTATAATTGATAGTAAGATAACATTAAGTCACTTTTATAAACGATAGGATACAAATAGAACGATTTAAACGTTAAAGACACAAATAAAACTTACCCCAAACGATAGAGACAAAAACAATTGCTTATAAATTTTAATCAATCTTTAATATGATTGGATCAATAAATTTGTATATAAAATAATTAAGTACCAAAAGTATTACTATATATATATATATATATATATATATATATATATGGTGAGTTCTAACCAACCCCCTCTATTTCAACATGTAAATTACCCCTCGTGACGTGACATGTTTTAATTGGATGCTTAGTTTTAGTTTGAGTTAATTTAACTCAATAAGAGTTAATATGTTAACTAAAGTAGGGTAATTTTGTAATTAAATATTTTTATAAGAGAGATAAATATATAATTTCTATTAACATTAAAAAATAAAGTTATACTTTTATCATTATTGTGTAGAAATTCAATTTACCCAGTCCCATTTCTCTTTGAAATTGAAAGAAAAAATCAACTCATTCCATATTTTGATGAACCAGGAAATAAGGGTGTGTTTGGCAACCACGTTCAAAGAGAAGAAGTACGTTTAGATATCTTGAAAGCTGTAATTTTTGGTTTGGAAAATTTTTTATTCATGAACGCAGAAGTGATTTTGCATTCAAAACCACGTTTTCAAGAAGCAACAATTTTAAGCTTCTGCGTTTCACCAACGGACTTTTAGCCATCAATACTCAATCTTTATTTATTTTTTACCAATCTTATCCTTTACGCATACTATTGTATTATTTATATTATTTTTGTTTATATGAACTATCTTTTTCTATTATTTACTATTTTTTTATTAATTATTTATTTGATATTATACACTTTTATAATTATAATTTTTTTGTATTATTTTTATTTTTTTTAATGTAATATATTGATCCTATTAAGAAAGTAAATTAAACAAAAAATTAATTGTAAATAATAATAATAAAAAATTATAACATACTAAAAAAGAGTACTAAGAGTACTAAAAATATACTGTATAAAAAATATCATAAATTTTTTTTTGATTTATTTCAATTACTACCAAAATAAATATTTAATTTTTTTATTATTTTTAGTACTCTCTAAAATTTATATTTTGTTAGTTTTAATTAAAAGTATATTTTGTCAATTTTTATATATTATTTTTATCTTAGTGTATAAATATTAATTTTATTATAGAATTAATTAATAACATCTATTCAAATATCTAAATTAAAATAATATACAAAAATTATTTACGTTGATGTCTATTTTAGTAATTTTGTATCTAAAAGTGATTTTGAATAGTGTAATCCAAACAACATTTATTTTACTATAATTCATTTTGCTATAAATATTGCCAAACATAAATCACTTAATACAAACTTACTTTTCATCAAAATCAAGTTTGCAAAATTAATTTTATTCAAACTCCCGTTTGCAAATTGTAATCCAAACACACACTAAGTATTTAGAAAAAATAACTAATTAAATGGCCACGGAAAAAATATTTGAGTCGGTCAGAACACCGTGAGACCATCTCGACCACAAGGTTGTAGCGCGAACGATCCTCCACCGTTCAGATGGCATGCGCTTTGGAACAATTAATCACGCTCTGACCTCACGGTCATAGTTCAACCAAAGTCTTCTTAGAACTCAAGGATACAGATGTACGAGCCTATAGAACAGATCTTGTTCAAGTAAGGTCGTGTTCTGTGTTTTGTGTTCTTTGTGTTTAGTTATAAAAACTGCTTTTGTTTGGTGAACCTAGCCCAGGTGAGACTAAGTTTACGTTTGCGAAATTCAGAAAATCTTAAAATTTAAGAACGTGAAATCGATTATGATGGCTTTTTATGATCATAGTGTAGAAGGGGAAGACGAAAAAGAAAATGAAAATAATGATGATGATGATGATGATGTTGATGGTGATGGTGATGATGATATGGGATTTTTGGATGGCATTGAAATTAAATTTGGAGGTATTTAATTACATAATCACCCACTTTGGATTATAATTTAATTACCAATAATTTAACCATAGTTAACATAGCAACTAATTAAAAGATGACATGTCACAGAAGGTAAATTACATGTTATTATAAAAAAGGTAGGCTAGAATTTACCTATATATATATATATATATATATATATATATATGTGTGTGTGTTATTAGACGAGGCTGAAGCTCAAACTCCCGAATTACAAAATTCTCGGACAAAGTAACCTCTCTACAATCAACATCAATAATTTGTGGAAGACTACTCACAGGAATATCTATGAATATAAAGCCTTGCTGCACCTACAGACCCTTTTTTTTTTTCAAGAAGTTTGCGCATCTATTTCCCTCCCTTAAGCTATGTATAAGCTTGACCTCCTAGTCTCTTTCTAGCATGATTTTAATGTGACTCACGATACCATCTGTATGTTTACTGATTCTGTCTTGCTTGTTTAAAATGTCGATAACACTCATCAAATCGGCCTCCATAATCGCTCTTCTGAAATTCAAGTCCCATGCCGGTTTTAAACCATAGAAAATACTCCACATCTTTGTTTTAGACGCTGAGCAAAACCCTACATTAGGAATTAGGAAGGTGGACACGAATTTTTAATAAAAAAATTTTTGTTCATAGATAATTATTTTTTTAACTTTAATTTGAATTTCTTTTTTACATTGTCTTTTTTTATCTTTATGTTCTTCTTCTCTTATTGTATATTTTTTTTATTGGAATAAAAGACTAAATTTAGCATCTATTGAATTTTCCAATAACACAATAAAAAATTCAGAAATAGAAAAAAAATACGAAAATAAATTGTACCCAAAAATTTTTGAATGTTGAGTTGAGCAAAAAAATAAATTGGCAAAAGCGAGTTTAGCAGGTATCATTCTTCTCTATCGTCTTAGACTTTATTTGGTAAAATTTTTATTTTTAAAAATTAGCTAAAAAAATAGTTTTTTAAAAAATGTAGCATTTATGTTTGGTAAATCAAATTAAAAATAACTTTAATAAACATAAGTAGCAATAATTACGTTTGGTAAAATAGTTTTTAAAATTTAAAAATATTATAAAAGACATAAATTTAAGTGTAAAATTTAAAAATTAGTTAATATATGAAGTTATATTAGATTTTTAAATTTTGAAAAGTACAAGCTAATTTTAAAATATTCCAGCTTAATTGTTTTTAAAAGTATTTCAATTTTTTAAAAGTGGCAAGCACAAGCACATAATCTTTTTTATTTTATTGTGCTTTTAAAAAGCACAACAACCTCTTCAAAAAAATTTTACCAAACCAAATCTTAGTTAGTGAGAGACGGAAAGAGAGAGGAGGGTCGAAGATATATCTATTTTAGTCATTTTGTATAATACAAATTACCCGTTAATCCATTTCTTTATTCGTATGGGCCACCAGTACTGTCTTGATCCGTTACATAGAAAGGCCCATTTAGCCTTAATGGGTTGGACATACTTTTGAAATTCTGAAACGGGCTGTAAACCCTAATAGATCGTCACTTCATTTAACGGTGCCAATTAAAAGAGAGTTCCCCACCTGATCCCACGGATTCAAATACAACAATCAATTTAGAAGAAGGAAAAAAAATAAGAAAAGAAAAACAAACTTTGTTTTGTTTGCTGGAGTTCAAATTATATCAAATTATCGATTAATCACCGGCATAAAACCCTATTTCCCTTCTTCTTGAGCTGTGCCAAAATGAGAGGTTCGAAGCGTTTGGCTGTTTCGGAACCGAACCACACCGATACAAACGAAACGGTGGTAAGTGTCTCTATTGACACTCTTTCCTTTTGTCGTTTTCGAGCTTCAGCTCAATCACAAGTTCACTACTTGATTCACTAATGTTCCGTTACGTACTTTACCGCCGACATTTTCCCCTTTTTTTGGTTTGGGTCTTAGAAGAATACAATTTTCCAGCTAGTTCAATTTTTTTCTACTTGGTGAATTTTTCTGGCATTGAGTTTCCGCAAAATCGTGTTATAGATAGCATCTTAAAAGTTTGTTCTTGTGATTGAAAATCAGTAATTGTTAGGAGTAGATTGAACATCAGTAGCGATTTGAATTGAAAGGGGGTGAGTTGTAGGCATTTGCTAACGAAGCTGTTTGTAACTATAAGCTTATCTTCTTGTGTTTACTTCAGTTTTGTGCTTATCTTGCTTTCAATATTGAAAAGGATCCACCCTTTTGGTCTCTCAAGTGTTTGTCACTTTTGCTCAGTGATACATTACACTTCACCTTAAAGCTCCCCCAAGAATATGCGATGTAACAGGACTGAGATTTGAACTGATTTTGATAATAAATAACAATTTACTGATTTATTACCAATAAATGACACACTTGTAGTGCTCTAGCTCTTAATAAGTATGTGTATGCTAAATTGTCTTTTATGCTTTTTAACGGTTATCTTTGGGAACTTGCTAGGAAACTCTCCAGAGTTTATGCTCGAGTCATTTTACATGTGGCAGATGATTTTTTTGGAAGTATATATTTATGTCCGTACGTGGGTGTATAACTTCCGATGGCCAAACTACCTGAACTTTTTGATGCTTGAATGTCTGTAGCCTTTGCCTTATCATTCTGTAATTCTGTCGAAGCTTAATGTACCTCCATTTTCACTGTGATGCAGTTTCGGAACAAAAGAATAATGGAAGGATCTCTTTTTGACGTTCATAGAGCTGAACCATCCCAGGAAACAATGGCAGTGCCATCATTAGATATGCAGCGGGCAGAGTCATCCCAGAAGCATGTGAGAGCCTTAAACACCCAGTTTGCAAGGTACATATTTTATATCAACCAATTTGCCTTTTCCTTATTTGCATATTTCAGTTTTTGGTAAATGAGAAAAAAGTCTGGGTTTGGATTTTGCATACTTTGCATATGTCTTATTTGGTTAGCATTTGTTATAAATCATCATGCTTTGATGTAAAATCTGGTTTAAGGATCCTGCATAGTCCTTCTCATTATTCTGCTACATGTCTTCCATTTGACAGCTGGGTTCAAACACAATTACAGAATCACCCTGATGAGCTTTGGGAAGATGGTGTCAGAGATTACTTAGAACATGCTGCAGGCATTATGGTAATTCAGCACATGGTTTAATGATCTTACATACATTACTTATATTTCCAATTTACTGGTAGTTTCATACTATCTGAATCCAAGTAATATGTTATTGAAGCTACCATTTTAGCAGACTCTTGTCTGATATCTTGTAGTTTTGTTACTTGTATGAATACTTAAATTAAATAAACAGGTATACTTGCACATTTTCGAATGGAAAGTGAAACCACTGTGGTTCTAGTTGTTAAGTAACTATACAAGGTTATATCCATTGTTGTTAAGTAACTATACAAGGTTATATCCATTTTATAACAACATCCCTGCCTGTGTTCTACCAAGAGGGAGTCTGTCTACTGGTGAGAATGAGATTTGCTTTGGCTACACTATAATATGCTTGATCTCACTGCTTGTTCTTGCCACCTCTAATGATTTTAGTGTTAGGATCTATGTCATTCCTCCCCTCCCCCACAACCACCCCACCCCAAAGAGTCGTGCTGCTCACTACACTATGCTGTAAGCCATGCATAAAGTTGAAAATCCTTGTATTGTTTCAGGAAAAGTTTAGTGATGTTGTAAACTGGATCAAAGCAAATGCCACCAAGGGGGAAAATTTGCCTGATGTTGGTGCTTCTTTTGCCGGGAAAAAATTATCTCCAGATGTGACTAATAAAGAAAATAAAACTTCTGGAGAAAAAACTGGGTCTACTACAGCTAGTCCTGCTTCAAATTTTGCTAGTCCTGCTATGAGTTTTGGCAGTCCTGCTATGAATTTTGGCAGTCCTGCTACAAATTTTGCTAGTCCTGCTACAAATTTTGCTAGTCCTGTTACAAATTTTGCTACTCCTCTGCCAAACTTTGCTTCTTCTGCTGCGAACGCTGCTTCTTCTGCTGCAAACTTTGCCACTCCTGCTACTTCATGGGGTGCTGGATTATTCTCAAACAGTCAAAAACCTTTTACATTTGGTATGATTCTTCTCACCCTCAAATAGTATACCCTATATGTTTAATGAAAATTTAAGACCATGAATATTATAAAATGAAAATAAAAAAATTAATTTGTTGTATAATTTTATTGTGATGTCTAGATGACAGACAGCCGTCAGTTATTAGAGGCCATGGGACATATGTTCATACTGGCTTAGGACACCCATAATAAATTGGAGGTTTGCATAGAGTATCTGTTATCTTAATGTCCTCCATTTTGGAAACAAAGCTTGCTATCTATTCCTTGGACGGATGCTCATATGCTGACTGGAACTTCAAACTGCATTGCATGCCGATTTGTGGAACTTAGGTTGAAACTTTTGTCTCTGTTTCGCTATTGGCTGCTAAATTATCCTATGTTTTCCAGGTACTCAAAATTCGGCTCCCTCTAATAATGATGCTTCAGATGATGTAGATGGTGGTGAGGACATGATTCTTCTCTCTTTAACCCTTCCCAAGTTTTCAGTTACAGTCTTCTTAATAGATACTTCATTTCCTTTTGCAAATACAGATTATCCTATCCATTTTGTATTGTGTATTTGATTCACCATTTGTGACCCTTTTTAATGCTGGAGGTTTCTTGGAGCAAGTGTCACATGATGTAATTGTTGTTCATGCTTAAATGAATATAAAATGAAGGTTACTTTATTTTTTTTTGTGGTAGGTGGTTTGATAACTGTATATCATGCTTCTTTAGTCTTTACTAATGTATGATAACCTTTCCTCCTCTATATGGTAATTATTTTCATTAAAGAAACCCTAGAGTAGGAAGAACATATTTACATCTGCAGGTTGTTTAACAAAAACTAAATCCCTTATCCCCCCCCCCCCCCTTTTCTCTCGCCCTCTTCCTCTAAATGGTAAAAGGAAAGTTCTATTAGTCTGGACGAAACAAAAGATACACGATATTGGGAAGAAAATGGATATTGAGATCTGAGGGTACTATTGTTCATTACTATTAGCTGGGTACTTGAATTTTTTATCTTTGCGTTGTTATCTTGTTCAAGTTTTGAACTTGGTTACATATCATTACCTTATATATTGTTTTAAGTTTAGTTTTGACCTTATACTCTGGGTCCCATCAACATTCTTGCTTGCTAGTTTATAGAAATGTTAATTTCTTGTGCACAAGAGAACCATTAGAGTTACATTTATTAATATTCATGGCATTTATAATCAATAAGATTAGAAAAGAAAAGGGGGTACAAATTAAAATTTCTTATTTGGTTTCAGAAAATGACTTGGAGCAGCCCAGCAGTCCATCAGTGAAGAAGTCAGAAGAGAAAGGTATCATAGTTGTGCATGAAGTGAAGTGCAAACTATTTGTAAAGGTATTTTTTTTCCCTCCCCTCATTTGATGCAATGTTTCAATGTAAATTTAATAATTTATGTACTTGCAGTGTCACAATAGCTTTCAGACAGCATCTATTTTGCCTACCCTTGATTCAATTTAATGAGTTAATGTCTCTCACTTTTTTTTTTTGGTCCAGTCAAGTGATACAGATGTTAAGAATGTATGGAAAGATAAAGGAATGGGTCAACTATGTATTAAATGCAAAGAAGGTGTCAGCAAGGCTACCAAGGAGTCCAAACCAACAATCATTGTTCGAAATGAGGTTTGTTCTTTCGTTATTTCTCTTAGTACTTATAGTTTAGGTGAGTTTCTGTGAGTTTCATTGACTTTCTGATACCTTCATTGATGGCAGGTAGGGAAAATTCTTCTCAATGCCTTGTTGTATCCAGGAATAAAGACGCATCTACAGAAGAATACTCTTGTTGCTATATTCCACACGTCGGTAAGGCACAAATGCTGAAGTGTTTATATAAACATCGAAAAGCTCTGTATAGTTTGTATAGTTAGTATTGATAGGAGAAGCTAAAAGTAACCTTTTCCATTATATTTTTAGATTCTGTTTGAAAAGCTTATCATTCGGATTGTTCACTGTCTGTCGTTCTTTGTAGGATATTGCTGATGGAAGTGGTGGAAATAATGATAGCGTTGTTGCACGCACCTTCTTGATAAAAGTGAAAACAGAAGAAGATAGAAATAAATTGGCATCAATAATCCAAGAATATGCTCCAGTATCTTGATAGTACGCGAGATGTAATTATTGTGCCAGGTTGAGTCATTACATGTAATCCGTGACCAGATCCACCTTCAATTTTCCCTTCGGAAAAATCTCAAGTTTATTAAAGGTGTCATATGTTGGATTCTGTTTTAACAAACCTTGTGTTTTAGAGGCTGCTGCTTATGTACCATAAAGAGAATGTTAGATGATCATGGTCGGTATCAGTACTTTAGATTGAAGCCATTGTCAATTAAAGTTAGTGCCCTTATTGCCCCCGTGTTCTAATTCTAGTTTGGGGAGGATGGAAGTCAATTATCACACACTTTTCTTTTTCTTCATCTTGTTTTTTTTTTTTTTAATCAAAAGAATATATAGCACCTCATAATGCTGTAACGATTATTTGTCAGAAATGGCCAGATTTGGTATGTTAATATAGGTGCTGCGGATGACTTATAAATAATACACATTTGTTGCCCAAAAGTTCACAACAATTCATGTGTTTAGGGATAGAAAAAAGAGGGTTATCATTGTTGAGTGTACATGCTGGGTGGAAAGAGACAGAAAAAATAAAATCGAGGGCAGTGCACAAAATTCAATTCATTCTTGATTGTTGAAAAGCTTGCAGAACAACACATTTTACTATAACGCATTAAAAAATTAATATTCCGACAGCTCTACCTTTTATTGTAATTCTAACAAAAAAAATTACGTGTTTGTTAAAAGATTTTTTTAATAAACAAAAATATTTTACAATTTAATAGGTTTTTTTTAAAAAGTTTTTAATTATTAAAAATGTCTTTCATTTTTATTTTTTTTAAAAAAAGATATTGTTAATTTTTAGAAAAAGTAAATAATTTATTTTTTCATAAAAGTATTTTTTAGAAAGATGTACCCAAATAAGTTTAAAATTGAATAAAAGTATTTTGTAAAAAAAAATACTTTTTAACTCAAAAAAGTCAATCCGAGGATTCCTATGAATATTACTCTAAATGGGAATCCGAAGATGGAGAATTTTTCCGAAAACCGGAGAAGAAAATTTTTCGAGACAATTGCAGGGACTCAAGTGGGATCTCTGTCCCGTCCCGTTCCCATGATCCTCGAATAATACGAATTTACTTAATTATCTTTAATATAATAATACGAATTTACTTAATTATTTTTAATATTTTAGGTATTTTAGTAATCTCATCTATTATATATATTTTTTGTGGTGAAAGATCAGCTGCAATTAATTTTACGTGAAGTTAGTTGTTAGATGATAATTTAATCAACTCTGTCAAATCATTTAAAGACTCTCAACTATTAACTTCACATAAAATTAATGCACCTAAGTTTCCACCATTTTTTGTGTTAAGACTTATTTTATTTTCCTAGATTATGTTGTATTCTTATATTTTTTGGACTTGGATATTAAACTTTAATTAATTTATTATTTTAGAATTTGGACAAAATATATTTGTATGTTATTTTAACGTATTATATGTATTTTTTTTCAACTTTTTAGGAGTTTTTTTATTAAGAGTTTTTACAAGAATATAGAAAGATAAGGAATGAGAATTCTCGTGAGAATTGCAAGAAAACAAAAAATGAAAAATGAGGCTCGGTTATCCCCCACGACAGGAATTGAAGCGAGATCAAGGAAGATTTGAGGCGGGATCGAGAAACTACAAAAAAATGAAAAAATGAGGCTCAGTTATCTCTCACGGTGGAAATCGAGGCGAGATTAGGAAAGATTTGGGGCGGGATCCAAGCGAGATCAGGGAAGATTGGGGCCGGAATCGGGAAAGATTTTGGAATTCGAGGACCGTCGTGTTGACATCCTTAGTTTCTTTGCTTAAAATTATAAATTTAAGAGTGAATACCCAATCATATTCCTGATAATTTTTTTGAAGGATACGAGGTCTCCAAACAAAAAATTACCATTTCTGGCCCTTGATATTTAACATTAGCCCATCTATCAATATTGACACACGGGCTAATCAGTCTCATAAAAATAAATATCAGAAACCGAAAAAAATGTATTTTTTGTTGAGGAGCTCGTTATCTTTCGAAATAATTGTCAAGGGTTATTTAAAATTTTTTTTCTAATTTTTAATAATTTTTTCTCATCATTCTATTGCATGACTTATATAAAAAATAATAGAGAGATCATAATTTATTCCCCTCATTTTTTTCAATTTTTTAGGAGTTTTTTTATTAAGAGTTTTTACAAGAATATAGAAAGATAAAGAATGAGAATTCTCGTGGGAACTGCGAGAAAAAAAAAAAAGAAAAATGAGGCTCGGTTATCCCCCACGACAGGAATTGAACCGAGATCAAAGAAGATTTGAGGCGGGATCGAGAAACTACAAAAAAATGAAAAAATGAGGCTCAGTTATCTCACAGTGGAAATTGAGGCGAGATTAGGGAAGATTTGGGGCGGGATCCAAGTGAGATCAGGGAAGATTTGGGCCGGAATCGGGGAAGATTTTGGATTCGAGGACCGTCGTGTTGACATCCTTAGTTTCTTTGCTTAAAATTATAAATTTAAGAGTGAATACCCAATCATATTCCTGATAATTTTTTAGAAGGACTACGAGGTCTCCAAACAAAAAAGGTACCATTTCTGGCCCTTGATATTTAACATTAGCCCATCTATCAATATTGACACAGGGGCTAATCAGTCTCATAAAAATAAATATCAGAAACCGAAAAAAAGGTATTTTCTGTTGAGGGGCTCGTTATCTTTCGAAGTAATTGTTAAGGGTTATTTAAGATTTTTTTTTCTAGTTTTTAATAATTTTTTCTCATCATTATATTGCATGACTTATATAAAAAATAATAGAGAGATCATAATTTATTATTTTTTTATTATTATTTAATTATTAACTCAATTCTTTTACTCTAATTTTTTTAGTATAATAATTCAATAATATATTTTATCTCGTACTTTTAAATAGTAATAATTGACTGATAACTAAAAATAATAAATTTTGATTATTCTAGTATTCTTTCTTGTATAAGTGTAATAAATTTTGACATATTCATATAACAATATATTGTTTTGGAGCATTTTGCAATTTCAATTAATCTTTAAACAAAATTAGATACGTACAAAACTACAAATTGTCAAATTCTCTTCTCAAGAAATTGAGTGGATTTTTATTTTTTTTAGATGTGTTTGGATGGAAGAAAAATAAGAAGAAAAGAAATGTTATAAAAAAATAATTTTATCTCTATATTATAATATATATTAAAAAAATGAAGGGGTAGTATTAAAAGTAAAAAGAGAAATATTAATTTTTTCTCTATTTTTTTTCTAATGGTAGAGAGAACAAAAATTAGTGAACTCCACTAGTTTTTTCCATCCATTTTTTTTTTAATTTTCTTTCTCAATCAAACAATAAAAAATAATCATTTTTTTTTCATTTTCTTTTTTTCTTTTTCTTTCTTTTTATTTTCTTCTCAAACAAACATAGCATAACAGAAGGAAGAGAGAACATCTTTATAAGAATGAAATTATGAAATGGGTAGAACCGAGTATTATCTTGTTATTTGTGCATCATCAATGTTTGCTTCTACTTTAATGTGTGATGGTGAATATTGAATAGTCCGTGACAGACATTAAGAGTTAAAATTATGATAAATAGAAGAATAAAAATTACAGAGATTCTTTAATAATTATGTTGAAGATATTCTTTCATATGCAAATTGCAAAATATAGGTTTGGTGAAATGGGATAGCTTTGCGACAAAAATATTTACTGCTACAGTTCATGTGCTTAAAAAAGTTTGCTTGTCATTTCCCTCTCACAACGATGACAGCAAGTCAGAAAGCATTTTATTGAATTATTGATTTGGGTACTTTAGTAATTTAATTCGTTATATATTCCTACATTGGAGTAAATTCCGGTGTATTATGGGTTATAGACCGTTTGGTTTAGGACTTTTGGGTAAACTTGAGGTAGAGATTTTTACCGAATGAATTTTAAGTTTATTTGTGAGTTTTGGTATATTTTATTATTAGAAATTTGATTAATTCAGTTTGAAAAAATATTACCAATGAGATATCAGAAATACCAACAAGAGAGAAGGTCAAAAAAATAAAAAAAAATAAAAAGAAAAAAGCTTCAATTAAAGAAAATTGGGATTTTTTAGACCGAGAAAATTAAGATTTTTGTTGAATTGATAAAATTTATTGTGCATAAAAGATAATCTAACTGTATAAGTCAATAATAAATATAGAGCAATATTAAGGGCAGCAATTTTTGTGATTTGTAGTCATCAAATAGCCATTAATGATGATTTTAATGGTGTAAGATTAGTGTGAGATTTCATCCAATGGTTCACTTTTTTTTATTGGTTACATGCTGGCTAAAATTTAACAAAATTGCTGGCTCTAAACTTTTCTTTTATGTAATATATTATTAATTTATTTTTAATATATATTTTATGTTTTAACATGTATTTTATATTAATAATTAATTTTAATAGTTGACATTAATATACATCTAGCATAGTTGAATAATAATAATGAATTATGTTTCATAACAATATACAATAGCATATCATTTTATATTTCAAATTTCATATATAGTTTTCCTCCATCTTTTAATATTTTATAATGATATAATATTGTTTTTTCTTATTTGATTTTGGTCGTTATTTCACATGAACTCATGTGATGTGAGGAAGGAGCCAAGGAGCATATTTACATTTCATGGAACATCCCCTTCTTACACAAATCATACTGGTCCACAAATGCAAATGCAATTTGGTTTGCCAAACTTAACTCTAGCGAAGGAATGGGCACTGCCCCTGAGTTGTTGGCTCATAATAATTGCATTTGCATAAACAAAAATGTCATGTATGCCTATGGTGTGTACAATACATATTAGTTACCATATTATTTATCATATATTTTTGTATAAATACATAAATAATTCTAATAGAGCCAATGGTTTAAAGATTAAAATCAATGTATAAACAAACATTTGAAAGGTGAAATCCCCCAACAAAAGGAAAGGCTTGTTTAATGAAGTGTTACAGCTCTTGATTTCCATGCCTTTTAAAGATTTGGTCCCAATTTTGTTACTATCATAAAAACGTAAAACTTAAAAGACAAATACTACATATATATTTAAAAACAATTATTAAATTAATTATTTGTATAATATATATACTAAAATATAAAATATACATTAAAAATAAGTTAAACAATATTTATTATATAAATACATATCAAATATTTTTTATATATTTTTCTTAACTTAAAACTAGTTTCTTTTTTATGAAAAAACAAAAAGGTTTATATAATTTTTTGTTGTGGAAGTTTTAGATAAATTTAGTAATGGTATTCTCATCAAAGTCAGGACCATTTTTAAGTTAAAGTACTTATGAGTGAAGAACTACCCACAGGCCACATCTTAATGACTTTTTAAAAGGAAAAAAAATCAATAAATACTAAAGTATTTAGGGACTTCCATGGTATATGTTCATAATTAATAATAAAAATTATATCCTAATAATAAATTTTGAAAAAATATATATTTTATTTCATAAAAAATATACACTTAATGATATATATAAAAAAATGAAAAAATTAAGGGGACCAGTAACTTTTGTGTTTTCTAGTGAGCACTTAACTATCAAAATAAAAGTAAGTGATCTCTTATTATTAAATGTAATCTTACACCACTAAAAATACTATTAATGATGACCAATTGATGATTACAAAATATCGAAATTGCTGGTCCTAGCATTCCTCAAAAAAAAAATATCAGGTATAATTTCTGTTTTCAAAGAGTACTACTGCTGCTAATTACAACAGCCTAAACTAATGGTTAGTGATTAGAGTGTAATCCTTTGATTATAGATGTATATGCGGCAGTGGCAGTAGTCATTTTCATCATTTTCATGTTACAAGTTGACATTGACAGCTTCTTGGGAACTTGTAACCCGCAGTCAATTATTGGAGAGTAGAGTGCCTCTAATCATGATTTGTCCTTCTCTCTCTGAAGTCCTGTCCACCATTGATGTTTCACGTGTTCTTTTTATTTTTATTTTTATTTTTTTTTACACTAGTTAGTACTTAGTACTTCCTAAACATTGATCTAACTGTCTCATCAATATTTTTAAATATTATAAATTTATTTTTTATAAAAATATAAAGTAATTTAGCTTTTAAATTTTTTACATTGATTTTCTCTTAATTGATCTTCTTTAGCTATTTCTTTTTTAATAAAACACCTGCTAAACTGTTAAAAGTAATTGAAATATTCGATAGTTAAATTGAATATTAATTAATTTTTTAAATGAAGAGAGAATGTTTATTTATTTTCAAAATATAAAACATTATAAATATTTTTCCACTTACATGCAAATTATTTGAACATTTTTTGGATGAATTATAGCAGTATTTTGATTTTATTTTAATTTACTTATAACTTGGTGGAAAACGAATTACTTCTAATATGATGAGAGAGAAAAGAAGAAAAAAAATTCCATTCGTCGATGGAATCATTTTAGTTACTAATTTATTAATTTAAAAGTTTAAATAGTTTAAATGTAGTTCGATCTGAATAATTAATTTATAATAAAATAATATATAAAATTATAAATAAATACATAAAATATAGATATATGCAATATAAATTTTAAAAATATATAAATTAAAAGTAAAAATTCAATTATAATTTTATAATTTCATATAAGTATGACATAAGAGTTAAATTTAAAAAAACACTGGTATTTCAAAGTTTATATGTGTATAACATTCATGATATTATTTATTTTATGTTATAGAATAATAAAAAAATCAAACAAAAGAATTATTAGTTTAATTATATTTTAATTCATAAATTTTTTATTTAAAAAATATTTTATATATTTTAATTTTTAATATAAATTTAACTTAAATTAAATATATTACTTTTTTTAGTATTATTAAATATATTATATTGTAATATTAAAATAAATATAATTTATTATATATATAAAAAAAATTTTGCAATGGACTTAAATAGTCCGTTAGAAAAATACACACAAGAGTCACAAGAAAAAAAAGAAAAAATTTAAAAACTAATTCGTTTTTTGTTCAGTCTGACCAACCGATTCCTGACAAGTTTAGTGGTTTCGAGCGATTATTAAACACATACGATTTTGACTTATTAATTGAAGGGTTAAGTATAATTTTTGTCTCTAAGTTAGGAATTGAAATTTTTTTTGTTTTTAATTCTTTTTTTTTTACAAAATTATCCCTAAGATTTAACTTAGTTTTAAGATCGTCATTTGAATCAAAATACCATTTTCCTTCTTTCCCAAAATCAATCAGAAGTAGAGGCAGGAACAGAGATAGAAGCAGAAACAAAAGCAAAAAGCAGAAGCAAAATCAACAACAATAAAACAACAACAATGGATAATGGAATTAGAGCAACAACAAAAGTAAAACTAAACAGAAACAGAAGCAAAAAGCAGAAACAAAAGCAAGAACAACGAAGCAACAACAATAACCAGAATAAGAAGAAGAACAACAACAACGAATAATAGAATCAGAAAGACAACGACAACCGACAAGGAGGATGAGGAGCAGCGGAAACCGGTGAAGAACATCGACGACCGTCGCGGATCTGCTGGCGTCGACATTACCTCACTCCAACGGCGGCGATGGGACATGCATGGCTAGATGGCGACCGACAACAGCAGTTCGCGATGAGGACAACAGCAGGGCATGGCCAGTTGGACGTAGTCTCCCTCAGCGCCTTCGTTCCTCTCTTCCCTTCCTTTCCGCTTCTCTTTCTCTCTCCCTCTTCCTTTCCGCTTCTCTTTCTCTCTCCTCTCTTGACGTTAATGTGAGTGTGTGTTGAGGAAGAAAGGAAACGGCAAGATCTGGCGGTAAGATCCAGCGGCGAGGATCGAACGACGAGGAATAGTGGCAGCGGATTTCCTTCCCCACATTTCTTTTCCCCTCTTCTTCCTTGAAAATCAGGGGGAGGGCGTGATTCCCTTCCCCAGTTCTCCCTTTTTTCGTTTTTATTTTTTATTTTATATTTTTTTTAATTATGAATAATTTGGTAATAAAAATAAAAAAATTGGTAAAAAAGACAATTTTAAAATTAAGTTAAACTTTATAGACGATTTTATAAACAAAAAAAATTTGGAGACGAAAAAAATTTTCAACCCCTATCTTAAAGGACCAAAATCTTACTTAATCCTTAATTGAATTACATAGTTAAACAGTTTTTTTTATATATAGTATGTAATTGAAAATTATTAATATGTATAATGAAATTGATAGAAAAAATTAAAAGTGTAGATAACTCGGATATGATTATGTATAAACTCGCACCAACTATACTGGCAGTTCAACCCGACTTGACTTTTGAGAGTATAATTTATTCTATTTATTTGATTTTTTAATAATCTCATTCAAATATTTAAAATTCTAACAAAAATATTAAAAATAATAAAATATTTTGTCCAAAATTAATATTTTAATCACAAAATTTTTTATTTTAGTTTTTTAACTAAAAGTTATCTATTTACCCCAAAAAAAATGAATTGATTTCTTTAACCCAACAAATTAAACTTTCTTTAAATATGGGTCGGAGTTTCATTTTCGAGTCTTATATATACTCTACGTAATTAATTGATAATACTAAAGAGATAAAAATAAGTTTAAATTTATTTTATTTAATATCTTTTAATTACAGATTATTTTAATTGATTTTTTCTTTCAAATATTATTGATAATCAATTTATGCGTTTAAATTATGAATTTTAATGTACTATTAATAGAAAGTAGTTTTACATATATCTAATTACATAATATTATATTAATATAAATAATTATTTTTTATATTAATTACATAAATAATTTTTTAAAAAATCGAGTATGATTATATGATTATATATAAAAAATATTTTAAAGTAAAAGTATATTAAAATTAAACACTTGCATTATAACAAATGTAAATGGACGAATAGACCAATTCGTTTGACACCTTTTGTTTTTTTATCATTTTATTTTTTAAATAATTATAGGATGGTTTGTAGTATTTCGAGGCCATAGATATATTTTGTTGTAGGAAAAGAATAAAAGAATAAAAAAGTTTTTAAATATACTTAAAATACTAATATTTTAATAATTTTAACAGTTAGTTTTAATTAATATATGTATTGTATATATTTTTTATAGTTAAGATAGACGATTAAAATTATTATAATATTGATATATTTGATATATTTAAAATCTTTTTATGTGTATAAAAAAAATTAATTATTAAACTAGTTATTATATATATTATTTTGTATAATATAAGTAATTAATTTAACAATTTAAAAAAAAGATAAATAGGTCATTGATTTTTTGGTTCATAGATATTTAAATTTTTTAGAATTTAAAAATATATTTAAATTTTTTACTTTCTCAAAATCTGGATATATCGATTCTTAGATCTAATTTGTTCCATTTTAAAAACTCTTTTATATATACATTCGTATATCGACTAAATTAATACAACAAAAGTCACATTTAATTTTTTTTATTAGGTCTAACAAATTCAAATAAATAAAATAATCGATTCATCCAAATTTTAAAATAATCAAAAATTTAAATATATTTTTAAATTTTCGAAGGTCGAAAAAATCAAGAACCTATTTATTTATTTACACATGATTGAACAAATAGATGACTCCGTTTATTGACAACAAAAAGTGGAACAGGATTTCGGGGAGCAAGAAGATATTTCCTGTCAACAATTCATCACTAAAACGAAAACAAGAGACAAATTAATGGTTACAGGATGTAGCCGAAAGCAACAAAACCAAATAAACATATTTGCTATATATTTATATATATAAATCAGAATTTTAATTAATAACATAATTAATACAATATGATTTTGAAAATATATTTTAATTTATTTAATTTAATTCATTTAAATTAATTAACTAATTATTTATTTGGTTTGAATAAAATAAGCATGAAATTGTTTAATATTTTATTTAACTACATTAACTATAACTAATTAATTATATTAATTATTTATTTTAATTAAAATTAATTAATTAATTTTATTTTAATTTGTATTAATTTTTTGTCTTATACTCTAATAGTCAAGACAAAATATTGTTCATTTATTTTATTTTAACCATCAATGTACATTTAGACTGTGAATCATAAATTTGATGTATATATGAATTTTGTCGATATAGATATTATGAATATTTATGAAATTTGTCTCTTTTAATTTCGATATAGATATTATGAATATTTATGAAATTTGTCTCTTTTAATTTCGATATAGATATTATGAATATTTATGAAATTTGTCTCTTTTAATTTCTATATTTCGATATAGAAATTATGAATAATTACTAAAAATCTATAATTAGAAAATCAGTAGTAGTGATCGATTTAGCGACCGATTTAAGATTTTTTTTGTCAGATATCAGCGGCCGATTTAGCAACCGATTTAGCGATCGATAAGTTGGTCGCTATTTAGCGACCGATTTCTTAGTGACCGATTTTATTAGCGACCGATTTAGTGACCAATATGATTTGGTACTAGTTTGGTAGCATTGATTGAAAATCGATCACTAACAGTTAGCGATCGAAGTTTGTCGTTATTTTCAAATTAGCGACCAAGATTTTAGGGACCACCAGAATCGGTTGCTAAATTGGTCACTATTCCAATAATTTCTTGTAGAATAAAAAAAAATGAAACTATTTCTAGATTCAAATACAGTTACTTCAACTCGAGAATATACAAATATGTCGATAAATTTTAACCGGTAATAATATTGGTCATATTACTTTGATTCTAAGAATGAAGATGATACTAAAATATAAAATAATTTTCCATAGATTTTAACAAAAATAGTTTTTATAATATTTTTTTCTATGATAATAAAAAAGGTGATTCAAGAACAAAATTTATCTTATGTTTGAATGTACTTTTTCAAATCGATTTTAACATAAGAATAAGAATATTTAAAGTTTTATTCGTGAACCATAAGAAAATGTCTATAAATTTAACTATTAATGTTATTGAAAAATAAAATTTTAAAAATATAAAAATTTAATATAAATATTTTAATTTAATAACAAGCTATATATTACTTTTAGTGAGTAATTATTATATTTTAAAAATAAATAAAATTATTACTCACTATTTTAATATTAAAAATAGTTAAATTTTAAATTTAGTTAACTTTATAAAAATTTTATAACAAAAATTATTATCACGTTTTAAAATTTTTTGGATCATTCCAAGTTACTTAATCCGATGAGGGGAGAAAAAGTTTGTAATAATTATTATTTATTCTTGATACATAAAAAAATAATAAATAAGAGTAGAAGAATTAAAATAAAAAAAATGAATTGAAATTAAAAATAGAAAATAAAAATATAAGTTAAAATTGAATGGAAAAAAATTATTATATTTTTTATCTAATTTTTTATACAATATACAAGAAAAGGACTTCTCAATTTAATTTGTCAAATACCATAATTTAAAAATTGAATCGAAATGATTCTTTAATCTTTTATCCAATTTTTCGATCAACAAAAGAGAAATTCATTCAATCTTACTTGTTCATATCATAGTTTCATCACGAAACTACAAAGTACTTAATTTGGTACTCCTCTAATTTCTTTATAAGATGACTACAATAATTTATGAAATATTTATAACTTCTTATTAGGTTAAAACAAAAAAAATTCTAAATTCATAAATATAAAACCTAATTTAATAGCTAAATAAACAAAATAAAAATATATCAAATTAAATTAAAAATTTTAAAAACATAAACTAATATCTTTTAAATAATACTTAATTTATTCATGTCACAGATATTTAAAACACATATCAATTCCTTTCTATATTCTCGTCAAAGACAAACAACACTATACATTACAACAATCAGCAAAACAAGCAAAAGCATGACAACTCATATATGTGATAAAAAACACAATCAACATTTCCTAATCTGCAAAATCAGCACACCACAATATGTATCTTCATGATCTTAGAGTGCCTGTTGACGCGTTTCTTTCGCAGTAGTCCATTGCTCCAATTTTTTCCTTCCCTTAAATTCTATTTCATCTTTATACGCAATTACTAAATTCTGAAACATATCTCTCTTGTTCATAATTTTATGTCTCAATTTTTTTAAATTGATTCTGTTATACTATTTAATTCAATCCACCATATTTTTTTTTGTGATACTATAATGGATAATATTTTTATTTAAAAAATAAAAATTTTTTATATATTTTATGTTTTATCCTGTATAAAACACGGGTACATATATTAATAAATAATAAAAGAGCATGCCATTTGCATTACTTTTTTAGTATATATTTTATTTTATTTTATTTTTATGTTAAAATAATAAAAATAATTAATACAATAAATATATATTATGTTCAAATTTAGGGTATATTAAAGATAGTTCAACTGTTATTTTTCAAAGTAAATACATATGTTGTGGATTTGGTTTTATTGGAGTTTAAGTTAATAAATTTATAATCAAATATAAATTAAATTTATTTGATTTTAGCGTTGTAATCCTTGTTCTTATTTTTTTTATAATTAGATTAGATGAGATATCAAATGTATTATCTCTCTCACATACACATATAGCCGATAGATGAGAGTATATATATACAAAAAGATATTAGTATATATTAAAATCAACTATAAAAATTTAATTATTATATATTTATCTATAAATATATATAATTTAATTTATTTTTAATATATATTTATATTTTAATATATATTTTACATTGATAATAAATTTTAGTGATGGATACATATACTGATTTATTATTCAAAAATAGAAAGACTGAGTACAAGTAGGGGTGACAAATGAAAAAATCGTTCAGTTTCGTCAAATATTCGCTTCATCCAGCCTAGTAAAGCAGTCTTGGATTCCTTTTGTGTCTCCCTTAATAGCAAGTTGGCGGGCTAAATTCGCTAAGTTTTTTTTATAAACCGTTAAATATTAAATAATATATATAATTTCACAATTATTTCTATAAATTTATAATTTCTAAAGATAAAAAAATTATAATTTCAAAATTTATAAACATTAAAGTCTTTATAATTATAAATATGTAACAAACATAATCATAAATTAAGTTTTTTGAAACAAAATAATAAAATTAATATTGTCCAAAACATATAATTAAACATCTTCAAGTATATAATTAACCAAACATAAAATATATATAATTCAAAATATAACTTAAAACATCTTTAATTATTAACTTCATCCTCTTGTAAATCAATAATATTATAAAAAAATTGTAAAAAGATGACCCTAACAAAAAAAATTGTTTGGCCCGCCAAGGAGGCACACCAAAATCTATAGATTAGGCGGTGCGAGTTAGACGAACTTTTTAAGTTTGACAATTTTAAATTTTTAGTCCAACTTACCTTTTTTGCCGGATATATGCAGATTGATTTGACGAGTTTTCGGCCCGTTTACCATCCCCTAAGTACTGTATTATGATAAATTTAAAAAAATAAAACTGTTAATAACAATCAGTAAATCTAAGGATGAAGATGATAATAAAATATAAAACCGTTTACGATAAATTTTAATAAAAAATAGTTATTTTTATAATATTTTTTTTGCTATGATAATAAAAAAATAATTTAAAAATAAATTTTATTTCATATTCGAACGTACTTTTTTAAATTGATTTTAACATAAAAGTAAAAATGACTGATCATAAAAAATATCTATAAATTTAACTACTAGTATATGTTATTTAAAGACAAATTTTTTAGGATATAGAATTCTAGTGTAAATATTTTAATTTAATCAGAAATTATATATTACTTTTAATGAGTAATTATTATATTTTGAAAACAAATAAAATTATGACTCATTATTTTTATTATTTTTAATATTAAAGATAGTAAAATTTTAAATTTAATCAACTTTATAATTTTTTTATAACAAAAATTATTATGTATGTTTTCATTTTTTTTTTCAATCGTTCCAAGTTACTCAGTCCGATGAGAGAAAAAATTTGTAATAATTATTATTTATCTCCTTTGAAATTGCCATGAAAGACAAACAACACTTATATATAATACAGCAACCAGTAGTAAAAATAAGCAAAAGTATTTAAAAAAATATCAAAAGAATATGACAATTCACGCGTATAATCAAACACACAATTAATATTTTCTAATCTGCAAAATCAGCACATCACAACATGTATCTTCAAGGTCCTAGGACACCTGTATGTAGTTAACAGGTGTCTTCTGCTGCCCATTGCTCCAATCTTTTCTCTCATTAAATTCTTTTTCATCTTTGTACACAATATAAATTCTGAAACATATCTCTTCTGGCCTTCTCATAATTCTCTGTCTCAAATTTTTTTAATTGGTTGTATTACACCATTTAATCCAATCTAGCATATTCTTTTGTAATACCATAGTTATTAATGCTTTTATTAATTTTTCTTTTATATATTTTTGTATAGAGAAAGAATAAATAGACAATGAAAATATTAAATAATATAAATAATAAATATATTAAATATTTATTTTATTAGATGTGTAGATAATTATTTTAATATTAAAATTTAAATGAATAATTTAAAAGTGTAATGTATTTTTATTTTATTATTCTAATTTTAAAACCCATTATAATATTGTTTACAAAAAAATTATTTATCTAGCAAAGTCCTTTTGTATATTATCTCGTACAAGACACGATACGTATATTAGTAAATAATTAAAGAGTGTGTCATTTGCATTATTTTTTGGTATATATTTTATTTTATTTTTATGTTAAAATAATAAAAATAATTAAATACAATAAATATATATTATGTTCAAATAATAGGGTGTATTAGAGATAGTACATGTGTTATTTTTCAAACTAAATACATATGTTGTGAATTTGGTTATATTGGAGTTTAATTTGTAAAATTTATAATCAAATATAAATTAAATTTATTTGATTTTAGAATTGTAATATTTGTTATTCTTTTAATTATAATTTGATTAGATGAGATAACAAATGTATTATATATCTCTCACATAGCCAATAGATGAGAATATATATATATATATATATATATATATATATATATATATATATATATATATATATATATATATATATAGTTATAAAAAATTAGCTACTATATATATTTGTATATAAATATATATAATTTAATTTATTTTTAATATATATTTATATTTTAATATTTATTTTATACCGATAATAAATATTAGTGATTGATATATATACTAGCTTATTGTTCAAAAATAGAAAGAGTGAGTATAAGACTATAAATATATAACTACAACTATATAAGTATATATTATCTGTTTGAGATAATATTAAATTTGGTCTCTAAATTTACACACGAGTTTCGATTTAGTTTTTGAGATTTTAATTACCTCTATTAATCTCTAAATTTTGTGAATGTGATCTGTGTTAGTCCCTGGCATCATTTTCAGCGCACAAAAACTAACAGAAAGCTTACGTGGATAGCTAGATACCATGTTGAATTATGTAAATGACGTCGTTTTTGTTTTGACACTCAAATAGCAAAAAAAAAAAAACCTCATAAACAGTATTTATCGAAACTTTTCTTTCTAAAGCAAGTGATCTGACGTAGTTTTTTTTACTATTTGAGCTCCAAAACCAAAATGGCGTCGTTTTATAAGTTCTGGTATGGTATTTAGTTGTCCATGCCAATACTTTATTAATATTTTTGTGTCGAAAATTGTTTTGAAATTAATGTGAGTCACAGTTATAAAATTTGGAGACTAAAAAAAGACAATTAAAATTTTATAAACTAAATTAAAATTTGCGTATAAATTCAGGAACCAAATTAAATATTAATTCTTATTTGTTTTCTTTCATGGTATTAAGTACTGTATTATGATAAATCTAAAAAAAAGTTAATAATCAGCCAACATTAACTTTAAATATATATTTTTTTGTTAAAATACTTATTAAGATGTAAAAATATAATATAGAAAAAAATTATTAACAAGTTTAAAAGTTCAAAAATTTGTAATACATTTGTAGTGTGTTTATTGATTTTTTTAAAAAAATTTTTACTCTAAAGTCTAAACAAACATATTTTCTTTTTTAAATATCTAACACCCAAGTTTGTTCAGGTGATTGTTCCTACAACATTCCTTAGTCTCAAAATCTATATGGTTCTAGCTACTAGCTAGTTTGGTTGGTCCATTACACAATCGAAGAATTAAAGATTACATGAAAAAGAATTAAAACTTAGAAATATTTTTTTTTGATGGTTAAAAATATTTTATTAGACAACATCTGTCAAATATATTTGTTTTAAAATTTTATTTTTGGACATATAAATGTGTATTGTTCGATTAATTGATTATCAATTGTTTTTTAATTATTTTTTAAAAAATCTAAAATATTATTTAAAGCATTTATATGAAGCAGGAGTAGACACAGGAGATATGCAAAAGCTCTCTTTGCAGTTTGCTACTTTGCTCAAACCTCAAAGTACATTTGTACGTGTAACATGTCTCTCACACCATGCTCGCACGCACATACATGTAGATGTAGTGCACTGAACGAGGGATAAAAGGGAAGGAGAATTTTTTTTTATCTTAATTATTTATTCTTTTTAATGTATAAGAAAATTTTGATTGAAGTAGATAGTTAATGGAAAAAATGAAGGAAGTAATGGTTTTTTGGATTTTATTTTCATCATAAAGTTGAGGACAAAACATTTCCGTAAATTAAGAATAAGATTTGTTTTTAAAGAAATGTTAGAGGATTATTAAAATTTATTATTTTTAGTTATTAGTTAATTATTAATATTTTAAAATATGAGATAAAATATATTATTAGATTATTATATTAAAAAATTAGATTAAAAAATTAAATTGATCATTAAGTGATAGATAAAAATAATAAATTAATTAATAATCTTTTAATATTTTTTTTATGTTTATTGTTCCTATCCAAAATATTTTATTTGAATTTGGAGTTTTGTGTTTGATTATCACTTTTCTGAATATATAATATTTCTAAGTTTTTTACACACATCTAATACAGTAGATATTCGATCTTCTGTTGTAGAAATGATAATTTAGATGTTGATATGTATTATATTAAATAATTTAATTAAATATATTAAATTATTGAATAAAGTATATTTTTTATAATATTTATAATTTTTTAAATATTTACATTATTTAATGTATTTAATTTTATTTTTTAAATTTTTTATTTATTCAATTTTGTCATAAACATACATTTTTTATTTAAGTAAAAATTATCCTTAAACGCTTTTAATTTTATCCATATCGTTTTAGATATAGTTAACATTTAAGAATATTTTTGACCCAAATATAAAATATTAGAGATAAAATTAAATAAAATTAAATGTTAAAAATATTTAAAAAATTTTAAATATTAAGAATAAAAAATATATTTTACTCTAAATTATTTAACAAATTCTTCGAACCTTTATAAACAAATATCCACTGAGAAAAATATTTATATACTTTCAGAGCATATTTAATTCCTTGTTATTTAAACATATATAACCACTTATTTATGACTTTATATATAACTCATCAATATAATCAATCTAATAAATAAAATAATAAACGATTATGAATATTCTTCAAACGCACATTAAATATGGTTAATAAATATACAAAATATTTTTCAGTGAATAATAATACTCATAATCTTTTTAATTATATTCCTAATACTTCAAAAAATTTGCTAATAAGTACTTATTTCCGAAATTTTTTTGAAAGCGTTTTTCCGAATTTATATTCTATCTCATTATATTCCTATATTGTGATGTGAAATTTTATTTCAAAGCACTGTATAAGGATTTTAAATTTTTAACATTAAAGTTTTGAAGGTTTCTTTATAAAACTTATTTTTTTTTTAAATTGGTTATTCTTGTACCATTGAAAATTACCTTTTAAAATAATCGTTAAGAAGATTCTTTCTTAAAAAAAAAATCATATAAGAGAATATATATCATGATTATTGATTATTCTGTTTGAACAAGGGGGATGGAAAAACAAAACAAAAACAGAATCACAGCAGAGGAGGTAAGTAAGTTGTGGTGATTGGTGAGAGAAGGAGAGAATCGTAATTTAAAGGAAAAAGTAAGGGTTAAAAGATACAAGGCCCAAAAAGAGAGACATTGCTGAAAAGAAGTGACCTTTTTAGCTTCCCAGAGAAGAAGTAGAGAACTCACTTTTACTTACTTACTCCCCTTTAAGCTACCGGCGCTTCTCTTCTTCACTAACACGCCGAAACGCGTTTCGTCCTCTAATCCCTTTTTCTTCCGCGCGATTCTCGCACCCAACGGTTTCAACGCACTTCTCAGTTCTCACTCTCACACTCTCGCCTTCCCTATATTCGCATTCATTCACGTTTTTCTACCGTAAGTAAAACCTTTTTCTCGCTCGTTTTCTCTTTATCGGCTTTGGACTTTGATTATCTGAATGCTTTTCCTGTTTATTGAAACTCATTGAATCGTTTTTTTTTTCCGAGCTGTTGCGGCCGTTAGAACTGTTTTCCGTTTTGCAATGTGCGCGTGATCATGTTCTGCATGTTACATGATCATGCTTTTGAATACTGTCTTCGTTGTGTTTGTCGTAATGTGACTTCTCTCGTTGCTCATTATTAATGCTTTCATTCGGTTCTGATGCTAATCATTCTTCTTTCCCTCTCTGCAATCTTTGTTAATCGGGATTGTGGAGTCACTCTGTAATTATGCTATAACAGACTCGTTTTGCAATGTGAATGACATGTTCTGGCATTGGTTATAGTATATATTACTCTTGATACTGTATGTTAGGTGGAGTTTTTTATTTTTTGGTTTTTATTTTGGCAGAAAGTATTTCCTCTTAATTGATTATGGATATGGCAAGACACCATTCAAAATTTCTGTCTTAACTCTTCAATGGAATTTGGTGTGTCCTTCATGGATGCTTTCTAATATGACAATCTATTTATAAAAAGCAATTCTATCAATATTTCAATTCCCCATTTTTTATGAATATTTTATTCTCACGTATGCGGTGCATATGAACGTGTATTGAGCTGGTTTTTTTTTTTTAATAATTGATGAAAAATGCTATGAACTTGTTTGGGTGCATTGTGGTTAAGCATCAAAATCAGCCATAGGACACAAGGCTAAGTCAAACCGCACAAAAAAAAATACTAGTTTATTGGCTTCAGCTAATTAAAAGAAATTTGCTGGTTTGATATTCTTTATGGAACATTGTTGACATGGAATTAGAATGTTGAGGAAAGTTTTTTTTTTTTTTTTCTGGTTTAAATATTTGCTTATTTATTTTTCCCTTTAGGTTTATATGGTATATCTTCTAATGCCTAATCTGGGCTCTTCATGGTATTGGTACCTACACTAGTACACTTTCAGTGAAATAATAACTACTCTATGTATCGATCTGCATTTTTTACTCATTTATTATTGATCTCATTTCTTTACAATCTATTAATACTTGCTAATGAACAGGCTGCTTGAGATTTTCTGCTTTGCACAAGGTTACCAAGTTCCATGGATGATAATCTCTTCAATGACCAAGTGGTGCCATCTGGTCGCATAACAGGAATAAAGTTTGGCCTTTTAACTGAGGAAGATATAGTTAAGTATATTCTTGATCTTATTTGCATTAGCTTTCAATTGTTTGGTGTATTAAGTCAGTGTTACTGGTGGCTCATATTATTTCCAAGCAAATACTAAAAGACACATGCCGAGGAAATTTCAACCTAAGCACCACGTTTATTCCTTTATTGAATATCCATGGCATTGGTCCAAATCTATAACAACATAGTAATAATTGTAAAAGTATATATAATGGCATGCACTTACCATGCATAAACACAGGATCAAGGGATGGTTGGAAATAAGAACGTCCTTGTTTGGGTGCATCTGTTCTATTTGCCTTATAAATGAGACATCCCTAATCTATAGACTGGATTATCAATCTCGAATGTCTTCTCTCACCTTGTAATTTATTAACCATGTATTGGATATTAATCAATTTCACCTTTACAGGAGAATGCCTCTACTTTGGAAATACAAGCAGCCGGGCAGGTTAACTGTTCTGATTTGGGACTTCCAAACCCAACTCATGAGTGCACCACTTGTGGTTCTAAAGATAGAAATTTCTGTGAAGGTGAGGATGTATTTCAGGACAATTTATTTATGGATTATCATTTGTAAATATACTAGAAAAGACAGTGAAGGATTAATACTTAATTTCAGGCCATTATGGGGTAATTAAATTTAACATTACCATACCCCATCCTTATTTCCTATCGGAGATTGCACAACTTTTGAACAAAATCTGCCCTGCTTGTAAATCTATTCGAGAAGAATTACGGAGCAAGGTCAGCTATGCTTTACTTATGCCAAATATTACTATAGTTAATTTTACTTTTTTTTACTATGATTGCCAATTAGTTTTAGTGCACTCTTGTTGTAAAGAGCTTCATATTGTCAAAGGGCCATATTCAATTTGGGGATCTAACATCTGGTGTCCTATTAATTCGACCTTCCATGTGCTATGAAGGGCAAGAAAATTGATTTCTGTTCATGTGTGTGCATGTCTGCGGGTTTTTTTTTTAAACTAATTTAATTTATTTAGTTCATTTATTTGTTTTAATCATTTACAAGGGATCATATTTGATACTTTGGTTTACTTGATTCTGCTCTCTCTTGCAGAACAACTATTTTCCCATGACTTTTGTGTGTTCTATTTATCTTTATCTTTGTACAATCTTTATGTTAACACAATGCACCCCTTTTTTTATCGATTTTCTTTGTTGGATGTATAGAGGGATCAGGAATCAAATGTATAATAAAAGGTCACTTGTTGGCCTCTTCTTGGAGCATTATTAATTAATTGAGTATTTAATTTGTAATAAGCCATAAATACTTCCAATCAATAATTCAATTTGGAAAATCTCCTTTTAACAATGTGTTTGGATGATAGTTATTGAGTTGAATGGTAAAGGAACAAGGGAAAAAGAAGTAATTATAAAGTAGATATGAAGGATAAATAACTCAAGGTAATCTATTTACCTTCCATTCTGCTGCAAGAACCTATGTCTGTTAAACTTTTACTCCCAAAATTGGGATGGAATGGAAAAGAGTAAAACTTATATGGGATTCAGAAAACAAATTGTATTTGGCTGGAATGTAAGCCTTGTGTTGAATGACTGACATTTGGAGAGAAGTGGATGATTTATGCTGAGGGATTTGGAAGCTTTTGCTTTTTTGATGTTTTCTTTGTTCTTGAAAATAGGATTATGTTTTGATCCAAAAAAAAGAAACTATGCGATTATTAATGTTCCAAGCAAGGGAAGGTAGTGTTTTTTTATTTTTTAATAAAAAAAATTCCCTTGTACTATTATTTCCTTCCTTTTTGGTCCCACCCATACTTGTTTCTTTCTATTTCATTAACAAAGAAGATCCAAATATGGGTTAAAAATTAATCTAATAATTAGTTGATTAAGCATTCATAGAGTAGATAATGTATTATGGGATGCCTGTAAAATATGGAAACTTATTTGATTTTTGAAGTCCTTCAAAACCATTTCCCACTTCTAAGTTACACGGGATGCTTAAGTAAAATTAGACATCCTCCAAGACTCTCATTGGTCTTTGCTTCTAGAAGTTCCAGGAAATTATTCCAATATATATATATATGTTTCTTTGTTGTTGTTGGGGTTGGCTTGAATGGGATTGAATTTGTATTTGTTTTTTCCATTATTATCTGCCTCTATTGATAGTTCAAGTGTCTTCTTACAGGGTGCTCAATTACTCTTTGGAACCAAACGGTCTAATGGTTGTAAATATTGTTCTGTAAGTTAGTGTGGCTTCATCCTCTCCAAGAATCAATTTTGGTTTTGGTTTTCTTTCATTATTCTTCTTTTTGTTTTGTATTATTCATAAATTTTTATGCATCAAACAGGGAAATAGTTATCCAAAAATGAAATTCAGAGTTTCGTCCAATGATCTCTTCCGAAGAACTGCGATTATTGTTGAAATAAATGAGAGGTCTTTAAACTCAAAGAAACATTTGGGACGAAGAGTACCTGAACATTTTTGGGATTTCATCCCCTCAGATCCTCAGCAAGAAGAAAGTTGCATAAAACCAAACAGAAGGGCTTTATCCCCTTATCAGGTAGCATTCCCCAACTTTCACGTATGTTATTTAATTTTGTATCGTTTTCCTTTGGATACTCATAATGTTAACCATATTCATATGTAATCTTCGTCTGTATGATCCGAAATTGTATATTATATCATGTTAAAGAATGGGGGCTATTTTCGATTTTTGAAAGATAAACTGTTTATTATTGTCTCTATTGAAAATGCTTCTTCGAAGCTTAAACTTGTGTCTTATAAATTTTAGCACATTATTTGGCATATACAAATACGATAGATCCAAAGGACATTAATGCGACAATTGAACATGATACATGCAATTATATATGTGATCTCAAATTGGGCTTGATTGCAAAAAGGTAAATGCATCAGCTCTAATATTGGGATTCAGATTTTATTTACTTGATTTTTATTATTGATGCGATGTTCAGCAACATGAGATGTTCTTTGATGTGCTCACATTTTAATAACTTTTTCATATTAATTATGTTTTCTTCTGTATCAAGTAATGCTCTTTAGTGTGTTTCTGGAGGGATGGAATTTTCCAAGACCTCTGAATTTGATATAGCTTTCAAGTTTATTTTCTTGCATCATTTTCAGTATGAGGTCATACTTTTCTGCTGATGCTGTATTATTATCGTTATTTGGTATTCCCCTTTTGATCTCAGGTTCTTTGTTTGCTGAGCGATGTTGATCAAGACTTTGTTCAAAAATTTGTTCCACAAACGGAGTTACTTGGTCTTAATTGCTTCCCGGTGACGCCAAACTGTCATCGCGTGACAGAAGTCATGCATGCATTTTCTAATGCAAATCGATTGAGTTTTGTAAGTATATTTCTTTTTCTCCTTTATTGTGTTCTTTAATATATTTATGAACTTTCAGATATAATCACTTGAGCTCTAGTCTTTAATATGGCACTTTGCCTGGTTAAATGTTTTCAGGACAACAGGACCAGAGCTTGTAAGAAATTGGTTGATTTCCGGGGTACCGCTACTGAGTTAATTTCTCGTGTTTTGGATTGCCTGAGGATCTCTAAGGCAAAATTTTCAACCTTTACTTTTGTGGCATTTTGTCAGATTGTGATTTTTTGTCTTTCTTATGATTGTACTTTAAAATGCAGCTACATCCTGATAAAACACCAGCAAACAGTTTTGCTGATATCCAGCAAAAGAAAAATGCTGAAAATGCGTGCAATTCATCTGGTTTGAGATGGATGAAAGATGTGGTTCTTGGAAAACGTAATGATAGTTCATTCCGTACGGTAGTAGTTGGTGATCCAGACCTTGAGCCTGGTGAAATTGGTATACCTTGTCAAATCGCTGAAAGTTTGCAGGTTTCTGAGTATGTGAACAAGCATAATTTGGAAAAATTGCTTTATTGTGGCGAATTACGCATGATAGAGAAGGGAAACATAAAGGTCCGCAGAAAAGGTAGTCCTATTGTCCTGTACAAAAAAGAAGACCTTCAAATAGGAGACTTGTTTTATCGGCCACTTGGTGATGGTGATAAAGTATTGATAAATAGGCCACCTTCCATACATCAACACTCAATGATTGCTCTCTCGGTTAAAGTCCTACCAATATCTTCCGCGGTGTCTATCAACCCACTTTGTTGTTCCCCACTCCGTGGGGATTTTGACGGTGATTGTCTTCATGGGTATATTCCAGATTCAGTTGCTGCAAGAGTTGAGCTAAGTGAGCTAGTTTCTTTGGAGAAGCAATTGATAAATGGGCAGAGTGGTAAAAATCTGCTTTCACTCTCTCAGGATAGCTTGACGGCTGCCCATTTGCTGATGGAAGATGGGGTCCTTTTGAATGTTTACCAAATGCAGCAGCTTCAGATGTTTTGCGCTCATAATTTAACGCCACCTGCTATTGTTAAAGCTCCTTCAAGTAATACCTCATTTTGGACTGGCAAGCAATTATTCAGCATGCTGTTGCCTTCTAATCTTGACTATTCTTTTCCTTCAAATGGTGTTTCTGTCAGAAATGGCGAGCTTATATCTTCTTCAGAGGCTTCTGGTTGGTTACGTGATTCTGACTGTAATCTCTTCCAGAGTCTTGTTGAACAATGTCAAGGGGACACTCTAGACTTTTTGTATGCTGCACAGAAAGTTCTTTGTGAGTGGTTATCTATGACAGGTTTCACAGTTTCACTTGCTGACCTGTACCTTGCTTCTGACTCCTATGCACGGAAAAATATGATGGAGGAAATCTCCTTTGGCTTGCAAGAAGCAGAACATTCGTGTAACTTCAAACAGTTGTTAGTAGATTCCTGTTGTGATTTTCTGGCAGGTAATGTTAAAGGAAATGAAAAGACTATGATTGATGTGGTTCGTATGAACTATGAAAGGCAAATATCAGCTGCTCTCAGTCAAGAGTCAGTTGATGCTTTCAGACAAGTTTTTCGTAATATTCAAGGTCTAGCTGACAGATATGGAGAGAAGGACAATTCATTCCTTGCTATGATCAAGGCTGGAAGCAAGGGTAATTTGCTGAAACTAGTGCAACATTCCATGTGCCTTGGCCTACAACATTCTTTGGTACGTTTATCATTCAGAATTCCCCATCAACTCTCATGTGCTGCTTGGAATAGTGAAAAGGGGATTGATTCTGTTCAAAAGTTTTCTAGTACTCCTAAATCTGTTCAGTCTTATATCCCATATGCTGTGGTTGAAGGATCGTTCCTGTCTGGGTTGAATCCACTTGAATGTTTTGTTCATTCGGTCACAAATCGTGATAGCTCTTTCAGTGACAATGCAGACCTTCCTGGAACATTATCTCGTAGACTAATGTTCTTCATGCGGGATATCTGTGGTGCATATGATGGAACGGTTAGGAATTTGTATGGTAATCAGATTGTACAGTTTTATTATGATACTGATGAGGATTCGCCTATGGGTAGCTGCTCCCAAGAGACTACTATAGGTGGTGAACCAGTTGGAGCACTTGCTGCTTGTGCGATTTCTGAAGCTGCATACAGTGCTTTGGGTCAACCAATAAGTCTTCTTGAAACATCACCTCTGTTGAATTTAAAGAGTGTTCTGGAGTGTGGTTCCAAGAAAAAAAGTGGTGACCAGACTGTCTCTTTATTTTTGTCTGCGAAATTTCGTGACCGGAGATATGGGTTTGAGTATGCAGCATTTGATGTTAAGAATTATTTGGAAAGAATAATGTTCTCAGATATTGTTTCTACTGTCATGATAATTTTCACTTCACAGTCTAGAAACCAAGAAAAGTACAGCCCTTGGGTTTGCCATTTTCATCTAGACAAGGAAATTGTTCGCAGAAGAAACCTGAAATTGTGTTCTATCATTAACTCTCTTAAGAAGAGATGTGGGATTCTAAGGAAAGAATCCAAAGTATGTTTTGCCAGCATGGAAATATCACTCAAGTAAGTTTCTTCTCTTCTGGCTCTTCAAATGGTAGTTGTTAGATAAAAAAATATTTACTGTGATGTCTATATTGATGCTTTGCATTGTTCTGTCTGCTCTCAACGATTATGCTTATTTCCCCAGCTACTTTTCATCCAAGCCCTAATAATATAATAATTTGCTACAACCTGTAAACAAAATTCAAGATTTCTGATAGATGTTATGGAAGTACCTAGGAGGGGATGAGCAAATGGTAATAGAACTCCAAAGGAAACCACATTAAACTTAGTCTCTAGTGCAATGGAGGTTCTTCTTGAGTTTAAGTTCAATATAAGATGGAGAAGTTTCTAAATAACAAAAAGGAAAAGAAGATATTGGAAACTTTAGAAGTGGTTGAAGACTAACATTAGGAGATAGTTTAAAAATTACAGTTGAGCATAGGGCAAGTATATATGTTTTTAACCTTTGTCTAAAAAAATTTCTCCTTCCATAAAAGATTTACTTTAAGCAATGTATATTATCTTTCTATTTCTTCCTGCGTTGTTATTATTCCTTGGAGCTTTGCCATTCATGTTGACTCAAAGAATGTAGCAGGAAGTGTTCAGCTGCATACATGTCTCAGGAAGGAAAAATTACTTCTACAGATAAGGGAATGGAGGGTGATGATTGCATCACTGTCACCCTTGTTGAATACTTAAACAATTCCATACCACTTGATGATGTTCGGGACTTTATGCTACCTTCCCTTCTTGGAACTACTGTAAAAGGTTGGCAGTTATCTAATTTACATAAATTTAGTTTAATCTGGTGATTTGCAAGTAATGCATTTAGAAATTGCCCTCTTTTTTTCCGTTTTCTTGTTGTTGTTGTGTAAACATCATTTGGAAAATTCTTTGATAAACAGATATATGGTTGGGACATTCTTGCAAAGCACATTTCTGCTGCATACACATGGCCACTGAAGTTTGCCTTAAACTCGTATAAACTTGCATGTTCAATTTGGGGTGGGGGGTTTTTCTTTTTCTTTTTTCTCATAAAAAGAATTCAATATAATATTTTGTTCAAAATATTTTTCCCTCTGATTTGATGATATCCTTCTTATGTATGTGTATGTATTGCTTGTCATGTAAAATATTATCAAATTTAGACATATTCTTGAATCCCTGAAATGCTCTTTAGGATTTCCGGAGATCACGAAGGTTGATATTCTGTGGAATAGTCTTCCGAAATCAGCAAATTTCAGAAGTGGCTGTTCCGGGGAACTTTACTTGAGGATTACTATGTCAAGTGATAATAGCAGTGGAAGATTCTGGGGTGTTCTTATAAATCATTGTCTACCGATAATGCATATGATTGATTGGACAAGAAGTCTCCCAGATAACATAAATCATTTCTGCTCAGCCTATGGAATTGATGCAGGGTGGAAATATTTTCTCCAGGTGTTTATACTTTTAATTCTCTTCTTTTTTGAAGGTTCCATCAAAATTCATGGTAATGTGTATTAATTTTCTATCATCTGGTTTCAAATGTAGAATTTGGCATCTGCAACAACAGATACTGGCAAGACAGTCCTTCACAAGCATTTGCGTCTTGTTGCTGATAGCTTGTCAGTTAGTGGAGAGTTTGTAGGGTTAAATGGAAAGGGCATGGCACGACAGAGACAACATGCATCTGTTTCATCTCCCTTTGTACAAGCATGCTTTTCTGTCAGTTTTCACATTTATGATTCCAATCACATACTTTATTTTTAGCAAAGGTCAGTTTATGGTGGCCTATAGAAATCTTGTTGAAATTCTTGAATCTTATTAAACAGAACCCTGGTAGTTGCTTTATAAAATCTGCCAAGGCTGGAGTCAAAGATGATCTGCAAGGCATCCTCGACGCATTGGCATGGGGAAACTGTCCACCCTTAGGGACAAGCGGACAATTTGAGATTATATATTCTCCGAAGGTAATGTTATCTGTTTACTTATGTTTAAATATTTTGCTGTTAAATTTTATTTTTTTTTTCCCGTTTACAAATACAATTCTATTTTCAAAGAACACAATTTGCAAGGCAGTTGTTCAGTATTTCAATGTACAAGAACTTTTTACTCCCAAAGAAGTATTGTTTTTTTCTTTCAAAAATAATGTGTCGACGCATTTAAGTTATGGAAAACTTTGTACTGGTAGTGGTTTCGTTTTAATACTCTTATACTTTTTACAGAAGTCCTTGCAAAAGAGTAGCCACATCCTTTTGCATATTATGGTTTCTTCACTTTATTCCATTTTTCTACCATTTTCATAACTGCAATCATAATTTCTCTGGCACTAATGAAGAGTGCATCAGAGCCAAGGATATTTTTATCTGGGGTTGGGCTAGGAAAGTAAAGTAAAAACTCAAGGGTTATGTCACGGAATTGTCTTGAACCTCGTAAGTTGTACATGCAAAAGCTTTGTAATGTAAAATGGTATAATTCTTGCTTTTTATCAGGGACAAGAGCTTGCTAAATCTGGAGATGTTTATAAACTGCTAAAGGCCAACTTTGACCAGCAGATTGAAAAGAGCAGTCTCCCTACTGCTTACAAATATTCAGCTGAGAAATGGAGTTCTAATGTTCGGCCCAAAAATGGTGGGTTTGGCTTGAAAGTGCACAAACAGTTGAAAAGCCTTATTAGAAATTTTGTGACTGTGAACGATATTTACAAACTGACTTCTGCATCAAGGAACATACTGAACAAGTAAGAGCCTACATATAGCTTTTGTATGCTCTATTATAATGTGTATTTTGATGGCATCAACTGCCAGATATTCTATATAATGGCATTCACACTTGTGTATATATCGTGCATTATATACTTATGTTGAAGAGAAAAACTGGAGGGTTGTATTATTATTACGCCAGCTGTAGATCTGTAGTGTTTCTTGCAGTTCAGTACTTCAACCATAGGGCTTTTTTTTTGAGATAATAACCATTAATTTATGTTTTCTTCTGGCTTGTGTTTTTGAGATAGTTTGCTGGTTGGGGAAGAACTAAAAACTCAATGGTCATGAAATTATTTGCACAATTAAATCCTTTGGAAGAGATTTTGTGCCTTGGGTCTCAGTCCTTCTCAAGGCTATTCCATTTTAGATCCTTATCAACTCTTGAAATATTTAGAGAAAGGGAAGACAATAATTTCTACCGTTGGATTTTTAGTGAGTTTAGTTTTGAATTTATTTCTTAGTGTTCAAGGAAACTAGACTTTTCAAATAAAGGATAAATTACGTAGTAAGTTCCTACTGTTTCACTAAATTTCAAATGTTAGAACTTAAAATTCTGTAACAAAGTCATTGCGCATCTAGAGTTTTTAAAGCAGTTGCATTTTTCAATATTGCTACTAAAATCGAGGCATATCTTTTGGATGCTGTTGCTACCATTGTTTCTTTAGTTTCCCATAACATGATTCGGGATCTCTGTTTTGCAGAATAATAGTAACTGTTGGCTGTTTTTGGTGTAGGTATTCAATTGATGAACAACTAAATGAGAAGGACCTATTTACCATGCTGAAGGTTCTGCATTTTCATCCGCATAGAGATGAAAAGTATGGCTCTGGACCACAGCACATCAAGGTATGCGAGCTTGTGTGAAGATGGTCTGATTTTGTGATCAAAATTCATTTTTTTTCTTTATGCTAATGTGTATAAACTATAAATATTAGCCATAAAAATTCAGGAAAATCTCTTGCAAATCAGGTCTATTTAAGTGTACCAAAAAGAAAACAGAATTCACTTTTAATTAACTCCTCTCATGATTTAACGCTTTAGTAAAGTTTAATTGATTGACAGGGTAAATATTTTATTATTAGTGTGTGGATATTATTCTCTTATATTAAGGCATTTCAATTTCACAGTAGGGGGAATATTCTATATGTTCTCTGAAGAAGTCAAGGAAACTATCTCTGCTTGGGTTAAATGTTTTTCTTTGAAAAGTGTCATTTTTGGTTTTGATTGACTGACTTTATGGTTATGGTCCTTGATGACTTTAATAGGGTCATGTAAACAAGCATGCAATGGTTAATCCACTTATACCTGGCCTCCCAAAGGGTCCCTTTCTTCTTTTTACTAAATTTGTAGCGATTTGCAGGATCTACCCAATATAGGATGAGATATTTCATTTTTATTTAAGTAAAAGTATCCAACTATGCTAAAAAAATCAGCCACCAAATCAGCCACCCTATAAAATACGTGTTAAAGTACAAAATATACATTGAAAATGATTTAAGCAACATATACATGTATTTATACATAAATACATAGTGACTGATTTTTGGTATGCACATACCATTATATATGAACTTTACTACCTGATCCTTTATATCAAACCCTTGGAATATCTAAAATATCTCATAAAATTCTTATTATAGAAAACATTATATTTCCTTATTTGATTCCTTATTTACCCAAATTAGGAGTGTAATACTAATGCCGGTTTAAATAGGGATCAGTGATTTGTATTTTGTATCGTATCTATATAGAGAAAATATAATTAAAAGTCTCCTCTCTGTTGTTTGCACCTTCCACACCTGAACTTATAATTCCAACCAGAAAGATTATCCAATATTTCAGATTTTTTCCCCTTCCTTTCTGAAATTTTACTATAACAAAGCAAAATGAAAAGTAACGCAATTTGTCAAATATTTTAGGTTTTTAGAATGAAGGGAAAGTTTGAGCGACCTAAATTTCATGGTTGTAGTGCAACACTTCGCACTTGTTTACTAAGAGATGTTGGAGCTAACTTTGCTTTTGTTGCCAAAGTTAAAATATTTTCTAGTGAAACAATATATTACAAATTTCTCTTTTTTCTCCTCATAAGATGCTGATGCCTTTTCTGTTGCCATTCACAGGTTGGATGGCACCCTGAACATAAGACTACACGCTGCTTTTTCATAGAACGAACTGATGGGACTGTGGAGGATTTTTCATACCGGAAATGCATTCTTGGTGCTCTTGAGATTGTTGCCCCAGATAAGGCAAAGACCCAGAAGAAAAAATGGAAGAAAGATGAATAAGCTATCTCTGCTTGTTCAAGAATAATAAGTGACTGGCCACTTGATCAGGTGACAGCCACAAACTAAAAATGAGATGATGATCATGGTGGGTGATAATAGTGCAACAACTCTACAAGTACAAAATACGACGTTGTTTTTCTACCTTTGATTTTGAAGGAGGAGGTCCCAAATCAGTGGTAGAGAATCACAGTTGTTTTTTGTGAGTTTAGAGTTATGTCATTGGCCTTGCTCCAGCAAAAAGCTGACGAATAGTTTGGAGCGTTCATTTTTGTTGTATACTATCAGGAAGTTAGTAGCTAACTGAAATGTAGCTCGTTTGTTAGAGGCGCTACGCAGCAAACCAAGATCAAAGGGGTAATATTTGTGCAGCAGCCAAGTTTGAAAGCCAATGGCCATATGTTTTTGTAATATCATAACCTAACAAACTAGTCCTTTTTATGGTAAAGATGGAGGGATCCTTACCGTTAGCTTCTTTTTGCTTCTTCTACTAATACTTTATTTGCCTCCTATAACGTCAGGAAGGCAAGGAAAGATCTAGTGGAAGCAGCAACGAGAAGCTTGAAAAGGTTTGCCCCGGACCACTTTTATTCTTAATATACTTTGGCAGTTAGATACATTCTTCTTTGGGCTGCTTCCTTCAAATTCAATGAGTGCCTCCTCTCTCTATTATCTCCCTCTATTGCAAAAATAATTTATGCTTTCTTTAAACAAATTAGCTGCATATAGTATTTAGTAATAAATTAGCTGCATAGTGCTAATCTATCATACCTTGCACTTCCAATTAAGCTGCGTTATACTTTTTAATCTTTTTAAATGAGAATGGTTTCTAAATGCAATTTTTGTTTTATCATGTAATACACTAATGAAAGATTACGCAAGTTAAAAGCTATATTTGTTCAAATTCTTCATTTTTTCTCATCATATGTTAATATATGTTCATATACTAGTTTGTGACTTTAGTGATAAATAAAACCAGGGAGACGAGCTATACTTGGAATCTGAGAAATATTGTCAGCAGTGATAAATAAATCAGCAGCATTGCTACACATGTGGATCATCTTTCGTTTATATAATCGGGTATAAATGAAAGAGTAGTTTGGGAACTTGTTAATGAATGAGATATTCAGTTATTTTGTAGATATAAACAAAAAAATGGTTAGAACTAAGAATATGACATAGCATGAATTACTGGAAAAAAAAAATATCATACCACTGATGATCATCAAAAACTAAGAATATGACAAGGATATACTCTAGGCCAGAATTGTGTTCACAAGTGCTGAAAAGTAAAAAGGTTAGAGAAAGAAAGAAAGCATATATCTCAGGCCTTTTATATTAGAATTAGAATACACACGATAGATTTGGAAGCCTTTTTATGTGTTGTTTCAATATATATTCCATGTCTCGATCAAGGATAGATGCAGAGAAAGCAGTAGGAACCAGGATATGCTGTAGCATATGCTAATACTTAATGAGCCAACTTTATCTATATATATGCCAAGAATCAACAAATAGGTAGCCATAGTCAGAGACATATGGTTTGAGAGAGATAAATAAAGGTCTAAGAAAACCAATTGCGGGGCTCCTCACCTTTGGCAGATACATGACGTACGTTCCAACACATGCATGCATGAAAGCATGCATATGATCCGCCAAAGGAGAGTTGCCCTGTAACTGCGTTCTTTCTTAATAATAACATGAATCCATGCATTCCACCACTCAACTTCGATTCTTGGACTTTCTTGGACATTCATGTATGATCAGGTATGTAGTCACTAACGTAGTTAAAAAAAATTAGTGTACGTGTGTATGCACGATACATGCATGTGCTTATGCTAGCTGTCTTTAATTATGTAATTATGATATTATATTATAGGAAGGTTATCACACTGACAAAAAAACATTGGTGTTTTAGTGCTTTTATCGATTTGATCGTTATTATGAAATACATCCATAATTGATATCAATAGCTAAAATTACTGGAACACCCATGTTTTTGGATCACCTAAAAATTTTCCTATGTGTATGCAAATGCAAGCTAAGGGTAATTAGCTACTGAAGCTCGTAGACTGGAGAAACTGTTCTCTCTAGCAATTAGCAAGGGGACCATCTTGCCCATGGAGGAGCTGGCTACACATATGTAGTAGGTCCAACTAAGATGCAAGCTACTATAATAATGATGATATCTAGCGATGTGTTAATTGTTAATTAGAACCTCCAACAAGCTAATTAGCAACAGGCTCGTAAGTCGGAACCATGCGCCAATCTATCTTTCGATAAAGTTTAGAGAGAGATAGAAAGTTGAAGTACTGCTCGCAAAGACTAATAATGCTTTCATATATTAAAATTTTGAGAAAATACCATTTCCTTCTCCGGTGAGATACTAAAATGACACTCACCTCTCCTCTATTTTTAAATTTTTTGTGTTAATTAATGTTAACTTTATCCATTTTTCAAGAAAAAATAAATTATTTTTTATAAAAATATCCTTTAGCAAAAATTTTATTTTTTATCATTAAATTTTACTTACCAAAATACTCTTTAATAAATTATTTTTTATTAATTAAATTATATTTTTATCAAAATACTTTTTAAAAAAAATTAATAATTAATTTTTTTTCTAAGATATCCTTCAATAATTTTTTAATTATTAAATTATAATTTTACCAAAATTTTTGTTAACTATTTTTTTATATTTTACTATTAATTTTTTGATATCAATATATATTATTTTAACGTTAAATAAAAAATCTTAGTAAACTTATTTTTCAATATAAATATATATTAATTGTTATACATATTAATAATAGTAGGATTTTTTATTTAATGTTAAAATAATATATATGAATATCGAAAAATTAATAGTAAAATATAAAAATAATTGTTAACAAAAATTTTGGTAAAATTATAATTTAATAATTAAAAAATTATTGGAGGATATCTTACAAAAATAATTATTAATTTTTTAAAAAAATATTTTGGTAAAAATATAATTTAATTAATAAAAAAAATAATTTATTAAAGAGTATTTTGCTAAGCAAAATTTAATGACAAAAAAATAAAATTTTTGTTAAAGGGTATTTTTGTAAAAAATAATTTATTTTTTCTTGAAAATAAATAAAGTTAACTTTTAGTTAAGACAACAAAAATTTAAAATTGATTAAAGATGAGGTTTTTAAAAAGTTATAAAAGAGGAAATTGAAGTGTTTGAATGTATTGTGTTATAAAATGTATAGGGAATTAGCCTCTTTATAAAGGAATTACAGAAATAGAAATAACTAGAAAATAGGAAAGAAGGGAAAAATACTAGCCTAAAATAAAGGAAAGATTTCTAATCATAAAATCCCTAAAATTAAGCTAAACCTAAAAAGGAAAAGATTTATAATTAATTCTATTTACATAAAAGATTCAAGAAAGGAATTAGGAATCTGATTTTGATTTGATCTAGTCAACACTCCCCCTCAAGCTGGCTTGAAGATATCATTCATTGACAGCTTGCTTATTATGCTATCAAAAGTCTTCTTGGGTAATCCTTTAGTTAGAACATCTGCTAATTGTTCCGTAGTTGGAACATAGGAGATGCAAATTTGTCCTCTCTCAATCTTTTCTCTGATAAAATGCTTGTCAACTTCAACATGTTTAGTTCTATCATGCAACACTGGATTATGAGAAATGGAAATTGCAGATTTGTTGTCACAATACAACCTCATTGGTGGAGAAATGGAAACTTTTAGTTCTTGTAGGATTTTCTCTACCCATAATGCTTCACATATTCCATGAGCCACTGCTCTAAACTCAGCTTCTGCACTACTTCGTGCCACAACACTCTGTTTTTTACTCCTCCAACTAACCAGGTTTTCGCCAACAAAAGTACAATACCCAGATGTTGACATTCTATCCATGACATTCCCAGCCCAATTTGCATCTGTATAAGCTTCTACTTGAAGATGTCCATGCTTTTTATAGAGTAATCCTTTCCCAGGCGACCCTTTCAAGTACCTTAGGATTCTAAAGACAGCATCCATGTGTTCTTGACCAGGTGAATGCATAAACTGGCTTACCATGCTCACAGCAAAGGTATATCCGGGCGTGTATGGGATAAATAGATTAGCCTCCCTACCAACCGCTGATATCTCCCTTTGTCCATTACATTTTATGGTTCAGCTGGCTTCAATTTTAAGTTGGGATCTATAGGTTTTTCAGCAGCTTTACAACCAAGTAATCTCGTCTCTTTTAAAAGATCTAGGATGTACTTTCGTTGGTTCATAAAAATGCCTTCCTTAGACCTTGCAAATTCAATTCCAAGGAAGTATTTTAATGAGCCAAGTTCTTTGATTTCAAATGCTTTGGCAAGCTTCTCCTTCAAGTCTTTTAGCTCCCAAAAATCATCACCTGTCAGAATAATGTCATCCACATATACAATTAAGATGGCAGTTTTATTAGCTGCTGAATGCTTATAGAAAAGTGTATGGTTAGCTTGGCTTTGAGTATAACCAAGTCCCTTCACCACCATTCCAAGTCGTTCAAACCAAGCTTTTGGGGATTGTTTCAATCCATAGAGAGATTTCTTTAGTTTTCACACTTTATTCCTCCCTAGTTCAGCTTCAAATCTAGGTGGAAGTTTCATGAACACCTCTTCCTCTAGTTCCCCATTCAGGAAAGCATTCTTTATATCCAATTGATGTAAAGGCCAATTGTAATTCGCAGCAAGAGATAAGAGAATCCGCACAGAACTGAGTTTGGCAACTGGAGCAAAAGTCTCTCGATAGTCTACTCCATAGGTTTGTGTATATCCCCTAGCTACTAACCTTGCCTTATACCTCTCTATGCTTCCATCAGCATTGCACTTGATGGTAAAAACTCACCTGCAGCCAACCAATTTTGTATTCTGTGGCAGATCTACAATCTCCCAAGTTTCATTTTTCTTGAGTGCATGCCACTCTTCCATCACTGCTAATTTCCAGTTGGGATCATCTAGTGCTTCCTCTATATTCCTAGGCTCAAACAGATTTGTAATTTTAGAAGTAAAAGCTCGATGTTTTTGAGAGAGATTTTGGTAAGAGACATAATTGGAAATAGGATGGTTGGTGCTGTTTTTGAGTACTTTTTTTGGTGCAGGTTCTGGTTTCTTTCCTAAGGGCTATTGGCAAATTATTATTAGAAGTGACAATTTCAGATTTACCTGGAAGTTCCTGAAGTACTACAGTTGGGCCGTCTTCCGGGTTTTCAGATTGGGTTGATACAGAGATGATGGGCTGTTCTCTAGTCTTCTTGGGATATTTCCGAACATAACACCGAAGCTCCTTTTCTTGTGGTATTTCTTTTCCTGTTTGGATTCCAACTAATTCTGGCACAATTTTAGAATTGGTTTCCACATCTTGTTTTGCAATTGTTTCAGAATTTACTTGATTAGTGAAAGTTGTATCCTCAATATGTAAGATAGGAGTGGGTAAAGGTTCATGCAAAAAATTTTCTTCCCTTAGACTCTCCCCCTGAAGAAAATTCTTTTGAAAAAAGGTTTCATGTTCCGAAAAAGTAACATTCATACTTACATGAAATTTCTTGGTGTGTGGATTGAAACATTTATAACCCTTTTGACTTGGAGAATAGACAATAAAAATGCATTTTTCTGCCCTTGGATCAAGTTTACTTCGATATGAAGGTGTATGTAAAAACACAGTGCAACCAAATACTTTTAAAGGTAAGTCAGAATGCAACCTACATGCTGAAAAATTCTTTTTGAAAGTATCCAACGGTGTGCAGTAATTTAACACACGTGTGGGCATTCGATTTATGAGATAGGCTGCTGTTAGAACAGCATCTCCCCATAAATACTTTGGAACATTACCCTCAAACATAATGGCATGTGCTACTTCAAGAAGGTGTTTATTCTTCCTTTCAGCAATGCCATTTTGTTGGGGTGTATTGGGGCATGTAGATTGATGTTGAATACCTTTCTTTTGAAAAAATTCACCAAGATTTTTATTAAAGTATTCAGTGCCATTATCACTTCTTAATATTGAAATTTTTGTGTCAAATTGTGTTTCTACCATTGTTGAAAAATACTGAAAAATTTTAGAAACCTCAGATTTTTCATGCATGAGATAGATCCAACATAGTCGTGTGTGGTCATCGATAAAAGTTACAAACCATTTTTTTCCAAATTGAGTTATTATTTTTGATGGACCCCATACATCACTATGAATCAGGTGGAAAGGTTTAGATGCATGATAAGGTTGAGAGTAATAAGGAGCTCTATGGCTTTTTGAACGAATACAACTTTCATATTTAAGTAAGGAAGAATCAATATTTTTAAACAAACTTGGAAACAAATGTTTGAGATATGAAAAACTAGGGTGTCCTAGTCTATTGTGCCAGAGAATTATTTGGTCCTTTATAGGCATAGAACTTATACCACTAAATCCTTGAACTATTTTATCCTCCGAAATATCCTCAAAGTGATAAAACCCATCCATCATCTTAGCACTGCCAATCATCTTCCCCGAAGTCCGGTCCTGAAAAATACCATGAGTGTCAAAGAATGTCACAGCACAATTGGAATTCTTGCAGATTTTACTAATAGAGAGAAGATTACAAGAAAGCTTTGGTACATGTAGGACATTTCTTAGGTCAATGTTTTTGGACAGTTTAATTGTACCTTTTCTAGCAATAGATGAAAAACTACCATCAGCAACTCTAATTTTTTTCATTTTCAAAGCAAGGAGAATAAGTTTTAAATAAAGGGGAGAGGCTGGTCATATGGTCAGATGCACCTGAATCGACAATCCATGGTGCATTCAAGTTTGAGGTGCAGTTAAGGGACATAGGAATACTAAAATTACCTGTTTGAGCCAAAAAACCACTAGGAGTACTAGACACAGAACTGGAATTTAACAGCCTTATGAGCTGCTCAACCTGTTCCTTACTCAATGATGATTTTTCAGCCTCACGAGCAGTTGGGGTAGAGCGTATTCTGGGACCAGGTTTGCTGCCTTTAAGATGTGCTGGTTTTCCATGAATCTTCCAGCAGGTTTCTCGGGTATGACGAGGTTTATTGCAGTGGTTACACCAAATATTAGAGGGGTGCTTCTGATTTGATGAACTTTTAAGTGCAGCAGGTGCCACTAAAAGTGCATTAGACTCCAAAGAGGTCTGTTTAGTCTTGCATTTTTCCATCATCACAGCTCTACGAGTTTCCTCTCTTCTAACTTCAGCAAATACTTCTCCAATTGAGGGTAGGATTGCTCTTCCAATAATTCTGCCACGAACTTCATCTAGCTCCACGTTGAGGCCTGCAAGAAACTGGAATATCCTCCCTTCTTCCACTGTTTGTTGGTGGTGTTTGGCATCAGCGGCTGAATTCCACTTGTAGTTATTGAAGTGGTCAAGATCCTGCCACACCCGCTTCAATGTGTGAAAATATTTGGTGACATTGTCACTCCCTTGTTGAATTTCTCTAGCTTTTAGAGTAAGTTCATAAATTTGGGATTTATTCCCAAGATCAGAGTACATCTTCTTGACACTATCCCACAATTCTTTGGCTGTGGTATAGTACATGTAGTTACTGCTGATATCCTCCTCCATTGAGTTCACCAGCCATGTCATCACCATGGAATTTTCGGTATCCCACACATGATATTGTGGGTCAGTGATGTTAGGCTGGCTTCGCTCACTAGTGAGATATCCAATCTTCCCTCTTCCACGGATATACATCTGAACTGATTGAGACCACCTAAGGTAATTTGACCCATTGAGTCGAAATGTGGTGATCTGAACCAATGTTCTGAGAACCGGACCGGACCGGCCGGTTCAACCGGGTTAACCGGAAACCGGTCCCCTAGCCGGTCCGGTCCACATGAAAAACCGCGCTGCAAAAAACCGGTGGAAAAACCGGCCGAACCGGTGGTTAACCGGCGAACCGGGTGAACCGGCCCGGTTTTTGTCAACGCCGGTTCTCTCCCAGCCCCCTGAAAACGGCGTCGTATTAACTTTAAAAAAAAAAAAATTAAAACAGCCAATATCTGAAGCTGCTTCCCCCTTCCCTTCGACATTTCCCATTTTCCCCCAAATCTCCAAAACTAACCTAAAGCCAAAATCCCTTCACCTTTGTTTCGAAGACAGCCACCCTAATCGGAGCTGCAGACGGCGGAGGTGGTCGTCTTGTCTGCGTCGAGGCTGGAGTCGCGGGTCGTGGGTCACCGTCGCTCGTCGTCTTCTCTGCTTCCAGGGTCGCTCACCGTCGTCTTGTCTGCGTCGAGGCTGGAGTCGCGGGTCGTGGGTCACCGTCGCTCGTCGTCTTCTCTGCTTCCAGGGTCGCTCACCGTTGCTCGTCCATCACTGGTCGTCTTCTCTGCTTCGTGCTCGCTTACCGTCGCTGGTCGTCTTCTCTCCTTCGAGGTTAGTTCGTTCTGGCCTCTGGGTTGAACCAGTTTAAGGCTTCTGATGTTAGGGTTTAGGGTTGTGCTTCCTGCTCGGTTGTTAAGCTCTGTTATTAAATTTTATTTTTTTTTGTTCTGTGCTTCAAATTATTAAGGCTGTTGTATGTTGGATAATTTGATTAAGTTCTGTGTTCTTGACTTCTTGGTTGATAATGATTTCTGTTCTGTTAATTTTTGATTGTTAATTTCGGTTGTTAGGGTGGATAATGAACTATGCTCTGTTAATAATGAACTCTGCTCTGTTATTAAATTTTGTTGGTTTTTTTTGTTCTGTGCTTCAAATTATTAAGGCTGTTGTATGTTGAATAAATTGATTAAGTTCTGTGCTTCAATTAGTCCGTTAGCATTTAACCTAAACAAGTTTTAGTGCATAATTTCTTTCATATAAACATTGACCATTGTATAGTTTTCCCATTTAGATGTTCCAATTTCAATAGTTACTTTTACTCTAAAATAATTATGTTAAATCTGCCTAGCAAAGATTTAGGTTCATATTCTTTGTGTATATGAGTATCCAACTTCCAAATGTGCAAGTTTGTTCTGTGCATACATTGGAAAACTTTGGAAGTTTTTTGTTCTGTGCTTCAAATTATTAAGGCTGTTGTATGTTGAATAAATTGATTAAGTTCTGTGTTCTTGGTTGATTAAATTCTGTTCTTGGTTGAATAAAGTGAATAAAGTTGGAACTTGCCAAGTGGATTGTTGATGCACGTATTCCTTTCAATGCAATTCAATCACCTTACTTCCAACCTGCATTGGATGGTGTTGCTGCAATTGGACCTGGTTTATTGTCATTAATTATAAAAGAAGGGTATTCAAAGTTATATATTTTGATATTTATTGCCAAGGAAATGCGTTTATTTGTTTTTAAAGAAAACACATATTATATATTTCTTATTTTTTCCTTATATTAAATTTCTTATTCTTTTGATGGACAACACTTGAAATTCAAAATGCAGTTTCAATACATTAATCAATGAAAGAGCTTAGTGGCATCAAATAATGGAGAGAGGCATGAGGATATAATCATTGTAGTAGGGATGAAAAAAGTGATATGTGAGTCTCAATCTCAAAGCTAAGGAAGGAGTGGGTGCAAAAAGTATTAAACAAGAAAAGTTAAGAGGAACAGGGACAATGGAGGGATATAACAAAGGGAAGCACAAAATGGATAGGATTGACGGAAAAAGAGGGGGTGCAGCCACAATATGCAAGGAGTTATTTTAATATGGAAAATTTTGTCATGTGTTTTAAGTTTTGTTGATTGGTATGAGGATTACTTTTGGTGTGTTTTAGTTGTTGGGTTTTAGGATATTTTTTTGTGTGTGATTTTGTTTTCTTTATGATTTTTTATTATTCTTCATGGGGACGCGGAAGGAAGTGATTGATAAATCATACACATTGTCTCTCTTATTTTGGATCAGTTTGTACCAACAAAAAAATGGATAATATATTGTAAAAATAATATTTTTAAAAAGATTACACAAATCTATAAATTTATTGTTTGTAAATAATAAATATTAAATAATAAATAAGACACATAAATTCATTGTTTAAAATTATGTTTTGATTTTTTTTATAATTTTATTATATATTTAATTAAACCGGTTCAACCATGGTTCAACCCCGGTTGAACCATTGAACCATTGAACCAGTCACTTGACCGGTTCGATGACCGGTCCGATTCTCGCAACCTTGATCTGAACTGAATGGGAGTCACCACTAACTAGTATCTGTTGCTCAGATTTTAAATTTGATGGAGTAGGAGTGGTGTTCTCCTTCTGTTCAGGATTAATGACTGAGGAACTGTCAGCCATAGCTATAAATCAGAGGCACAGTGCAGAGATCTTGCTCTGATACCAAATTGAAGTGTTTGAATGTATTGTGTTATAAAATGTACAGGGAATTAGCCTCTTTATAGAGGAATTACAGAAATAGAAATAACTAGAAAATAGGAAAGAAGGGAAAAATACTAGCCTAAAATAAAGGAAAAATTTCTAATTATAAAATCCCTAAAATTAAGGTAAACCTAAAAAGGAAAAGATTTATAATTAATTCTATTTACATAAAAGATTCAAGAAAGGAATTATGAATCTGATTTTGATTTGATCTAGTCAACAGAGAAGAATATACATTTTATAAATAAAAAGAAAAAAGGAGTACCATTTTAGTATCTCGCAGAGGAGGAGAGTGATATTTTCTCTAAAATTTTATTATAATGGATATTTAATTAAATAGTCTACACAACTAACTAGTCCGAAAGAATATATAATGCAAGCCATTCAGAGACTACACTAACTTCGTGGTTCGTGGTTAATCCAATCAAAATTGAATATAGACCATTAATTGAACCAACATTAGTCCTTTTTTTCTTCAGAACATTATTAATCCTAGTTCTGAACTTGAGAAAGAAGCCTCACAATTTCGTTAATAACCTCACAAAACTGTGTATCTTATGGGGTTTATTCAATAGAAGCCTTTCTTATTATTATTTTTGACGAAAAATAGAAAGCTTTAATAACCCAAAACCTATATGTTATTCAAGCACACCATATGTCGTTGATTTTACCTTTAAAGAACACGTTATTAACCAGTAACACCCAAAATTAATTTCTTCGTCTCCGGTCGAAAGTCATAAAAATAATAGATGTAATAATTTCCTCATTTTTTTTGCCAAAACAAAAAGAGAAGAAAAGCATAAAGGTAATATTTCTTCACAGAATTGCACGGAGTGACTAGTCGAAAGAGAACCAAAAATACATATGCAAATTAGGGGCCACATAATGGGGGCTACTGGCTACAATACAAGCTGAAGGGACTGATTAATTGCATTTGCTAATCACACGTATCCATTTGCATGATCGGAAAACGTTAAAAATTTTAGAAAAGACAATATAAAAGTTAATAAAGGTATGTGATTAATTTGATAGTGTTAGCTAATAATCTAATATGTCATTGATAACAAAAAAGAAAAAAAATTATAAAAAAGATACTTATATTAATAAAGAATAACATATCAAAATTAAATCTAAAATTTAAGCAGCAAAACTGAAAGCGAATCATAGATCAAAACAGAAAAATTCCAAAGACATACGGGTCTACGTGACAGTGGAAGCCACTATGGAAACTCAGGCTTTGGATTTGACCTCTACCTATTGTTGTTTTCTATGTAAGCATCTTCAAAACCAGAACTCAAAAAGTTCAATGCAGCCAATACCCTTTTTACCCTTTGCATGAAGCCCCACGACCACTTTCCGTATGGGCTAACAAGGACTTTGATGGTAATGAAATATCGTATAACGTATGGTATTAGAGTGGACCAGCCAAGCAACTTTACTGTATAGAAAGTGATTTCATATGAACTGATCCGTGACGCATTAATTTGATCAAATCTAATTCAACGTCTTAATTAATAAATTCACCGCTCTATTTACAGGTGTAAAATAAAATTAAACTTGTTATTTTTACACACTAATAACACTTTTTACTATTAGATGGAGCGCATGATTTATAACTAATAGATCTCAAATCTTATGTAGTACAGAAATAGAGACAAGACAAAAGGAATACTAAGTAAATTTCTAATGAAATAATGTCATATTCAATAGTCAACAACGTAGGATAAAAGTATTGCTTGAAGTTACGGTCGAGGGAAGAAAAGTTTGGGATAATGGAGAGTAATGAAATTCCCCATCCCTGAAGGGACAACTTGCCTGGTTGACAATGAAATTTACAATGATAACTTAGTTAACAGTTTCGATGAAATCAATCAGACAAGGAAAGAAATGACAATATAACATAGTGGCATGAATATGAAAGAAAGAAAATGAACACACCTTGCGCTGGAGGAGAAACATCAAAGCCTTGCTACAATGGCTGTTTTCGTTCTCCCTTTTTTGTCTCTGACTCTAATAAGTCTCAAAATTCCAGCGTCAGTGTTGTGTTTGGATCAAGCCATGACTTGGAAGAAGCCACGTCTTATACTCTTCATCCATATACACAATTCACAAACCATGAGGCCATCCCTTCTTTGCAAGAATCATATGCTAACTTCACCAAAGCATACCCTCCATTTGGGAACACTTCTGAAGTTGATCGAATTCGTGCCCAAGAATACCCTCACTTGAATCTCTCCAACATTTGCTTTGATTACACCGGACATGGCCTTTTCTCCTATGTTCAGCAGCAGAGGTTCTGTCCCTCAACTTCAGTTGCTTCTTCATCTTCTTGTCCTCCTCCATCTGCCTTGGAACCACCCTTCTTCGATATCTCCCACAAGCCAGTGAATTTGCATTCTCAGATACTCCATGGTGGACAGGAATCAGAGATTGAATCCAGAATCAGAGAGAGGATCATGGCATTTATGAATATCTCTGAAGCTGATTACACCCTGGTTTTCATTGCCAATGAGGTATCTGCTTTCAAACTTGTGGCTGAATCTTTCCAATTTCAGTCCAATGGAGAGCTCCTCACAGTGTATGATCACAGGAGCGAGGCACTGGATGCGATGATGGAGGCCTGCAAAGCGCAAGGGGCACATATCTTGTCAGCGGAGTTCTGCTGGCCAAGGCTAGGAATAAAGTACAAGAAATTGAAGAAGATGATAATGAGCAAAAGAGATAAGAGAAAGAGAGGCCTATTTGTTTTTCCACTTCACTCAAGAGTTACCGGAGCACCATATTCATATGTATGGATGTCTTTGGCACAAGAAAATGGATGGCATGTCTTGGTTGATGCATGTGCATTTGCACCTAAGGAGATGGACACCTTGGGTCTAACCATGTTCAAACCTGATTTTCTGATCTGTTCATTTCACAAAGTTTATGGTGAAAATCCATCAGGTTTTGGGTGCTTATTTGTCAAGAAATCCAGTGTTTCTGCTATAAAAGATTCAGCCAACAATCCTACAAGCCTAGGAATTATAAGCCTCCTTCCGGCATTTCGACAAACACAAGATCTACAAGAAGAGTTGCAAAGTGAAACTTCTCCACCACATGAGATTGAAGTAGTTTCAGTGTCAGAAATTGTGGAGTTACAAACATCCCTAGAGTCAACTCCATCTAGAAGAGGATTAAGTTCAGTGAATGAGATAGAATGCAAAGGATTGGAACATGCAGATTCAGTGGGGCTAATCCAAATTAGTTGCAGGGCTAAGTATCTCATCAATTGGCTTGTTAATGCAATGATGAGTCTCCAACATCCACATCATCCTCAAACTGGGATTTCCCTAATTAGAATCTATGGACCAAATATAAATGCACATCGTGGACCAGCAGTGGCATTCAACGTGTTTGATTGGAAAGGAGAAAAGGTTGATCCTTTAATTGTGCAGAAGCTAGCAGACAGGAACAACATCTCTCTGAGCAGTGCAGTTTTGCAGAAAATAAGGTTCTTTGACAAGAATGAGGAAGAGAGAGAGATGGGTATAGAGAGCAGAGTGTGTGAGGTGAAAGGGTTGGGGGGGCAATGTGGTAATTATATCAAGACAGAGAGAGAAAGAAATGAGTGTGGGATAAGTGTGGTGACGGCTGCACTTGGTTTCTTAACGAACTTTGAGGATGTATATAGGCTTTGGGCATTTCTTTCAAGATTCTTGGATGCAGATTTTGTGGAGAAAGAAAGATGGAGATACATGGCTCTTAATCAGACTACTATTGATATATGAATTCGTTTGTTGCCTAAATTACCCTTTGTCAGCATTTTTTCATTGCCTCATACTGCTAATAATAATAGTTCCAATCTTCAATTGCATTTGATATTTGTATCATCAATTATCTACTCTTTTGGCAATGTCTTTCGGTCTTTGTAATCATCGCAGGTACTGCTAAAAAAACAGATTATTTTTTATTTAAATTAAATATAGTATTTATGAAAATAAATAAATAGTGAGGTAATTACAAAAATACATTCTGTGACACATTTTGAATGTTGAACATGTTATTATAAAATGGACATATCTCGAATGATGTAATTCTGTACTGTGATAGGATCACGACAAGTCACGTTCTAAATGCATCCATGTATATGGGTTGATCGGATGCTGAGCATTTAACAATTGTTCTTATCTTAGATGCTGAGACCCTTATCAAAAAATGCGCATCTCTCGAATGTTCAGTATCTAATATCAGTTTATACATATTGCGGTGCACTCATGATGTGACTCACGGTGATCTTATTATAACATGGGGTCACGGCATTTGAGATATATTTATTTTATAATCTTTAGTATTCGTGATGTGTCTCAAGATACAATTTTGTAATTAACTCACTATTTATTTATTTTTATAAATATTATATTTATTTAATTTAAATAAAAAATCATAAAAAAGTAGCTAGTATAATTCCTTTTTGTATTTTTCAATTTGCAGCATTTATATTCAATATTATATATATATATATATATATATATATATATATATATATATATATATATATATATATATTATGGATAATTCTATAATGAAAGTATATTTATGTGAAAAGAATGAAAAATAGTAAAGTACAATTTGAATAAATAGCTTAATTAATCTCATTTTAAAAAAAATTTATATAATAAATATTTATATTAAAAATAGTTTATAAATAAGTTATTTTATATTTGATTTTTAATTTTAAAAGTATTTATTTTAAAAGAAATGTGATAAAAATCTTTTTATTATGAGATAAGTCATTTTTTTAACTTCTCTATAAGTATTTAAATAGTTTTTCAGAAAGCTACAATTTAATTTTAAAAATTATACTAGATATTAATACTACTTTATTTCATAAGTCAAAACTCAAAAATTTTAAAATTTTTCAAACATACCCTAAATATAAGTATAATCTATTTTTAAAAAATTAATAAAAATAAAATTGTACATTTTTTTTAAATTATATCTAATTATTTATAAAGGTAAATTTTTATCCGTTATCATTTTTTCTCTTCATCATACTAATGAATCAAGGAATAAAAATTCAAAAATTAAATTAAAACAATTGAAAATTAAAAAACTATTTAAAATTTTAATGAAAATTCAAGAACCACTTCAACATTTAACTCATTTTCGGGACTTTCAAATTCGAAAAGTTTAGGCCGCATGGTCTGAATTTTTTACTTTTTGTTCAATAATACCGTGGCAATGGAATTGGTATTAAAATTAAAATAGGTTTAAATAAGTATTTCACCCTTATAAAATATTTGTTTTCTCGTTTTATTTGCATAACATGTTTTTTTATTATTTAATCTATTATATTTATAAGGACAGATTCAAAAATTTAGTAGAAAAGTAGTAAACAATTAAAATATTATATAATCAAATATATATATAATATTATATATTTAGTAATATATATAATTATGATTAGTATTTTTTTAATTAAAAATATTAATAAATATTTGTTATATACAAAAATTATCTTAGTTTTTATAATTTTTTTTATTTTAGATTCGATAAAATATAAAAATTATTTATTTTTTAATTAATTTATTTTGTCGAATATTATTATGATGGTAAGTTATATTTTTATACTTTATATCATAAAAAATATGCTATAAAATAATATAAATAAATTATTTTAATAACTTTGTTATACGCATTTAAAACATATTCGTGAGTAAAATATAATCGTTTTAATAAATTTATTTAATATGTTATAATTTTAATATCATATAAAAAATAAATAAATTATAAAATAATTTACTTTCATCTATGTATTGTAATATATAAAGCTTTTTAACATCTAATTAGATGTTGATGCTTTTATAAATATTAAAGCATTTTTGTGATAAATTTGGCATGTCACACACACTTTAATAAAATGGTGTTATAGAAAGAAGAAATAAAAGTTTTTAATAAATGACTCGAGCCATGCTTTGAGAACCCAAATTTCTTTGAGCTGAAGTTGTGAATATATCGTTATATTTTGAATTGAATCATAATTCGAAAGTTTTTAAAAAAAATCTCCTATGAGCTATAAAAATGAACTCCTTCTAATCTTAAGTACTTTTATGTTTTTGGATGTAAATGTTTTGTGTTAAATATAAAAGATAATCTTAGAAAATTTGATCCAAAGCCATATGAATGTACTTTTATGGGATACATCCTGAAAATTTTATTTTTTTTTTAAATATTTTACATTTGATTTCTTTTATTACTACCCAACCATCCAATTTTATTAAAATTTTCACATTACCCTTATTCTCTCTTCCCAACTCTAACCCTAATTTTATCCATACTCATTCTCTTTTAGCTAACACACACACACACACTTGAGAGAGAGAGAGAGGAGGCGCCGTCCTGCGTTGCTGTGCCTTGTCGTCGTCACCGAAGCATCCATCGTCGCTGTGGTTGCTCGAGTCTTCATCGAAGGGAGCCGTTGCTAACCCTGAGAGAGCGAATGAGGGAGCTTCTTAGAGAGAGAAGGGGGTTCACGGAGGATGAAGAACCGCGACGAAGGAAGAAGGGGGTCGCCTCCGTCGCGGACAAGCCATTTCCGTTGAGGCTGTCACCGTCTCTGTTGGGGGCCGCCGTTATTGCTGAATGAAGAGGGAGAATTTGAGCTGGCCAGAGATGGGAGGAAGAGAGAGTCGCGACGTAGGAGCCGTTCACCATCGTCGTGTCTGCTGTTGTCATCAACGGAGCTTGTCCTCATGAGAGCATCACCGACGTCACTGCTAATGAACTGTCTCAATCCCTGTTTTGGTCTTGTTCAGCCCTACATCCCTTTCATTTTTGTCTTTGAATCAGCACCATTTTTCCCTGTTCTGACTCCATTTATGAAATTGTAATGCTTCCACATTTACTCTGCTATATTTTGTTCTTTTCTTACATGCTCTTGTTTTAATTGTGATAATATATGTGTTTGTTTTAGTACTATCGCTCTACTTTTGTTGCGTTTCTGTTGAAAATTATCTTGAGTACTGGTATTGTTGCTGTCATGAAACGGTTGGAGCTGTTGATGTTACGATTACATTTGCGATGTAGCCGTGGAAGTTGCATCCACTGTCTTAGTCCAAATTCTATGCACTTTCGTTCCATTCTATTCCATCCTTTCTCACTTTTTAATTTTGCACCCGGACTCGGTCTCTTCGGTCCCTTATAACCAAGTTGTGAGTAGGCTTTACATTTATAATTGTTAACCTTTTGGTTTATGCTATTCCGAGTTTTTAATTATACTTACAAAATTATTGTTGAAGAGCTTTGATTTAATTAAAATAATTGATTTTTTATAGTTGAATAATTATTTTTATGAAATTTATACCTTAGAAATTTTACATGAGACTATATATATATATTTGATAAAACTTTATATTATTTTAGAATATTTGATTTTACTCGAATATATATTTTTGAAGCATTGAAGTATTTGTTCGCACTCATTTACTTTAAAATTGTTAAATATGTTCTTATGATTGAAAAAGTATGATTGAAAAAGATTTTTAATAAAAAAAGTATTATCTGATTTGATTTGATTAGATACCTTATATATTTGAAAGATTAAAGATTTATTGTATTTGAAACTATATGTTTTGAATTGGTTTGGGAGGCTCGTATTAGAAAACCATAGTAAACAGCTATTATGATGTTAATTCAGATGCATCTGACTCAGACTCCAACTAGCAGGAGTGTTGTTAGCCTAACATGTAGGCCACACGTTAGATCTGTTATTCTATTAGGACACACAAGAGGAAAGGGCTACTCATAGAGGTGGAGCCACCCAAGTGTGGACTTTTGATTTGATTTATGTATGAAAACTCCCTTATTGATTCACTTATTCATATAAATTATTATTTCTAACTAGAATTATTTTATAATAATGTTTATATGGTCTCATGTGAATTATAGATATACTGTCTAGTCATTGGGTTACAAAACTCACTCCATTTTTCTAAAAATATTTTTCAGGAATAAATATTTGATTGTTTAGCCTTTCTATTCAAGATTAATGATCTGCAATGGGTATCTATTCTTTGTTAAGTTCTTAGACGTCATCTGCTTCATATGTCACAGGCAGGATTCATCCATATTTATTTATTTTATTTTTGTTTGTTAAAAATATGTAATTATTCATTCTAGAACTGTAAATTTATCAAAAATATTTGTAGCCTTCTTATTTATTTTATATTTGAATCTATTAGGCTTGTTAGGGGACTATTTCCCTGAACATCAGTCATGACTTATTTTGGGCTGTGACACTCAACCACTAGCAAGGCTTATAGAGTATACCTTAAAGAATATAGGACCATTGAAAAAAACATACATGTTACTTTCTGTGAATCTAACTCAATTTTTCAAGTGTTGTAAAAGATAATAATGTAGGAAATCAAGCTAAAAAGAACTTACATGGAGCCTAAGTTTAAGACAAATCAGAATCCTTGCAAGAAGTTCCTGACTCTGATTCTGCAGACTAAAATGCAAGTGACAAATCCATTTTGTGACCCACCACAGCAGAAACTTCTGAAAATCTCAAGACTCTTAAACCAAACAAACTGGATTTGCTCTCGCATCGCCCAAACTCAAAGAATGAAAGTTCTTGAAAAACTATCCACAAGAATTTATAATCGAAGATCCATCACAAGGAATCACCACAAGATCTTCAAATAGAAAAAGGGTGAAACAAAATGATCTTGCCTTGATTTCTCAAATCGAACCACAAGATGTGAAGGAAGTCCTTGAAGATCCATCATGGGTCAAAGAAATGGAAGAGGAATTAATTTAATTTGAGAAAAATAAAATTTGGACATTAGTGCCAGGTTTTAATGAAAAAAGGTGACGGAAACTAAGTGGATCTTTCGGAATAAGTCGGGTGAAGATGGTAGCATTGCAAGAAACAAAGCAAGACTAGTGGCTTAAGGGTATGATCAAGAAGATGGAATTGACTTTGATGAGTTATTTGCTCCGATTGCAAGAATGGAGAAAATAAGAATATTACTTGCTTATGTCGCACACAAAGGATTCATAATTTTTCAAATGGATGTCAAATGTGCCTTTTTAAATGATTGATAGAGAAATATACGTGGCTCAACCTCTCAGTTTTGAAAACAAAAATTTTTCAAACCATGTTTTTGAACTTTCAAAAGCTCTTTATGGTTTGAGACAAGCTCCCAGAGTTTGGTATGAAAAGCTTAGCTCTTTCTTATTGAAAAATAGTTTTTAAAGAGGTACCATAGATACAACTCTTTTTATTAAAGAATCTAATGATCATTTCATTCTAGTTTACGTTTATGTGGATGACATTGTGTTTTGATCAGCTGATGAAACCTTGTATGCTGATTTAAATGCATTAATGACTAGTGAGTTTGATATATGTATGATGGGAGAACTCACATTCTTCTTTGGACTCTAATCAAACAAACTCCTAGTGGTATTTTTGTATACCAAGGTAAATATGCCAAAGAGTTAGTTAAGAAATTTTGTTTAGAAAATTTCAAACCATTGAGCACCCCAATGCATCCAAATTCTAAACTTGACAAGGATGAAAATGACAAATATGTGGATGAAACAAGGTATAAAGGAATGATCGGATCTCTCATGTACCTCACTTTCTCTATATCGAACATAGTTCAAAATGTTGGAGTATGCTCTAGATTCTAATCACACCCAAAAGAATCTCATCTTTCGGCTGTCAAGAGAATCATTATATATATAAATGACACTTCTGATTTTGACCTTTGGTATCGTAAATTTGATGAGTTTTGTATAGTGAATTATTGCGATGCAGATTTAGCCGGTGACTTAATTGGTCAAAGAATCACTTCCAGGATTTGTTGCTTTCTTGGATAGTCACTCAGTGTATGGTCTAGTAAGAAACAAGCTACTATTGCCTTGTCCACAGCTGAGGCTGAATACATAGTCGCATTGTCTGGTTTTTCACAATTATTGTGGCTTAAAACCCAACTTTCATATTACAAATTGCAATTCAATAGTATTTCCTTGATGTATGATAACATGACTGCAATAAATATTTCTTAAAATCTTGTTCTACATTCTAGAACCAAGCACATTAAAGTAAAATTCCACTCTATTAGAGAACATGTACAAAAGAGAACCATTGGCATTCAATTTATAAAATCTGATGATCAACTTGCTGATATATTTACAAAATCACTGTCTGAAGGCAGATTTTGTAAGTTGAGAACTGCATTGGGTATTTTTTGTGTTGAATCCCTAAATTAATTTGATTATGAAGCTCTCTGTTTATTTTTGTCTCTCAAATCGACAGGAGATAAAACTGGACAGATGATGAATTCGTCTAAGTTTCTTTGATCAAAGGCTAAATGTTATTCTTTTTTATTAATATGGATCAAGGCTGAACTCTTTTTGGTGATTCCTTATGTTTTCTTAAAACCACCATTGGGTTCAAAAAGAAATTTCTACTCTATGATGTGGGCCTCATTGGATTTTTTAACATAAATTCAAAACACTTATTTGTAGAATTTTTTACCAAGCCAAATCAAGTATAGATTTCCAAAGATTTTTTTACTTGTCTTTTTATCTGTTTGCTTATTTTGTTTTAAAATCTTTTCATTTAAAACACCTTTTCAATTTTTTTAATATCATTTAATGTTTTCAAAACTCAAGCATTTATAGCAGTTACTCTTTGTAAACCGCTCATCTTCTCCTCCTACTTCTATCAATTTTCAAAACTGCATTCATTGAGCATTCATAAAATGAGAAAGAAAGTGGCTATAAGAAGATGCTCTGGTGTCTACTGTGCTCCTAGAAACCCTCCACCAAAAGGTCAAGCACACACTCACATCCACATTCACTCTTATTCTTCTTCTTCGCACTTCTCTCATGTACCCGAAACCATAGCTCGGACAAAGACCACCTCTTACTGTCCCTCAATGGCTCTTCTAGAAGCGGGTACATCTAGGGTAAACGCCGCATAGGGAAAGAAATCCATGACCGAGGAAGAACCACCCATGTCTCTTCTTCCACGTTTTTCTTCTCCTCCTCAAGGACGTTCAACCCCCTCAAATCGAACACCCAAAGATAATTGTTGACCCCTTCTTAAGTTTGTAAAAGAACCACACAACCCTGATCTTATTGGGTTCAAATATCATTTCAGTAACCTTTCACACTCTCATTTTGATCCTCTTCGATTCTCCTCTAGCATAAATTTTAAATTATAGAACTATTGTTTCTAATCATCCCTTGTGCTCAACATATTTGGCTGATTTAAAAGCTCTGGCTAAGAAGGGAATAAACTTTGTTGACAATACTATTTATTTGGACTGGAAAAAATTTTTTGAGATTCGAAAACCAGTTTACTTAATTTGGTTCGAGAATTTTATGCCAATATGTACTACCATGAAGAATCTGTTCACTCGTATGTTAAGGGCCGCGAAATTCATTTGACGAAAGATTTCTTTAGTGAAGCCCTAGATTACTATGACACTAGTGTCAATGCTTACACTGATGATAAGTGGAACAATAATCTGGGCATTTCACATATAGATGTTTTGGTCAATATATGTGAGAACATTTCATTCATGGATGGTGTCACTCTTAACCACCAGTCTTTAGGTCCTATTAAAGTCCAATTGCACCGTACTATTATCCATATTCTCTTGCCACAAAGTGATTCCTATGAAAAGATTACTCTATGCGATACTCTGGTTCTCTTTGCATACCTGATGATGCATCATATGTATGACTACATCTGCAGTGATAAAAATATTTCATTACCATATGACATGTTTTAACTTATTTTTTGAGTACTTTGGTATTGATCTAAATAATGAGACCCAACAGAATAGAACTTCATATCTTAAAGGCGGTGGTGCAATCAGACAGACTAAAGAAAAAAGGGACTAAGGATGCAAGAGACATTGTTATGAAAGAAGAAGAAGATGAAAGTATCCCTCCTCCATCAGCTGCTGGTACATCATCATCCAACAAGTACTTAGTCAATGAAATTGTGAAAGATGTCTTATAAGAATTTGTGAATCTGACCAAGCATATAATCAACTCGAGCTAACAAGTTAGGAAACTAGCCATTCAAAATGAGAATTCTTTGAGAAAATCTCAAAGTCGAGTTGAAGTACTTTTAAAGTACATTGAATCCTTGGAAGATGACCAAATGTTGTTTGATCAAGAAGAAGAAGAAATCTTGAAAATTGAGAATGAGGGATCTGATGTTTAGTTCTTTGTTTTTGCTGCTGATTATGAAAACTATTTTCTGATGTTTATACTTTTTAGTTTAATGGATGACCGTAATAGTAACTTGTAGTTATTTAACTTTGAACTGATACATTTTTTTATGCCTAACAACTCTTGTGCAGGTCACACTTCACCTTCTTGATAACAAAAAGGGGAATGAGTATGAAAAAATAAATTGTTGATGCTACTGTAGTGAATTGTTGGTGTTGCTGTTAGTACTGTTCAAAATGATTAAATTACTTTTTGTTCACTGTTCTGATTGATAAATTTGTTTTATGATTGTTTGATATTGAACGGTGATTTTTGAGAATTGACAGCTTATTAAATTTTCTAAAAAATGATTTATCAGGATGGTTCATTTGATTTGATTAGTACATAAGGTTGCTTGTATATTTTTAAGAATTAATCTTACGTGTTTGGTATTATTTGTGAGTATAATTTTTTCATAAATACAATTGATCACAAGTTAAAAATAAGTTCACATTCAGGGGGAGCCAACCAAATGAAAGTAAGGGGGAGTTCAATTCAAAGATTGAATCATTAAAGGAAAGTTCATTAAAGTTATCTTATTTATTTTATTTATAATTTATTTTATAATGTTTGTCATTAAAGAGGAGATTATTGAATTTGAAAAATAAAATAATAATTTGATGATGACTAAACATTATTAACTTGGGTCAAAGCCCAATTTTGTGTGTAATATGTTTGTTCATTGTGCAGAAATTTATATTACTCAAAAAACAAGCCAAAAAGAGTAACAAGCCCAATAACAAACTAATTCAGTCCTAAAACCAAAAGCTTTCGTTCTACTCTTTGTTGGTCCATAACATTTGATCCTGATCACTGATCAAGATGAAAAGATGCAAGATTTTCTCCTCTGAACCAAAGCCAAAGTGACCGAATTTATAATCTTTCTTCTCTCTCCAACCCACGTGATGAGCTCCAAGAGCAAGCAAGAAAAAGAAAGCTCGGATTAAGGTTCAAATCTAGAAGAAAAATGTGATTGCCAAAATCAAGTAACAAAAGAGAAAGAAGAAGAAAAGTCAGAGACTAGGGCACAAAAGCAAATATTAAATCAACGGATGAATCAGAAAATCTTTTCTGTCTTTGCACTTCCATTGTAACTTGTTGAAAATACTTTTCTCCTGCATATATCGAATAGAAAACTTGAAGAAAATTGAGTTTATGAAACTCTGCTACAAATCAAGAGTCAAAAACAAAACTTGGAGCCAAAGAATTGATGAATGACTTAGATTTTTGAAAAAATTTGAAAAATAGAAGAAAGAAAAGCAGTTAGGTAAGAATGCATGTCAATTTTAATCATTGCTGATGTCCCATCTCTTCTCTGTGTTGCTGCTATTGTGTTATTTGGAAAAGAAAAACAAGTCAAATATGTTCAAAGCCAAATTCAAGTTTTGGAATCTTTAATCATCTTTAAAAGGGGTAAACAACCAGAAATTGAAGTAAGGAGTGAGCACACAAGTTTGGGTCTTCATAGCTTATAAGCTATCCCTTCTTCTCCTTCATGAGTTTATATTAAACTTTCTATTCTTTAGTGTTCATTTTTCTTTATTTCTTTTCAATGAAAAAAGACACTAAATGAAGTAGCAGGAAAAGTCATTGAGAGAAAAAAGCAAAGAGAGTTATCTAGAAAAAGCCAAAAAATTATGTCAAAACTCTTTTATTTGTATTTCTATTTTGTACACATGATCCTAAGAGAATTTTCTTACTAAGTTGAGTGAGCACTTAGTGGTTGAAAGTCTAAGGAGTGAATGCTCTATAAACCTTGTAATCACTTAACAAACACGTCACAGCATCGGATGATAATAAAAGAGGATTAAATATTAGTGTTTTTAAGGCCTAGGAAATATGTTTTTAGCTATAGCACAAAATTTGGAAGGAAACTTAAAAACACGCAAATTATATGGATAAGTGTGAATAAAGTTAATAAAATCCACTCGATTCAATCTAAAATAAGCCATAAAATAGTGGTTCATCAGTGAACCTAGCCAAATCTAGCTTGGGTAGAAGTTGGGTGTGTCCAAGATAGAATTGGGTTAAATCCTAGAAAAATTGCTGATTGTAATCTTTGTGAAAGATAGTGAAAATTCTATCACTGTTGTGGTGGAGACTGGATGTAGATCACATTGCACATAGTGGCTGAATCAGGATACATGACTGTGTGATTCTCTCTTCTCTACTCTTCTTCTGTTTTCTGTCTATATGAGACAAAACAAAAGTGTCTACTAATTTGTTTATTTCATAGAAATCACAACAATCCAAAAGTGAAGAGTTGCTCTATTTCCGATCTTATCACGAAAAGATAAAATAAAATTATCTCCTGAAATATCAACCTGACAGACTCAACAGCCAACGAATTCCAAATCCAATTCAAAGTTAAAGTAAACAAGTTTTAAAAGGAGACTATAGATTCAACCCCCCATTCTCTAGGCCATTAACAAACCTTCAAGAGTCAGAATCTATACTTCTTCCCTTGGATCCGTCTCTGTATGTTTGAGCTTAACGAAACAAACTAATTATAAGACTAAAATTAGAAATATTTAAATTTTACTAGACAAAAAAAGAGTAATTTATGAAAAACAAAGACTTATTTACTTTTGCTTTAAATAAAATAATAATGCCATAATTGTCTCTTATGAGTTATGATTTTCATTTTAATTATTTTATATTTAATTTTTTATGGTATTTTTCAATCTAATAGGTCAAGAATTAAACGAATCTAAATTTCATTTAATTGTTTGTTGTTAACCAATAAACTAATGTATTCCATATTTGTTTAAATTGAATTAAAAAATGAAGCGAGATTTGAAACCACTCAAATCATATGGTGAGAAACTTGGAAGATAAAACTTAATTAGGGGTCCCAATCCCACTAACTATATCCAGTCCAACCCAAATTAAACATAGATGAATTTTCTTCTTCTTCTTCTTTTCTATGAGCAATATATTCACAAGAAATTTTATATGCACCCAAATTTTTGGGAGATGTTGGCGCAGGAGCAAGTAGAGTTAGTAGGTTAATTATATTAGTTAATTGTAATAAGGGAATACAAGTCTCATATTCTTAGGATAGTGAACTTTGTGTTATGTATTAGTAGTCTCACATCGTACAAGCTATGAAGATTTTTCCTTTTCCCACTACTATAAATAACTCATGTACCTTTTATTTATGAAATAAAGTTAAAGTTTATTTTTGAATATGAAATAAGTTGTGTACTTATTTTCCTCTAAGCTCTTTGAGAATAAGAGGTACATCCTTGGCTTGGCCAACCAAAGTGGGTTTATGGCTACTTTCACCATAATGGAGAGCGACTCTGAGAGCGTGGTAAAGCTGTTAAATGAAAATAGCAAATTAGATAAGCATCCAAATTCTCTTATTAGAAAGATAAATGAGCTGAAGAACTATGATTGGAGAATCTTTTTGTATAAACTTATCGAAAAAGTAATAAATTAGCCTATTGCTTAACTAGAAAGAGTATTTACATTTAGATTTTTTGTTCTAAAATTATCCATTCACAGAATTAATAAAAATCCTCTAAAAAGGCAAAAAAGAAATTACCTTACCCCGTAATATTTTATGTAGTATTTTGTTGTGTTTTTCTTTGGATTTTTTAGCTCCATTTTAAATACTAAAAAAATCTATATGCACCAAATTTTTGTTTTAAATTCAGAAAGAAACTAAGTATTTTTTTTAATATTGATAAGTTGTTCTTAGTTTTTATGTAGCCTTATGGATTAATAAATAAGAAAATATCAGTTAGCAAAATACATTTTTTTTTGTTTAACATACACTTGTTAATTATGCGAATAGTGTTAAATACTCTTTTTATTGATTATCAAATGTTAGAATCTTATTGAAATGCATGTATATGAAGTGCTTACTTAGAATTAATAAATCATTATTGTCTTAAGCAATTTGATGAGGCTTATTTGGGTCGTGTTATAAATGCCTTGGCTAAACCAATTGACGGTCGAGGAAAATTTTCATCTTTTGAATTTCGATTAATCGAATCTCCAGCTCCCGGCATTATTTCGAGACATTTTGTTTATGAGCCTCTTCAAACAGGACTTATTGCTATTGATTCAATGATCTCTATAGGGCGTGGTCAACGAGAATTAATTATTGGGACAGACAAATTTTTAAATTTTCAATTCGAGGACGGTTAAAATTTTTATTTTAATTGTGGTCAAATTTGTTAATATAGTAATTAGTTTGGGTGGTGTTGTAATTATTAATTAATTGTATTGGCAGTTAGTCTGTTCATAAATTTTATAAAGTTTGGGTCCCCAATTCTTATTACACAATAACAAACAAACATACTTTGATTCCATCTGAATTTGTGATTCAAGAATTAGAAGTTTCCAAATTAAATCAAAAAATTTATTGGCAATGGCTAGAGGTACGCAAATTACTGATTTTATAAAATATCTAACATGTGTTATCAGAGCCAAATTGTCTCTGCCTTACCATTTTAAAATTTAATTACTGTGCATTATTTTGATAAATTGTTTTCAAAGAAGAATGTATAGTATGAATTTTGAAATAAGTAAGAAAAACCATTGAAATTAAAGTTAACATAACATAAGAAGAGGGAATAATAAATAATATTCCCAAAAAGAATCTTCTAATTTGTATCGTAGTTGTTCTTAATAATAGTATAATTTTCTGTGATTCCATAAGTTTTTTTATTCTTGAATAAATAAAAAAAAAATAAAAAGAGAGAGAGAAGAAGAAGAAGAAAGGGAAGAAGCTGGAAGAGAGAAGACAGAAAGAACTTGTTTCAATAGATGGATTTTGTTTGTTATATAACATTGAATGCTTGCTACTTTTACGTTGAAGTTGTTGGGTTTCAAAATTTAAATTTATTATAAAAATTCAAACTTTGGTAGGAGTGAGATTTAAACTTGGATCTTCTAAATATTGCCAAAATATTTGTCCACTAGATCATCTCCACTTTGATGTTATTTATATTACTGAATTTATTTATTTGATGATTATTTTTGCATGCAATATAAATTCTTCCGCTGCATATCATATTATGATTAATATATGATTTATTGAGTAATAGCGACAGCATCCTTGATAATAATTATATTTAAAAAAATTACATAAATATTAATATGATATATTTGTAATTGTTGTGAATTATATAATGAACTTACCCACAGGAATTTATTATGTTATTCACATATAATTAGGTTGAAATAAAAAATATTTTTTACTTCTTAATTAGCCTACAGGTATTAAGAAGTAGTATTTTATTTTCTAGTTTCAATACCTTAGTTAATATAGTGAATATTATGTGTGTTAAAATCTTTGTCCACAGGTAGATTTGAATGACACTATGATTCATATTTATTTTGATATGACTTGTATTGACATGTATTATCATATGTTATAAATTTTGATGTGCCTATTTAAAATTGAGTAATGTTAGCATGATTTATTATTTGCAGCAGTAATGATATCTAAAACTGTATCTAAAATTCATTTGTTAAATGGTGACAACTATAAAGAATGGAAAGATAAGATTCTCTTTCGCTTAGGGTGTGCAGACCTTGACTATGCTCTTCAAAGGGAAGAGCCTCCGGCACCTACTGATGCTAGTTCTCAAGTCGAGGTAGCATTATACGAACGGTGCGAGAAATCCAACCGTTTAAGTATGATGTTCATTAAGTCTCGTATATCAACTAGTATCCGATGTTCAATTCTTGATTGCAGGAATGTCAAGGATTACATGAAGGCTATTGATGAACAGTTTGAGTCTTCTAGTAAGGCACTTACAAGCACCCTAATGGCACAATTGTCATCCATGAGGCTTACCGGTGTAAGAGGTGTGCATGAACACATCATGAGGTTAAGAGACATTGCAGCACAAGTGAAAGCTTTAGAGGTTGAGATCTCTGACTCATTTCTAGTGCATCTTATTTTGAATTCTCTTCCTGCCAAGTACGGACCATTTAAGATTTCTTATAACACACATAAGAAAAAATGGTCCATTAATGAATTACTGGTGATGTGTGTGCAAGAGGAAGGAAGGCTAATTCAAAAATTTGGTGAAAGTGCACTATTAGTGACAAATGAGGGTGGTAAAAAACAAGCTCATAAGAAGAAAAGAAAAGGTATTTTATCCCATCCTATGAAGAAATAAGGTGCACGGTGTTTCTTTTGTAAAAAGAAAGGATACATGAAGAAGGAGTGCCCAAAATTTAAAGTTTGGCTTGAAAAGAAAGGTACTAACCTTTGTGATCTCATTCTTTCAGTGCGTTTTGAATCTAATTTTGTTGAAATATGTCATGACACTTGGTGGATTGACTCTGGTGCTGAAATTCATATTTCAAATACCATACAGGATTTCATAAGAAAAAAAACTGATAGGAAGTGAACTGAGCATCTATATGGGCAATTGGATACATTCACGTGTGGAAGCTGCTGCAACATTTAGACTTATATTAAGTACTGGTTGTATTTTAGATTTAGAAAAAACCTTTTATATTCCAGATTTTTCTAAAAATTTGATTTCTTTATCTAAGCTTGTAAAACAAAGATTATGTATAAATTTTTATGATGATTCTGTTGATATTATTAAAAGTTCTAATATTATTGGATGTGGTACTTTAATTGGTGATTTATTTAAAGTTCATTCAGCTAATAATGTTCCATCTAGTCTTATGGTTATGCATGGTAATGGTATGAATGAAAAATCCTCCATATTGTGGCACCGAAGGTTGGGACACATCTCCATTGAGAGAATGAAGAAATTAGTAAGTGATGGAGTTCTTGAACCTCTAGACTTTACTGATTTTGATACTTGGTGAATTGCATTAAGGGAAAGCAAACCAAAAAGTCTAAAAAGGTGCTAAGAGGAGTTCTGACATATTAGAAATAATTACACTGACATATGTTGTCCTGATATGTCCTTAAGTGGTCAGAAATACTCCATCTCCTTTATTGATGATTATTCACGATATATGTATCTCTATATGCTTCATAATAAATATGAGGCATTGGACACTTTTAAAGTTTATAAAGTTAAAGTAGAAAAACAATGCGAAAAGAAAATTAATATCGTGAGATCAGATAGAAGTGGAGAATTCTATGGGAGATATACTGAAAGTGGACAAGCACCTCGTCCATTTGCAAAGTATCTTCAAGAGCATGGTATTGTGTCACAATACACCATGTCTGGCACACCATATCAAAATGGTGTAGCTGAAAGAAGAAATATGATTTTGCTGGATATGGTGAGGAGTATGCTTAGCAACTCCAATCTTCCTTTATCCTTGTGAAGTGAAGCCCTTAAGATAGATGCATATATATTAAATAGAGTTCCAACAAAGGCAGTTTTTAAAATGCCATTTGAGCTATGAAAAGGTTGAAAACCTAGTTTGAATCATATACGTATTTGGGATTGTCTTGCTGAAGTTCGGGTTTATAATCCACAAGAAAGGAAGTTAGACCCAAGGACGATAAGTGTCTATTTTATCGGCTATGCAGAAAAGTCTAAGGGTTACAGATTTTATTGTCCCTCTCATTCAAGTAAAATAGTTGAATCTAGAAATGCAAAGTTTTTAGAGCATGATGTAGAAAGTGGGAGAAATCATCCTCTTAAAATTGTTGAAAATGATAATGTTTGTCAAATCTCTCCATGTACACGAGTGATTGTTTAATACAATGCTCATACAGGTCAATGCAAAACAACCTATTACTAATGTTTCACATTATGAAGATAATGTTCAAGTAGATCATACGGTGGAGGATCAAACTCTTTGTAACGAAAATGTTGTTCAAGTACATATTGCTCAAGAGCAACTTCAAGAAGAGGGAGAACCTGTTATGCCACTACCTTTACAAGAGGTTGATGATGCAACATTAAGAAGATGAACAAGAATAAGAAAGCCTGCAATTTCTAGTGACTATGTAGTGTATCTTGCTGAGTCTGAATATGATGTTTGTGATGAAAATGACCCAACGACGTTTTCACAAGCAATGAAAAGTCATAATTCCAATTTATGACTAGATGCTATGAAGGATGAAATGAATTCTATGGCGGATAACCAAGTTTGGGATCTTGTAGAATTGCCTGATGGGAAAAAGGCCATTGACTGTAAATGAGTCTTTAAAATCAAGAAGGATTCATCAGGCAATATTGAGCGCTACAAGACTCGACTTCTTGCCAAAAGATTTACTCAAAGGAAAGGAGTTAGCTACAGGAAAACCTTTTCTCCTGTTTTAAAGAAAGACTCTTTCTGCATCATTATGGCATTAATAGCACACTTTGACATGAAATTGCATCAAATGGATGTGAAAATGGCATTTCTTAATGGAGATTTGGAAGAAGAGATTTATATGAGACAACCCGAAGGATTTGTCTCAAGTGCTGGTAAGGAGTTTGTTTGCAAGCTTAAGAGAGCAATGTATGGTCTTAAGCAGGCTTTCCGACAGTGGTATTTGAAGTTTCACAATGTGATTCTTCATTTGGGTTCATTGAGAATATTTTTGATCAATGTATATATCATAAGGTTAGTGGGAGCAAGATCATATTTCTCATCTTATATGTAGATGATATTTTGCTTGCAACAAATGATTTAGTAATGTTACATAAGGTGAAACAATTTCTCTATAGATATTTTGATATGAAAGATATGAGTGATGCATCTTATGTCATTGGCATAAAGATTCATAGAGATAAACATAAATGAATTTTAGGTTTATCTCAAGAAGCCTATATTAATAAAGTTATTGAGAGGTTTAAAATGCAAAATTGTTCACCAAGTGTTGCATCTATTGTGAAAGGTGACAAATTCTACTTAGATCAATGTCCCAAAAATGAATTTAAGAAGAAACAGATGCAAAATATTCTTTATACTTCAGCCGTTGGAAGCCTAATGTATGCTTAGGTCTGTATAAAATCTGACATTGCTTTTGCTGTTAGCATGTTAGGAAGATATTAAAGTAATCCTGGAATTATTCATTGGAGAGCTACAAAGAAGGTCTTAAGGTACCTTCAAGGAACCAAGAACTTCATGCTTACGTATAGACGAACCGACAATTTAAAAATTGTTAGATACTCAGATTCAGACTTGGCGGGATGTGTGATTCTAGGAAGTCAACGTCAGGATACATCTTTATGCTTGCTGATGGAACAGTATCTTGGAAGAGTGCAAAACAATCACTTGTAGCCACTTCTACCATGGAAGTCGAGTTTATTACTTGTTTTGAGGCTACATTACAAGGTGTTTGGTTAAAGAATTTCATCTCTGGGTTTAAATTATGGATTGTATCTCTAGGCCATTGAGAATATATTGTGACAATTCAGCTGCTGTATTTATGGCTAAGGATAATAGAAGTAGCAGTCGAAGTAAGCACATCGATATTAAGTACTTAGCCATTAAAGACCGAGTTAGGTCTAATGAGATACAGATAGAGTATATTAGTACTAAACAGATGATAGCTGATCCTTTGACAAAAGGCACGCTACTAGGATTGTTTATGGATCATGTTACTAGTATGAGTTTATGTTCTGTATTGTCACTTATATAACTTATGTTATATTATATGACATATTTGGATGTGAAATTCCTATTATTGTTTGTTTCTTATTTGGTCAGTATATATGTGCATACATGATTGAGAATGACAAATAAAATTCAGTAAAGGACCTGGAATAAGCATTGGGCTTATTCCTACATAAATACCACATAAAGAGTTTATTCATTTAGGAGATGTTACATTGTAATATATAGAAAGTAATACTCGATTAATGAAAATCTATCACTATAATTCATGTAATTTGTCTTAATTGTTTAAGCATACTATGTAATTACCAACTATACATAACAAATGTTGGATCAAGTGGGAGAATGTTAGAATTTTTATTCTAATTGTGGTCTAATTTGATAATATACAAATTAATTTGGGTGGTGTTATAATTATTAATTAATTATATTGGCAGTTGGTATGTTCTTTGATGGAAAGAACACGACTGCTCATAAACTTTATAAAATTTGAGTCCCCAATTTTAATTACACAATAACAAACAAACACACTTTAATTCTATTTGAATTTGTAATTCAAAAATTAAAAATTTTTAAATTAAATCAAAAAATTTATTGGTAATAACTAGAGGTACACAAATTACTGATTTTATAAAATATCTAACAAGCACAGCTTTACCTACTAGTTTCTACAAGTCTACAACTTGAAATTGCACAACTACTAAAAAAATAAATCATGAAATCATCGTATAAGACACGTTTAGTGAATGACGAATTTACTAACCAAATTAAGATAAATTTTACATATGCAAGCATGATATTTTCTTTTGTTTCATTATTCATTATTGCTAATGTAAGAGATAAGAGATCGATATTTTCAAAGTACAATCATAATATAAAAAAGTACATGAAATTATCAATGCATATATCAAATTTAAAAATAATAATAAATATTTTTAGACTCATAAAGAACTGTAGTAAAACTATATAAATATTTATCAAACTAAAATTTATGATTATTGTATATCATGAAAAATCAAGCTAAACCATGTATTTCTTTCCGTATACACAAACAATAATATAGTATGTATTTTGGTTTCTGCGCGTCAGCAGCAAAGGAATTGGAGAATGGAGACTACGTGTCCAAGAGGCTTTCTTTCAAGTTAAGTGCTGGAAAGAAAAAAAAATAAAAATAAAAGTAAAAAATAGGCTTCTAATATCTAAAGTAAAACTTTATATATACTATTTTTACACATTTTTTGCATTGAAATTTACTAATAAAAGAAGACGTAGGGAAAAAAATACAAATATCATTTCTTATTTCTAATGTCTTCAATTTTAACAAATCATGTATACAATGGCTGTTTCACTCGTGTAGAGCGAGGAAGGTGAGGGCAAATAAATAATAGTTTCTTGTGCACGAATTAATAATGTGACAAAGATTATGTTATACAAATGCTCTTTTTTTTATTATTGGGAATGTGAATCGCGAGGCTGGGAAGAAATTCATACCTGCGACTTCTTCAGCGGCCGGGTTGGACGAGTTGCTCAACTTTTCTATGTCAATTTCTAAATAAATATTTAAGTGTTAATAAGTGAATTTCAATTACGTAATTGATATAAATTTAGTTAAAAAAAAAACCAATATTAAGGTACCAATTTCAAGCATTAGTAAGTGTCTCATTCATGGATTAAGTAGACAACACTTACCTTTTGTTTATCAAATTAATATTGTTTTGGATATCACGCAGTATTTTTTAGTCCGAGAGATCAATATAGGATGTTATGCATGCAGTATTCGAATTTTTAATATTTATTTAAGTAAATCAATAAACTGATTAATAGACCAACCCAAATTATTTTAAAATATATGGCATGGATACATGCACATACACTAAGGCAAGAATAGTTGTATCATTGTATGTGTTAAAGTCAATGGCGTGACCCTAACCTAGGTTGCCACAAGAGAAACAGTCAAATAATGCATTATGCATCCATACATACATACATATACCTATGATGCAATCCTTCATTATATTTAATTTTATTCGTATATACGAATTTTGACTTGAAGAAAAGAAGCAAGAAATTAAAATCTTACGCGCTCTCCTTTAGAATGGAAATATGGAATTGAATGGAGTGCATGTTATGGCAAAAATTAACCTTATTAATCAAGTGGTAGGCCATGTTACCATATATGTATATGGTGATTCGGAAGCATGGCACATGAATGAGATTGATGAAAAGTGGAAGATGCATGATGGCCCGCATAGCAACAGCACATGGTTAATAAAGTTGAATAATTAAGCATACCATGGTTTCTTTCTTTCTTTTCTGTCCTAGCTAGTTATGCTCGCTTATAAGTTATAACTATTACTATATATTACTATAGAGCTTGAAGTTACTAAATTCATTGAGATTCATATTCAAAGTTTTAAACTATATATATACTAGCACGGACCCATGAGTGCTATATGCTTACAAAAATTCACGTGTTGCCTACCTGTATATACCTCATATGTCCACGCAGGTTTAATGTAATTTATCTTACGATTCTAATTAATCAATAATTGGGTGAATTGCGTTAACCAGCGACATATAACACATTTATTTTCTTTTGGGTAGAGTCGTATTTTCGAGGTACTATATTAATAAGGAAGGGGGCGGTGATAAATATAATAGAAAATTTGTATTTCTTACTTTATGGGAAGTGTTAAAATATCTATATTCCAGAAAGATTATGTGTATTTTGACTATTTTCCATCATACAACCATTCATTTATTAAAATTTAATAGGTTTGGTGGCAGAAATTGCTACAACAAACAAATTTTAACCTATACAACAAGTGAAGGAATTTTCGTAGGTAAAATTAATGAGAGGTTTTTGTTACGGAGTTATTTTTTTAAGGCTAATAATTTTTATTTTATGAAAGTAAAATGGGTAATATAATTTAACATTATAATTTTTGATAATTTTTAAAATGATAAAAGATATATAAATTCAAAAATTCAACTTTTGTATCAATATAAATAGGTAGTATTGTTTTCTATATCAAAAAATAAAACAATTTTTTTATGCTTTTTTTTATATATAAATTATCACTTTTTTGGTAAAGGATCACCATGTTTTTTTATTAATAAAAACAATTTCATTCTTGTTACTAATTTGATATTTTCTCAGCCAATTCCGTCCATAATTATTAGTGCCAAATTAAAGAGTACCACATCTGAAATTAACACTCTTATCAGATAATAGTTCAAAAATTATCATTGTTAACCCAACATAAAAAATAAAAACACATTTTTGAAACCAACAATTAACGAATAAAATAGTAAGTAAATAAAAATTAAATACTTTAATCATGATTGTAAAAAAAAGTAAAAAATATTAGCTGATTATTTGTTAGAAAAAAGTTAGTTTGTCACATTTTTTTGTATTTAATTAATAATGATGATGTGAGATACGTACATGTTAGGATTGATAAAACTAGAAAGAATTAAAGAGAGAGATTTGTGTTGCGTTAAAGAGGAGAGGAGGGGGGTAAAAGGGAGGTGACTAGTGTTGGTGAAAAATGGAGAAGGGAAAGAAAGAGAGGGCGTGCTTTGTATTTGTCGCACAGTTGAGCACACGAAATATGCATTTTTTATTTTTATTTTTTCATTTTCAGAAAAGTAAGCAATTGGGGGTGGAGTTTGAGTTTGTGAGTTGGTGGTTGGTTGTGTTCCTGATTCCCTCTATAAATACATGAGTCAGCAGCATTTACTCACATGTGACATCCAACACTCTTCACACCTCATCACTCCTCACTCTCTCTCTCTTTGGATCCGTTGAGCAGAGATGGCTAAGAATGTGGGTATTCTCGCCATGGACATCTACTTCCCTCCCACCTGCGTTCAACAGGAAGCATTGGAGGCTCATGATGGTGCCAGTAAAGGCAAATACACCATTGGACTTGGTCAAGATTGCATGGCATTCTGCACTGAGGTTGAAGATGTCATCTCCATGAGGTACTATTTCAGATTTTAGATGCTCAACAACTCTCACTCTCTCTAACTATTGCATCTTCCTTCAGTTTGACAGTTGTTACTTCCCTTCTTGACAAGTATGGGATTGATCCTAAACAAATTGGGCGCCTCGAAGTTGGTAGTGAGACCGTCATAGACAAGAGCAAATCCATCAAGACTTTTCTTATGCAGATTTTTGAGGTATTCTTTCACTCTCTAACCACATCAATATCTTATTTATTCTCATCCTGTGCAATAATCAATTAATTGTTTGAAATGAATAGAAACATGGAAATACTGACATAGAAGGGGTTGATTCAAGTAACGCATGCTATGGAGGAACTGCTGCTTTGTTCAATTGTGTCAACTGGGTGGAGAGCAATTCGTGGGATGGACGCTATGGACTTGTTGTCTGCACCGACAGTGCTGTAAGATCATTTCCTAATCAAACATACATGTTATATTGTTGGGGGTTATTCTCCGACATCTGAAATGGATGTTTCTGTTTTTCAGGTCTATGCCGAAGGACCTGCTCGGCCTACTGGAGGAGCTGCTGCTATTGCCATGCTTGTTGGTCCTGATGCTCCCATTGCATTTGAAAGCAAATTGAGGGCAAGCCACATGTCTCATGCTTACGATTTTTACAAGCCTAATCTTGCTAGTGAATATCCAGTAAGCTTTTCATTTTGTGTCACAAGATTTTACTTTTGGGATCATGTAATTTGAAAGATAATTTCACTTTGCTTCTTATTATTGTCATAATTAGATTATCCTTAAAAACTCATTAGTGTGTAGATATGGCCTTTGACTGAGCATCTAAGGATATCCATTGCAATAATACTCTTTATAATTTCTCTTGTAGGTTGTTGATGGAAAACTTTCTCAAACTTGCTACCTTATGGCTCTTGATTCATGCTATAAACAACTCAGTCACAAGTAAGTGTCTAACTAATTCTATTTCTAGTGGTCTCTTGATTTTCTATGCGCAGTATTTGCAATTTCTGTTATCAAAATATTAGTAACTAGCAATCACCTAACTCTATTTATCTTCAGATATGAGAAGCTCAATGGGAAGCCATTTTCTCTTTCCGATGCTGAATACTTTGTATTTCACTCTCCTTATAACAAGGTAGCTTAGACATCCAACCATTTGTTTCTTATGTTGGCTTTCTTTCTGTATCACATTGGTATATCTGCGCAATCTATTTGATACCTGTCCTTGACACTTTGCCTTATTAAAACTTTGCTCTTTTGCAGCTTGTACAGAAAAGTTTTGCTCGTTTGTTGTTTGATGACTTCATAAGGGATCCAAGGTTTCCTTTCTCTGCCCCCCAAAAAGGCTTATTTCATTTCATTTTATTTCCCTTAATGAGTGTTCTGAATTTGAATTTGAATATGACTGCAGTTCTGTGGATGAAGCTGCCCAGCAAAAACTGGAACCTTTTGCAAATTTATCCGGTGATGAGAGCTACCAAAGCCGGGATCTCGAAAAGGTACTAGTCTATTTCTAAGCAACAGTACTCTCATTTTAAGTTTCAATCAATTCATAATTATTTTTCCTGGTAGATTTTGCCTTGTGGTTGAATATATAGGATTAGCCAATATGTGAATTACATTTACCAAATCGAAAATTTTCGCTCATGAGAGCATTTATCATTGACTTGCAGGCTTCCCAGCAAGTTGCAAAGCCTCTATTTGATGCCAAGGTGCAACCAACTACTTTGATACCAAAGGAAGTTGGCAACATGTACACCGCATCTATATATGCAGCATTTGCATCCCTTATTCATAACAGATATAGCGTGTTGGTGAGCAAATATTCTAACCTCTCTGAGTCAAATATATAATTCCTTACTACAATGTCTTATGCTCTCTAATAAACTAGTTGAAGATCCGCAGGGCAAAAAAAAGCTGAAAAATTGTTTTGTAAATAATAAAAAATAATTAAGAGTAGAATGATTGTAGTCTAAGCCACCATTACATTCTTAAAAAGTAAATAATTTCATGAATGGGTAGATCGGCTATAAATAAAAGAAAATGGTTTAGAGAAAGAGATAGATACTAACATTGCTCAAAACTTACTGACCAATTAAACTTCATAATTTTCAGGCTGGTAAGAGGGTGATGTTATTTTCCTATGGGAGTGGCCTAACCGCCACAATGTTTTCTTTGCAATTACGCGATGCTCAGCATCCATTTAGCTTATCAAACATTGCTGAAGTAATGGATGTTGCTGGAAAATTGAAGTCAAGGCATGAGGTAAGGATCCAGAAACATTTAGTGGGGTTGAAGTTAAAACAGTTCTCCTTTCTTCTCTTGCTTGTCACGCTATGCTATGCAACTGAATTTACAACCAACGAGTACATGTTTGTTATTTATTTATTGTTTCTTTTTACGCAGTTTCCTCCAGAGAAATTCGTGGAAACTCTGAAGCTAAATGAACATAGATATGGTGCTAAGGAGTATGTCACAAGCAAGGACACAAGCCTATTATCTCCAGGGACATTCTATCTCACTGAAGTGGATTCCATGTATCGCAGATTCTATGCAAAGAAAGCTATTGAAAATGGTTTTGCTCCCACATCGAACGGCGTCATTGCCAATGGTCATTGATATTGAACCCATAGAAAGGCCTTTGCACTAAATGGAGAAAGCTAACATCGGTTAGAACAAAAGAAGGGGTATTGTCATTGTTTGCATTACTTTTGTAAGGTAAATGGTTCAAGAAGGGGTATTGTCATTGTTTGCATTACTTTTGTAAGGTAAATGGTTCCTGTCGTGACAAACGTCGAGTCTTGTCAGTTCAATCGTTGTATCCGTTTTAGATGTGTAGTTACCATAAAGTTCTCTTTGGTTATTTAAAGTTTAGTGAGACAGAGTATTCTGATTTTTATGAATTCAAAATAATGAACATATATGTAAGTTAACAAAACTCTTCGGTCGTAATTGTATTCCTATAATTAATTAATTATGAAGGTACTCCTGAATATAAACTGATTAATACATTGTTATATATTGAAACACGGGAAGAAAGAAAAAGAAAAAACGAAATCCAGTTGTGCATCTCAATTGGAAGCAGGAAATGTGTGAGAACCAAAGAAGCTATTTGCAGCAGTGATTAATGTCTCTGGTGCATGTTCTTATAAGGAGTCAATGTTAACGATAGAGCTGATCATGTGGCAGATTAAGAGGGCGTGAACAAGAGCATAAATCAAAGAGAATAACAAGAACCAGTGAGAAAGAACAGCATCAAGAGAGGTGCGGAAACGAGTAATGATGGGTGAATAATTCTGGAGTATATACTCTAATGCAAATTATTTGGTCCTATCCACTAGACAATGGACGCTTTTCTTTTTTTCTTTTAACTTTTCACTAAATTTTCTAAAAAATTTTACATCGGATGTTTTCGTCTATAAAATTTTTTTATTGCATTGAGATTTCTGAACTTTATAAAAATAAGACATATAAGTTTTTACTTTAGTCAACTTTGTTATTTTTACTTGGACAAATAAATCTTTAAAAGTGTAATAAAATAACCTATACATCTTAATTTTGTAAATTTTAGAGATCTTAACGTAATAAAATTATTTTAGAAACGAAAACGTCAGATACAATTTTTTAGGGACCTATTTGTATATACTCTTAACTCTATTATATTCCAAGAGCAAAAGAATTGTTCCTCTATAGTATATAGCTTAAACTCGCCGTAACTATGGTTTAGTCGTTGTTTTGAGGTGTTATCTTGGGCTAGTGTGAAGGTAATTGGGTCTGAAACGGGAGTGACTTGAAGTCCTTGAGCAATGTACGAAAATAGCCATGCAAGGACTCAAATACAAAAGTAAATAGGTGTAATGGTGTATAACTAAAAGAATGTGTAACTTGATTTTAGACTTCACCTATGGGTATTTAACTATTTATAGTTAAACCTAAGGCTGGTGGTTAAGTAGAATGACACCCGTATCCGAGCGAGGGGAGTTTGTGTGGGATTCTCTACTTCTAGGGCTATGCCGGCTATCCGAGCCTAGGTTGGTTGGAGCATCTTTTGGGCCATTGTTGGGCCTCTTTTCCTTCTGGATGCCATAAGCACCTGGTGACGCAAGAGACTTTGGGGCTCCTTTTTGAATCTTGGCAGGAACAATTTAATTGACTCTTTAGTAGTGAATCTTGATGAGAAAGAAAAAAGATTTACTATTGAACGTATCAACTAAACCCCGCTTCAGAGAAACAGAGCACGCTAACTGATCCATTGTATCAAGTATAAAGTAACTGGCGACTAATTTATTGATGATGAATAATTGCGAATACAGAATACAAAAAAAGAAGACAAGCAGCCATATTAATGCACACAATGCAAAAACCGAATTGATGAATCAAGGTGCAGCAACCTTTGCGTTAGGCTGGAAAACATACTTAACAAGTGAGTCCTTAATGGACAAGAGTTGAGGAAACTCTTTCTTCAACTTGGAGGCATCAAGCTCGTTGTTGCTCCTTGGGGCAACAATCACCTTGGCCTGCTCCTCCAATGTGAAGTTCTTCCAAGTAAAGCTTGGATCTACATAGTCCCTGTACATCTCAAGAATCTCGTTGTGGCTCACCACTCCTGGGTTCGTGAAGTTCCATATCCCAGTCAGATTCCTCTTCGCCATCTCTATCGAGATCGGAAGCAGCTCGTCAAGTATCGTCATCGAATTCGGGATGTCAACTACCTTCTCGTAACGCGTTATCTTCGTTATGAAGTTCCGTGGGTTACTCAGATCGGATGAGATTGGCATCCTCACTCTCAACGTGCACACATTCTCGTAGTTCCGCAGCAGATCTTCCACCTACCACGCACACCACAAATGAAACTCAGAATATTATTTTATTTTCTTATATATTAATTTTGAAAAACACATCTCCAACATTGACGTGTCGATCTGATCTGAAATTGAAAACTGAAACCACAAGACAGAGTCCAACACATTTCAACATGCCATGCGACTTTGGATTGGAGGGATCTAAATGTATACCATGGCTTTGGTCTTGGAGTAGTAGGATCCGATGAAGTTGGGAGTGTCCTCTTCCTTGAAGCCGACGCCGGATCCGAGGGTGTGGATGGAGTCGTACTCGAAGATGCAGCCGGTGGCGTAGTTGATCAGAATGAGGCCCTTCTCGCGGCACACGTCGGCCAGGGTGAGGGTGCCGACAACGTTCGTGCGGATGGTCTCCACCTTGTGAGACTCGCACCAGTCCACGTTGGGCCTGCCGGTCACGCCGGCAGCATTGAAGACGTGGCTGGGGTTGACAGCGGCAATGTCCGCCTCGAGGGAGGAACGGTTCTCTAGGCGGCCAGAGCCGTACACGAAGGGGATGCTTTGGGCTTCACAGAGCTTGCCCAGGAGGCCACCAATCCAGCCGGTGCGCCCGTAGATCAAGAACTTGAGTTGCTTGTCACCGGCGCAGCCGTTAGCTGGTAAGCCCATCGTGTCGGAATGAAAGAATGGGTGAATAATAATGTATTAATGTGGTTGGCTGCTTCTTCTCTTGCTCTATTTCTGTGGATATTTATATGACACTTGGAGTTGGAGTGGACAATTCCTGTTATTTTCTTTCTAGGACAAGGAGTCGAGGACAGCTGCGACGGTGATTATAAAAACTAAAAAACATTACTATTTTCCTTTTTATATAAAAAAAATTAATTTTAATGCAATAAAAAGAGTTTTATTTTGTACAACTTCAGTAATCTTTTGAGAGTTTGGAAATTCGTTTATTGCAGTACACAATTTGGTGACTTACATGAAAATTAAATTTAATATAAAATAAAAAAGTTAACCTCATTTTTAAAGTTTTATGTTTTTTTTTCTTCTGTGTAGTAAAGGTGGAAAAACAAATAATTCTATAGTTAAAATGTTAGGGTCAATGCTCAAAATAGGCCAGCACTTTTAATAACGCCAAGCCCCTCACTAGAGCTGAGAAGCTCGTACTTATTAAATTTGTATTGAACAATTTTTTTATTTATTATTTAAGTTTGTATAAAATATCGAAAATTATTGTAGAAAAACTAATTTTTTTACCGAATATATTTTTTTGGAATAAGAAGAATGGTAGAAATGATATGACAATGGTCAGATAAGAGGTGGTGCAGACTTCCAAACAGTTTGGTGAATTAGGCATCGGGGAGGTTATGGTGCGTAATACAACCCTTTTTTTTAAGTGGTGGTGACAGTTTTCGAATGAGAATTGTTCCTTATAGAAAAAGGTGGTGTACTCTTGTAACAATTTAAACCCCAATATAATGCTGTCAGCTCAGCTATTACTTATTCAGAAAGTCCATGGAAGGATATCTGTCAAATACAATTCAAGGATTAACAAGTAAGACAGAAGATGATCAATGTATTGTCTATGGAGATTGGTGATGGGGAGAGGAACTCGTTTCTGGAAAGATGTATGATTGCGTGGAGGGTCTCTGAAAAATCTTTTTCCAAGGCTCTTCTCAATTTCAAATCAAACAGGATCCGTTATAGGGGATTGTGGGTTCTGGGACGGGTTAGAGTGGAGATAGAATTTCGAATGGAGGCGAGAGCTATTCAAATGGGAGTTGGACTTAGTGAACCAGACGCATAAAATTTTAAGAGTGGTTAATCTTGCATATAACAGAGATGATAGAGTTGTGTGGAAATTTGATAAACAAAGTGTATTTTCTACTAATTCCTTTGTGCAGGCACTGCATGTGGAAATGCTTTCGAAAGATATAACAAGTTACAGTCTTACTAAGACAGTTTGAAAAGGCCTAGTCCCATCAAGAGTTGAATTGTTTGTTTGATTTGTTTTAATTGGAAGAGTCAATACGAAGGAGAAACTGAGTCGGTTGGGATTGGTTAACCAGAAAGACGCTGCATGTGTGTTATGTAACAAATGTGTTGAATATGGTCATCACTTGTTTTTTGGTTGTGATTTTTTTTGCAGGTTTGGTGTGCTTGGCTGTCTTTTGTTGGAAGGCAATGGTCGTGTCAAGGGTCGCTAAAGGAACATTTTCAAAGTTGGATTGAGCTATCAATTAGTAAGCAGGAGCACAAGTGGGTGGATGGTATGTTTCTGTGCGAGTATTTGGAATATTTGACTAAACTGATTTTGAGGTTCATCAAAAATTGAACTCTTGACCTTTCGGATCTAACATTCTAATACCATATCATGATACCACACATCCCAAAAACTTCAATTGATGGAAAAAGATAACACTAATGATTATATCTCTAATACTCCATATACCTCCATTGTACACATTGTACAGATATTCTATTGGCTCCTCATACTTTTCCTACAGGAAAAAGGGATTGATGATGTTATCCATCTGTCCTTCATGAACTATAAGGAGTGGTTAGGTGTAGATTTCTTCTGTTGTTGATGGCAATGCCGAAGACGATAGGGGATATCTATTAGGTAGCGTTTGTTTTCGGAGACATGACGCAGAGACATGTATAGCACATCTTTAAAAAATATTTGGAAGTAGAGATATGGATACTAAATACATTGTCTCCGAGACATTTTTTTATACTTTTGTGTCTACTCTTTTTAAGAAAGACAATAATGGACACGGGAATTAGAAGAGGGACACGATTTTTTTTATGATTTTTTTTCTTTTTGTCCAAAGATATTTTTTATTATTCCACTATTACCTCTTCTTATTTTTCCTAATTTGCATTCTCAGAAACGTACTTTCTTCTCCATACTCTTTCTTTTTTTCAGGTACTTTTTTCTTTTTATAGAATTTTTTATTGGATTGATAATTCATTCCTTCTTATCCTTCTTACTTCAATATCATTTTAGCCTTGTATTATATTATTTGATTTGTAATAAAAATAATAACAAAAATAATTAGTCTTAAACTTTTTGAAAGATAAATATTATCAAAGATAAAATTAATCTTTTAAAATACTAAAAAATAATTTATAAGTTGTAATTGATTTTATATAATTTAAAAAAAACCAATCTTTTAAAAAGAAAAAAAAATCAATTTTTAGATAAAAGAAATTTATTTTTTAAATAAAAATAAATTTTTATGTATAAAAATTATTTTTTTCATGTAAAAATTGATTCTTTTTTAAAATTAATTTTTTATTTAAAATTAATTTAGCTTATTAACCTAAATAAAATTTTTTATTAATCAAATTCAGATTTTTTTTATTGATATTAACCATATGTATTCCTACATATTAATAATAAATTTAAAAATAAAATAATTATATTTATAAATTTTATTTTAATATAAATATTATTATATAATTTTTTATTAAAATTGTTGACTCCTTCAAACATTTTTTTTCAAGTTCTACTCTCATTCTCTATTAAATTAGTTTGTACTTGATGTAAAAAATTTGGAATTACATGACTATTTTAATCATTTCATATAATATTTTTGTCTTGTCCATATGTATCTAAACATAATACTGAACATTACATTAGTGTCTTGTACATCATATTTAAAGACAATACAGAAAGAATAATTTTTAATATTTTCGTCTTATTGTCTCTATAAACGTTACCTTAGTGTTCCTTGAGTAACTTACTTTCTTTGACTGTGATTTCTGTTTGTTGTCTCGTTTGCTCTACTTATTGTGTTGAACTCTTCTTTTAAAAAAGTACTTTTATTAAAATTTGACCAGTACTTAATTAGTAAAAGAAAAATGAATAATTTTAAACTATTAAATATAATTTCACACTATTAAAAATATTATTAATGACTAATTGATAATTACAAATCACAAGATCTATTGACCCTAGCACTCCTCAAAAAGAGAAGCATGTAATTTAGTCTCTAAAAAAAGTTAGCATCTTTAATCATTTAAAAATATAAATATGAATCAAGTTGATACTTGTTACATTAACATACATAATAAGATAGTTTAGAGAGAAACCAAGTGAAAGGACGTAATTTCAAACGATATAATCTCTCCTTCTCATTTAGAGGTTTCGAGTTTGAATCACTCCTAATTTTAGAAGAAAAAAAAAGAAAATAATTTGGATCGCATTGCTAGTACATAACGGTGATTGTATTAGTTCGAAGTTAATCAACTAATCAACTTAACTCATATTTAAATGTTTCAAAAATTAAATTAATTTATTCATAATTTTTTAAAGATTACTAATACATAAATGTCATGTACACATTGTGATATTTTGCCTCTTTAGTTTCTACCACATTGACAACAAACAAATAGACAACTATTTTATAGAAACTAAAAATTTATTTTGATAGAAATAAACGATTGATCTTCATTCTGAATCCATCAACAATTTAATTCCATCAAGTGTAGTGATAATTATACAGTAATTTAGCTGTCGAACTTAAAAATTCTGAAAATACGTTCCGTGAAACGTGAAGCTGGTGTTTGATGGTTCATATTTCCTGTCACTGCTCCAAAAGTCTTTCACGGTGAATCAAGGAAAGGGAAACCAGTCATGCTCACATGCAAGCGAGATTATTATGGTAGATGGTATGTTTCTGTAACCTGTATATGCCGTGCCTATTCTTGTTCAATAATATCAATGCGAGTTCATTTTCAAAATGTCTCTATTTCTCATCGCAACTTCGAAAGAATGTACATGTCATATGTGAGTGCAAATAAAATAAATAAATAGAAAAATAGTAAAAGGCTTTCGATATTTACATTGACGTATTGACCTTCTGCTTATATATGTTGTTCCGGGGTCAAATCATATACGATCAGATCATTTATGATTTTTTTTTTACTTAAAAACTTAATGACTTTTTTAATCTTACTATATAATTTTTTTTTAAGTGTATCATCATACTTTTTGCCTTTCTTTTATTTCAGGGGGAAAAAAACACTCTCAACAAACCTGGAAAACCGTTTGTCAATTTCAGAAAGTAAAAGTTATCTAAACCATGTGCATTTTGGTTATTCTTTCGCTTTGGCTTTCGTACATAAATATTCTCATAAATTACAGTCTGATGTTAGGTAGGGATTATAGATTACTCACATGTTCATGTCTGAAAAAGCAATTTACCGCGCTGAGGAGCCAGGACATCAAGATCCAAGTGATAATGTATTATATTAATTCTTAACTGAAATTAACTGTTTAGTAGAGATCTAAAAAGACCAAAAGTTCGGTTTGAAATTTCACCCATTAAGTTATCATTTAGAGGCAATGTGTTTATCCCAATTATAAATATACCTGCCAAAATTATCCTCTCTGAGTAAAAATATATTAGAAGTATCAAGTAATAATGCAAGTATTCTGACATGGAAGCAAAGTAAAATGGTTCTCAAGTTAACTTTTCCATTGTATAGAATGCAAGGAAGAAATGGATCACCGTTAAGAATTGGATCCATGTTAGTTACAATCATTGTCCTGTATAATGGTGAAACTTTGCTTATATTGTTACCATTCTCTATCTTTTTTTGTAAATCTCACACTTTTGATTTTCATTGGTTGATAAGATCAGATGGTGAGATTTTCTTGCAATAGTGTGAAGGTGCCGGTTATGTTGCCACCAAGATCAGGGAATGTTTCCCAGCCAGGAAGGGATCCCACATTGCCCTTTGAATCAACATGAACAGGATACTTCAACAGATGGCTCTTCATTTCGGTTACTTCATCAGCTGCATACTGTCTCCAGTTATGCTCACTCAACGATCTTATCCGTCTCACGCATTCGAGGCTCTCCGGATGCTCGAAACATGCTTCCACTCCTCCAATATTCTCCTTCCACAATGACATTCTGTAGCCATGGACCTGGCCTCGGGGTTTAGACCTGTTAGTTGTGCAGGTATGATGAGGCTGATATGCTCCCATTGCTATCTCGGTGTCTCTGGTGCCTTCCATTGATCGCTGGTTTATGTTTGCAGAACCCAGCAACACATACTCATCATCCACGATCATTCCTTTTGAATGAACATAAATCATAAATCTCCTGTTCTTTTTGGTGAGTTCCTGGATTACACAATACAATGTTATGCTATGACATTTGATCAAAGAGACATGACTAATGAGACAGTTGGAGTAGGGAAAAAGAACTAATTACTAACGTACCTGAGGAGTGTTTTCACCACTAGGATTTTCGATATTTTCATTCTCAGGGATCTCACGATTGCCAAGGCAAAAGAAATTCAAATAGTCTTGTGGTTCATACTCATTGTCAAGCCCGGCTTCTTGTAAGGCCTTGTAAATCGTTTCATACATCATTTGCATTGTTTTGAACTGCCAAAAGTCAACATGTATATGAACAAGAAACTCAATTAGTAGCAGTAAGGGTATTACCTTAACATATTGCAATTGACACTTTTTTGAAGTGGTGAAGGAAGCTTACCTGCCAAAACAGAATCCTCTGAGTAGTTGTACCTGTGGGTATACCTTCAGGCCACATGGGAATCACAATATACACACAAAATCTCTCATGGTGTTTGATTTTGTTGGCTATCTTTAGTGCAAGTTCCATTGGAATTAAGTTGTTTGCACCTGCAAAGAAATATGGGGAGTAATTTGTAAAAACTAAAAGGACTTTTTTAAATCCCCTGCTAATAGTATAATTCTAGGGAACAGATCCTTCACTTAAATTTAGGGTGGGAGATAACTGCTCATTACTCACCAAGGTCTTTGTGAGAATCCCAATTATATGATGATCCAAGAAAATACTGGTTCTCAATATATATGAATTTTTGGGCAGATCTGATTGCCTTGACATATGCAGAATGTATGCTCATGTCTATCATTACATTCTTTCCACACACCAAGTTCTGTGCAATGAAATAATAATCATAATCAGCTCAGGCAGCCTCAAGTCAAAGCTAAATTTTTCAGCATATAAAGAAAGTCACATGCCAAATAATATTATTATTTCTCACCCTTCTTATAGCATCTATAGGTTCCTTGGGAAATCCTTTCACAGAATTCGAATCAATTGAACGGAAGACCTTAAGTTAGAAGAATGTGGTTACAGTCAGTAGCATGTACACTGATAATGGAAGAATTCTTTTTCGATCAATTATTAATACCTGAACATGCCAAGTCTCACGGTTATCTTCACCATTAAGGCTGGTAACTTGATCAATCCCAACAATGTCTGCAATTCTATCAACTTTCAGTAATGAATCATCATATGAACTTTTCATCTTCTGGAGTTTGCTCATTTTTATTGCCCTTAACCAACGCTCCTCAAAATTGGTCAGGATGTCATATGCTGCTGGACCATCAATTCTCGAGTGCAAATCATGCCATGGTTCTCTTGGACACCCAGTAATAGGCCCCTGCTTAGTATACAGCACACAAATTGAAAGATGGATGATGCTAATGAACATTAAATATCATTAACTGGAATTGAAAACCAATAAAAATAGAAAGGGATGATATGATATACCTTAAAGTTAGGATTATGAAAGTCATCTCTGTGAGTTGTCTGCAAAGTCCTAAAGAGAGAATGTTCTGGTGTATCATATCTTCCACCACATAAATCAAGTCCTCCTATGAAAGCTACGATCTTTCTTTTGTGATGCCCTATATCAGCATCCACAATGACAGTCTTTTGGTGATGGGTATAGATAGTCCCAGCTTCCTAAAAAAATAGTAATTAAGAAAAAGGCAAGCAAAAAGCTACCACTTCTCATAATTGTATTCGTCATATTACTTTGTACACAAAAAGATGTAAAGAAGAAATATAAATCCGGAAGACAAAACTGTAAATATTAGTATGTAGTTGGATATATATGAACTGATGAACATATGACATTTCTGGCTCACCTGTGTTTTGAGCAAACTATGTCCTTTTCCACCAGCTCTTGGGCAGAGAAGCACTCGTACGGAAGAGTGCTTGAAGAAATGGCGAGTGTCCTCATCATGAGTGTCCATTAGTCCAACCTACATATCAGAATAATTTGAAGATAGTGTTAAAGAAACTAGTTACAGTACAAGGTATCATCTGATGGACAAGGTAATCAATTACATTATTCACATCCAAACATAAACTAATTTATTTTATAAATCTTACAAAGTTATCAAATATGTTTGCAACTAGTATGGAAGCTCTCAAATCGTGTATTTCAATGTGGGATTGATGTGGCTTATGCTCCTATGATACTATTAATATATTTAGAGTAAATGTTTAAATTGGACTCTGAACATTCTTTTAATCAAATTCATTCGTGAAAGATTTTAAGTTAGTTATGTTAGTCATTCCTCACTAACACTGTTAACGGAAACTGATCTGACCCGTTAAGATCTATGACAGCACAAAACTGCCCTTACGTTGGAGTGAAGTTGCAGTGGTTTAAAGATTAATATTGGAGGTCGCCAGCATGATGGGTGGTGGAAACAGAGGTCGTTGTGGTGGAGTGTCTTCTCACTCACTTGGTAGGTATGTGTCTAACTCGTTTATGCCAAGAAAGAGGAAGAATGAAGACCTAATATATCATTGTGGGCTGAAGACATTGATCAAGAAATCTGAGAGTTGAGAATTTTGATAGATTGTTCTATACATGTCCAAGATACCAAGTGAGTTGTTCTTATGAATTCCTTCTTCTTCAATATTCTTACTAGTGGTAGGAATTTTCAATCATAATAGTTTTTAAAGTTCTGCAAAAAGACTGCCATTGCAACTTTTTGAAGTGGGTTGATGAAGATGAATATGACAGAGGAAATAGAGATACAGAAACTGATGCACAAATTAAGAGCAATCATGATGAGAGGAAAATAAATATTGCATGGAGAATGAGTAGTATGGAAGCAAAAGTTAGATTTACAAAAATGCTAATGACTTTTATATTCATGGGTTGATAATTGTAGTTTTAGTTGTAGGATAGTTTGTAAACTTTGTATATTTTGTATTTTCAGATAATAATGCTATAAAAAATTTAACTCTAATCAGGTATGTAATGTATTATGAACAAGAACGAATTAATATCTTATTCTATTCAATTTAGCAATGAATTGAGTAACCTATTTTATTAAAAGGTTTATCTATCATGTGCTATATGGGCATATATTAAAATTACAAAATAAAATTTTTTTTATTAAAAATATAAAAAATTTAAATTTTCAATACATTTAAAAATGTTTAAAATTTTTTACTAGTGATAAATTTATCATATGTCTTTAGAGTACATATTAACTAAATCCTTTATTAAATTTATTTTTAGTAAGATTATCCTTTAAATATTGTAACCTGCTTAATTGAACTTAAAAATAAGTATTAAAATTAATACTATATGAAATCAGTTAACACATCACCCAATTTTAATAAATTACACAAGATTCTAATGATATATAGATAAATTAGATATTTTCATTATTAAAATTGAAACAGCAACATTGTTGATCATAATTGTTTGATCCATATCCAAAAAACTAACCATATTGGTTTATATTACTACCATTATCTTAATCAAAAGGACTAAACTATAAATTGAATAACTGTCAAAAACCAGCTAGGCATGACAAAAAGCTTAATTAAAACAACAGCATAAGCAGCAGCAAACAGAATCACCAATACAAAGCTTAATTGAAGTTTAATTTGTTACCGTTTTCTGACCAAGGAAGCTATTGGAAGTAGGATCATCCCACACAAGGAGCAAAACTCTCACACCTTCCTGTGATTTGGCTTTGAGAAGTTCACCTAAAGTGCAATCCTTTCCATCACCTCTAGTACCTCGAATCAAACTGACATTGTAGTAAACAGACCAACCAACAACATATACCAATCTACGTGCCTCACTTATTGCATCAAATATGTCATCCCAACAACTTTTATGCTTATAATTGGCATCCAAATTGTTAAGGAAACCTTCATGAACATGAGCATCCTGATAGAGTGTAACTCTTCCACCCTTTCTAAGAGGAAAGTAAGTGTCTGGGACCCCTTCATAATTAGGACCAGCACCTACACCATTACCATAAAGGGCAACCTTATCAACATGTGTGTACTGAACTGACAAATTCAACACTGCTCCGTGCTTACAAGGTTTTCCGCTAGCATTAAGGATAGGGAAAACGCCTTCAACTTTTGTACCATCGATTAACCTTTCCACTGGGATCCCAACTGCACCTATAATCTGTGACCCCACATAATCACTGTCCTTCACAACGAAGTGAACCTCTGCAGCATGATGAGCAACAGGGACATTGAAGTGCTGCATCCAAACAGGGTTCTCAGAGTTTCTGATGACAAAGGATCTGGCTATTACAGCACCTGACACAGACACTGTGACATAGGGATCACTGGTGGATAAGTTTTGGGACACGTGGCCTTCTATTTTGCCTCCGAGATTCATAGGGAGCTTGGAAAGCATGCCTCCTAGTTTGTTGCTGAAGGTGTCCATGTTGGGAAGGTTCTTGGCCTCGTGGATCCATATTTCCAAATTGCCATGTAAGAGGAAAATGGGTAAAGAGCTCGAAGAAGTTGGAAATGGAAGAAACTGGTGGGGTTGTCCGTGATTTGAGCCTCCAAAGGATGGAGTTTCACCGTACACCAAATGAGCCATGATTTGGAGTTGCTAAAATGGCTGGAATTCGAAAGAACGAAGAATGAAGAGGATACAGATATTGCAATGCAAGATCGATGCATATATATGAGTGTTTGACTTTGATCATGGAGTAAAGGAAAGTCAACCAAATGAAAATGCGAATTGGGATTGGAACGGGAGGAGAAACCAACATGATTGAGAAAAAGTCTAGTCTTTCATTACAACGGATTTCAACGTTATTTGTTCGTTTAATTTCTAGAAGAATGAGAACAAGTCTGATCTAACGCTTTATTTTTTTATTATTTTAAAACAACTCACTATATCATATTTATAAACGAGAAACGTCGCATTACCGACAAAATTTTTTATTTTTTTTATTTTAAATATTAAAAATTAAATTCTAAAGTATAATAATATTAAATTAAAATATTAACCCAAAATATTAATTAACATTGATAAAAAAAATATTGATCCTAATATTTCTCTTTATAAAATATAATATCCTTTTTTACATTTCTCTTAATTTTAAATTCCTTGAGTCCTTGATAAAAATGGCTAATCTTAAATCTATGTTCCAAGTTTCTGGGGAAGGTATAACATCAGTTCTTGAAATGGTTAATTATTCTAACTAGAATAAGAGCGATGCTCAGAAACCTAAATTAATTATATTATATAATATAAATTTTAAAATATTATATTATTTAGAAATTAATTAAATAATATATAAATTAATATCAAAATTGAAGATTTGTTTGTATAAAATATTTTAAATATTAAATTTTAGATTTTAAATTTTAATAATATAAAATTAAAACGTTGGTCTGAAAGTATTAATTAATATTGATAAAAAAAACATGGATCTCTAATATTTCTCGTTATAAAATGTAACATCCTTTATTACATTTCTCTTAATTTTAAATTCCTTCAATCCTTGATAAAAACGGCTAGTTTTAAATCTGTGTTCAAGTTTCTCCAAAAAGTGTAACATCAATTCTTGAAATGCTTAATTATTTTAGGGAGGTGCTACTGTACTGAAAGAAAGATTCTTCAACAGGCGTGAATCTTGCATGTTTCAACGTGGTGGAAATACGTGTTCTGTTAAAACTTTTACTGCAGATGTGGCAGTCGAAAGTAGCTGGAGCAGTAAAGAATCCTACAATTCAGTAGGGATGCGGGAATCGAGGTTTCTAATAAAATAGATTAGAAGTAACAATAAACTAATTAATTGGAGATTAAATAATAAATATAATGTAATGTAATTGGTTTTTTGTTTTTTATGCTCGAGCCTCAGTTAGGTGAGAAAATTGAATGGACTGGGGGAAATATTATACCCAAAAAAAAGTAGAGGACCCAAACCGTCACTTTCTCCCACACCCTTCGTCACTTGTGAAGTCACTCCGACCGCCCTGTATGAAGCAAATCAAATTAGTACCAAATTGAAACCCTAGCCGCAGCTTTCGTCGAGTTCAAAGTTCGCCGGCGTTCTGTGTATGTAGCTTCCCTGGTGATCGAAGTCTTCAACCCGTCTTCGCTGTCACCGATCACATTTGCTACTTGGAGCTCGTCCTCCATCGTCGTTGTCTTCTGAGGCGCGCTGTAGCTGCCGTTTGTTTGCTGTTCGCGTTCTCGTCTTCATTCAGAGGTCGGCGTCGTGCCCGTCTCCGCCGGTGAAGTTCGGTCGCTGTTTGTTGTTCGAGTTTGCATTTTCGGTAGTCAGGTAGCCACGCCTCTCTGTCGCCTGCCAACGCTGGGACCTAACCGAGAGCTACACCTGGCCGTCAATCTGCTATCTTTTGTCACCTAGGTGAGTTTCCCAACGCCCGCCACCAGACAATACACCCAGACAAGACGAATACTCTGCTTTAAACTCTGCAACTTCTGAGTTCTATTACAATAAGTTTTTGAATCAGTAGTAGGTTGGATATTTTCAATAGACTGAATTAAAGTATACTGAAGATATGTTCTCTTCTGTATGACGTTGATGTTAAGCTGTGAAATCTCATATTTTGTTTTAATTTTACTGCACTCGACATGCATGATGAAATGGTTTTACCATGTCACTGGATGGCTTTATAATTGCTAGTTTTTGGAAACTTAGTAAGTTGATTGCATGTGAAATTAGAATAATTGGATCTTAGTAATTAGGAAATTTTAGCTGCACAAATAGCATGTTTGCAGAAAAGTTAATACGTTAGCATGATGATTCCACTAGCATTAGTATCTTCTGGTTATTTTCTACTGTTTTCGGGAACTTGTGGATTTGCTAGTTGTTCTTTTGTCGTTGTTAGTTGGTTCATTTTAATTTTTTTAGCTTTTGTTGTGATTTTCTGTGCGTGAAGTTGTTAAGTTGAAACTTTGCTAAATTGTTGGGATCATGATGATGTAATTTGCTAAGTTGTTAGGGCGGTGCGAAGTAATTTGTTGGATTATCTATTTAGGTCTTGTTCTTGATTACTTGCTACGTTGTTTTTTTGTATTTACTGTTGTCTGGGAGATTATTGCTGGATATTGGTGATTATTGGTTTCTTGTATGCCGAATGGTTTCTTCCTCTAAAAGAAAAAAAAATCTCAACAAGAGTGTTTTGTTGAGTGTTTGTTTTGTTTCAGAAGTCAATTTTTTTGTGATGGGCGTTCAAACTGTGAATGTTGTTCTGCTGTTTTTGTTGGGGTTATTTTCTCCCAAAATTAGTTTTTTTGTGATCAGTGGTGAAACTCTAGATGTTGGTATGCTGTTTTTTGTTTTGTTTCAAGAGTCAAAGTTGTTGTCACGAATGCTCAAATTTTGAACCTTGTCAAAACTTTTTTTGATGTTCTGGAAATAAATTTTGTCATCAATGCTTATAGTGAAAGTTATGTTGTTTTGTTCTAAGGTTGTGTTTGGAAGAGGTGCTTGATTACTTAGTGATGTTTTGTTTTTGTCGTAAGGCTGTGTGTTGGGTTCAATTTTCATTGAGTGGAAAATTCCTTGAGGTATATAATAATTAATTAGGTAAAGTATTTCAATAGAGGTGACTCTGAGCGAGGAAGATGTTGATTGTGGAGGGAGTGAAGGTGATGCTTACGAGGATGAAATTTCTGAGTTGGAAGACCTCGCCGGACTGAGTGTAGATGACATCCTGAAGAAGGTATGGGACAGCATTGATAATGCATATGAGTTCTATCGGGGGTTCGAAAAACTGCATGGATTCGGGGTGCGAAAGGGTGACTCCGGAAAAGACTGTGAGTGGAATCTTGTGAGGTACATGTTTTTTTGTAACAAGGAAGGTTTGAGGGAACGTAAACACTACGACAGGGTTGAAGAATGAGGGTACACAAACTGGAGACAAGAACTAACTGTAAGGCAATGTTATCAGTTTATTTAGACAAAAATGATAAGTATTGGAAGGTTAGGAAGTTAGTTACCGAACACAATCACGAGCTGACACCGCTAGGAATGGTGCACTTGATTGCTAATCATCGTGGGTTAACGGAAGTTGCAAAGAGTCAGATAGTTGGGATGCAAGCACATGGTATTGCAACATCTAAGATTGTAGGGTACATGGCTGGTATGGCCGGTGGCTATTCGTTGTTGGGGTTCCTGAAGAAGGATGTCTATAACTATGCTGACAAATAGCGGCGTATTAAAATAGCTGATGGTGATGCAAATTCTGCATTAGTGTATCTAGAGGGAAAAGCCGAATCAGACCCCATGGCAATCGCAAAATATAATGTGACTAGTGACAATAGGCTCGCGAATCTGATTTGGGCAGACGAATCTAGCAGAGTCGATTACCAATACTTTGGCGATGTATTGGCGTTCGATTCAACCTACAAGAAAAATAAATACAAGAGACTGGTTGTGATTTTTTCTAGATCAAACAATCATAAGCAGACCATTATATTCGGGTTCGGGTTGTTGCTTGATGAAAGTCTGGCATCCTATCGGTGGATGCTGGAGATCATGTGCGGTAAGAAATCGTTTGTAGTGGTGACTGACGGAGACAAAGCTATGATAAAAGCAGTTTCTGAAGTCCTCCCCAAGTCGACGCATCGTTTGTGTGCATGGCATGTAGAGAAGAACGTCACATCAAATGTGAAGGATGCTGATTTACGTGGGTTGTTCAGAAGATGGTTGTACGTGGATATGGCGACAGAGGACTTTGAATCGGAATGGGAGCAAGCTGTCAATGAGTATGGCCTCTGCGAGAAGTAGTGGTTGTGCCATATGTATGATAAAAAGATGTGGGCAAGTGCTTATTTGCGTGACAAGTTCTGCGCGGGCTACCAAACTACATCCTACTGTGAAGGAATTAACGCATATGTGAACAAGTTTTCGAAGTCCACCCACACAATTTTGGAGCTGGTGCAGTGCTTAGAGATGGTTGCTCGTGAGTATCGGAAAAAGGAGATGTTTCTCCAGTTTCAATCCATGAACTCGGTTCCGGTTATGACAACATTCCTCAGAAGTATTGAACGACATGCCGCTTCAGTGTACACTAGAGAAGTGATTGGTGATGTTAAAAAGGAGATCGATGGGGTTGGTGTGCTGATCCTGATTAGCAAAAGGAGGATCATGAATACAATGGTATACACCCTTGAGGAGTAGGAAGAACCTGATCTGCACATAACCTCGTCGTTCGGCCGGTCAACTGGGAAGTTAAGTTGCCAATGTAATTTCTAGAAGAAGCATGGTTATCTATGCAAGCACACGTTCTTTGTCATGAAGGCAGAGCACCTAAAGTAGATACCCGATGAGATCGTTCTGCAGAGGTGGAGAACTGATGCAAAGTCCCTGAGCAGTACAAAGAAAATTGGGGAGACGTTAGCGAGCATGGTGTCATCCTCCGTCATGGGGCACTGCATTCCGCCTCGCAGTGGATGTTTTTTCTGGGGGCACAAAGGTTGTCCATGTTCCAGAAGACAATGCGTGGAATTGAATCATTATGTAAAGACCTCAAGTTAGACTATAGGAAATTTCGTACTGGGGTGCAACGGAGCGACGAACACGTTGGTGAAGGTAATCTCGTGGTAAGGGATCCAGTTGTTGCTAAGGCAAAGAGGTCCCCAAAACTTGCAAAGAAGAAGGCACTTGGTAAAAGGAGACGTTGCACCGGCTGCAAGGGGACGGGTAACACAAAGAGAAACTGCCCAGAGAAGGATGAAAAGCGTCAACAGCCGGATTTACGTGACCATGCATTTGAGGGGGACGGTGTATTCAGGCCGGATCGGGTTAGTTATTTTATTTGTAAATTTCAATAAACTATGTATCTACTTGTAGCATCCTTATGTTTACTATCAATTTTTTGTCACAGGTCGATGAATGTGGGGGTTTTAATGCCACCAGCTTAATGTCCAACGATGACTGGGAGTCGATCGTGGGTGATAACCTATGTGTCAAGGGCAAAGAGAATGCAGACTAGTTTGATAGAGTATGAGTTAATTCGATTGTTAATGTATGATTTTAGAACTAATAAGCACTTATAATAGGAGTGTAGAATGACTAACTGGATTATGGCCAAATATGCTGTGATGAAGGATGGTTGCATTAATGTTGGACTAAAAACTTCAGTATAGTATAAAATCAGTTATGCTTGTGTGGTTGATATGGTGCACTCATCGCTATTTGAATCCATTTCAGTCAACTGTACGTACCAGGGTAGGATATGAGTTAAGTTACCCTTATGTATTCCATGTATCATGACTCGTGAACCTTTATAAATCATAAACTCTTTATGTTATGCATCTGTTGAGTGACGTATCATCCTTCTATTTCATATGAATAGACATTTATTCCGTTGCAAATGCGATTTGGGATTTATAAGGCGACGCGAGGAATCATTTAACCCCAATGCCAAGTTTCGAAATAGGTCAGGGGAGGATGCGACGACATGTGGTTCGAAAGAGATCCTGGATTAATTTTCTTTGTAAATGGGTAAGGGAAAAAAAATAGCCCGAAGTTACTGCTTTATTAATTTTTAACGATTTGGTTGTTTACTATCCGGTGGATTGGCATGCTTTGTTTTCCTACTCTATATGTTATGATGTTTACCAACTAGATGGATCCTAATTGAAAGGCCAGACATGTAGACCAGGCCATATTTGAGTGTCGTTGAATTTTTTTTGTTGGGTCACAAAAGACATTTAATGTCACAAGAGTCCATGAACATGAAACAAGTAGGTCAACGGGTTTTTAGGTAACAAGGAAGAAATTTGAGTTGCAAAGTTAGATAGGAAACGTTAAAGTAACAAGATAAAACTTTCGCCTTAGGTAACAATTGAATTCTTTACAAGAGCAAATTTTTTACTGGAAGTAGACATAGGAATGGTGCCTTCTTTCAACAAGTAGGTTGTTAGACTTATACCAAAATATAGTCGTCAAAGGGTTTACACAAAATAAGCATATTATCGTGCCTAATATCACAAACGAGTTGCATATTAGAATCCCTAATACGCTGTCAAAATAACACCAGTTTCATGGCAACAGGAGATGGTTATAAACAAAACAAATTACACTAGGCGATAATAGCACACGTCATATTGTGATGCTCTGGCTGGGAGAAGCTACTGCCTTAGCTACTTTCTTCCGCCATTTTTTTACCGTATTCGTGAACCATTGCATCTGACTATCCCAGTTTCGAACTGCTCTGCGCCCTACGTCACGAGCAATGGGATTATAAGCTCCCATGACCAAGTCTAATGCAAGCCTCATTCGTGTGTGATCATTGACATCCTACAAAACAACAACAACTCGATAGGGATGTGGCTGTGACTGGATAAGGGTTATGAGAGTAAGTACATCCATAACTTACCTCCAAATCAACGTTCCCCCAAACCCAATTCAGCATGATTCATTAGCAAACCCAAATCCCGCAATCATTCCTGCGCATTAATTAAGGATAAGTGAATAAGCAATTGGAAAACTCCCCAAATTGAAATCGACTAACCTAATGCCTGTTTAAGACAAATGAATAGTCAGGGGATAGGAATATAAAGAAGCTTACGATTGGGCCACTTGCTAGCCTATTGGGGGCTCTGTAACATCAAAAGTTGATGGGTGGGGCTTGTAATGATCTTCCTTCTTCCAAAATCTCTTGTCCTCCAGCATGTTTTCAACAAAGAAGGCCTAACACCAATTATAGCTCTTGTAAGATATTCCCACACATTAGCATCTCCCAAAAATATAAAATGTAAAATTCAACATCAACATACGGAAAGGGCCAATATTTGAGAAAACCGATTACTCTTACCACAAACTTCATATGTGAGACCCTTGACTCCCGATGGTCGCTGTCCTTGGCGAAATCGGGATACAGCAGCTTGCAATTGACAAGGCCGACCACCATTAGATACCAATGGTTGTCTTTATACATGGGGACATATATCCACGACGCAACATGAACAAATGATACATAATAAAATCGAGAGAAACACATATCACAGAAGACCTTTAATGGGATCAATATACTCACCATCCATAAATCATCTGCATATCCCATGAACCTACTGCAGATAAACTCGAAGGTGTCGATGCTGTGGTTTACCGGGCTAAGAGCCAATTGCTGCAAGAGGATTAATAAAAAAAATAAAAACCAGTCATACTAGCGAAAGGTGGAGAAATGTATCAAAACATAGGTGAGGTGGTTATAGGTACCAAAAAGGTCGTCAGTAGAAACCATGACTCTTTCCTATTCGCATGCGTTAACATGGTGCAAACAAGGTTTATAACCTGCATCGAGAGGAAAAGGTTTTTTCCTTATCATGGTACATGTTTGCCTAACCGATGCATTAGGTCTGACACGGCTACATTGTACTTACATTCTTAACAACCATCTGGCCCGGCAGCAGTGTCAGCAGTGCACCTAGGTCTCCACGGGAGTTTTTGTCCTCCACAATGACTTCCCTGTACCAAAGAGTGTGATTTGTTAACTAATGGCTTGTGGCCACAAGACAACTGAGACACTTTCTTTGGTAAACCTCATCCTCAGATGTACCTATTGTCCATATCCGACGAGAATATGTATGCCACAATGGCGAGTTCCTTCCCGACGAAGCGCATACCCTTCAGTGGACGGAAGAACAGGTTCATGCACTAGTGGAACAAAATACAGCACGATCAGCACAACACAGCACTATTCCACAAATGAACGAGTAAAACACAAACATATCGTAGTCGATGTTCTTACCCGAGGCATGTCTTCAGCACCATGATGACCGTGGTGAGTGTGGTAGGTGAAGGGAGTCCCCAGCTTAGTTTACCTCAGGTCGGATCTGGGTGACGATGTTGAATCTAGGTCCTCAAAAGTAAGCTTACGCTATAGGCAAAAACAACAAAGATAATTTCATACACGTAGAGAGTCAACTTATCAGAGACAAATTCTTTAACGTAATGGTAAATAAATAAAGCTTTACCTTCATCGACATGACCTTGGTCTCCGCTGCTGCTGCTTGACAGGGTGGCCCCTCATGCTTAACCGTGTAGCGGTGAGACTTCCTTTCAGAGGAGGAACCCAAGGTCTCTTTCGCACGGCGTCTTCGAGGAGGCACCTTTTGGCCTGTGGAAGATTTGTTGTCCCGTGGAGTTTTCAGTTTTCGATCGACTTTACCTGGCTTTTTTCTCCCAGACCTCAAAGACGCAGCTAGCCTTGATTTGGAGTCTTCGTCCCTTCCTTGGTCGTCCTAGGTGGTATTAACAAGGGTTATCAACGCTTGAATGACCTTACCGTGATCTGTCAGTAACTCCGTCATGGTCCGCAGCTGGTCATTGTGAGTCTTCAGAATCTTCTTCGTCACATCTTTGTCTGCCAAAACATACTGTATTCAAACAGTACAATGGTTGATGCGTCAAACACCCACCCTTGAAGTTTAAATGATGACAAAGAAAACCACATGAATAGTTTCTCGTTACCTCCTGAACTGTGTTCAACACGTTCAACATCTTCTCCTCCAGTGACCTCCCCACATCGTCCGTCCCCTTTTGCCACCATGCTTCTACGACAAAAAAAAAAAAAAACGAATGCCAACCCTGTTGGAAGGGGACTGAGGTCCTAACTTCATCTAGTTAGCGTAAATATAAAAGGCTCTATTCATACCTAGCAAGAGAGATGTTGACGTCGACGTCGGTGGCTTCCGCCGCTTTGTTGAGTAGAGTACTCTTATCCTTCATGGAGCTCTTTTCCTTCTCCTCCGAAGTCGGATACCTCATTTCCTGTATCTCAATTAAAATGACGTTAGATAGGATAACAAGGAAGGAAAGTTCCACTTATATTTTGCTAAGTTACACCATGTTGGGTCGAAGTGAAACCCATTGGGTATATATAGGCCCAATATGAAAAGAACTATTTCCAATACTCATGAATTCCCAAAGTGCTTTGTGTATAGTCGGAACCCAAAGATATATTAAATCCCTCATTAAAGTAACATCCATTTAAAAAACAAAGAAAAATGGGCTTTGGAAACGATGGCAACTTTTTATTAAAACAAAAGTTGTAGGAAATTAGCTTCTCACGCCAAAAAAAAAATTATAATACATATTGACAGAGAAAGAAACCAGCTACACCAAAGTCCATGTCTAATCGATGGTTACGTTGGATGTGACGTGCATACTCTAGGGATTTAGGGTAATCATGCTAATCATATGTGCTAGGATGACCAAATTCTTGTGGAAATATCTTTTTCTTTTCCACTAACCACATTAAAAATTTCTAAGAAATTCAAATCTACTAAGATAAAATCCTTGTTGCACGGTTTTGTAGCAGTTTATTTTGTATGGTTTCATAATGCATTAATTAAAGAATTTAACCGTTATTTTTGGAGCATGTTATTCCTAACAAATAGTATCTACACAAAAGGGAATTAAATTAAAAAATCATCGTTCTTGAACCGTAAACCCTATACACGCGGACCGCAATAATAAGGCCATCCTCTTGGAAATTCACCCACTCTTTTCTTCTGTTGTTTTCTGTTGCAATGGAAAAGGCTAGTCGACATCAAACCGAAAGGATTAACTTAGTCACAAATGTGCATCGGAAGCTTTGTTTTCTTTTCTCGATTATAGATATAACTAAAATCCGCTATAACTCCTCAAGGAAGTAATACATGAACCAATGCAGTCTTTGGATGTGACTGTCACCAGTGTACGGGCTTTCGGATTGACCATCATCTGCATTGTGATGAGATAGGTAAATGACCTCTATCCCCTTCAACACACCTCCTCCCAAATAAACTTTTTTTTACAAAAGCGACGGTTCGATTACGTTTTCATAACTTATCCGTCGTATCTCGATGATAACCCTTCAGCCTAAACCCTACCATTCAGCCACCTGTAGCCTCATACTACCAGCAACGACAACTTGTTCTTCCTGGAACTTATTTTCGTCGCAGGACTATAAGAACTAAATTTTTTTCTTCCAAAGCTTGAAATACTATGTCATTTATGACTTCATAACTAGTTAACATGCGTGCCGCTGTAATATTACCATCTAAATCAAACTTTGCTTCATCGACAAAAAAAATTAAGCTACCAAGGAAACGATAAAAAACACATACATGACAATGAAGACAGTAATTAAGAATTGAACATACAGATACTCCTGGAACAAAGAACTTCACCAACCTCATAGAATCTAATTTTTAGGGCATAAATAAAGGCTCTACTAGAAAAACACATTGTCGGGCATAGAATTGAGTTTGAATCTGACATACATATAATAACTAGCAACATGAAAGTTCTTGATTTTCATAAATCCTTAAACACTAAACTAGTGAAAAGCACATAACACGTACATTACAAACCAGACATGACGAACCATATTCAACGGCGAAAGTCATCCTACCTGCCTACATGAACATCTGGTTGTAGAGTCCCAACCTTTGCTTCAGCTCAGCGTTCTCTTTCTCCAGCATCATTACACGCTCCGTGACTGACAACCTTGCCACGCGCTGAGCCTCAGCAAGCTCTTCCTTGTATCGAAGTACGACTTGGAAATTAAAGTCAAATATTTTCACCTCCAAGAGTCTCTCCAAAGTGATGAAAGCGGCATCCTGCCTTGCCAATCACTCATAAGTCGACAACCTCCCAGACATAAAGAAGTTAATCCACTTCGCAGTGCTTTGCAAAGAAACCCCAAACCCATGATATTTCTTTCCTTCGCTGCGGAAGCCGTCACGCAAGAAAAAGACTGGCGGACCAACTTGAAGCTGAACATAAACCTTTAACAGCAGTTGCTCCATGTCTTCCATAATCACGAACGAGGTGGGGTCAAACTTCGGTACCATATCTACGAGCATATGTGCAAAACAGATAACCTCCACATCAAGACCGATGGTAACATAACACAAAATAAATAAATAAACCACAAACACGACCTAAACGCACCTGGCTCATGAAGCAGCAAGTCAGGTCGCGGCGGTGCCAGATCTGTTGCTCCCGTCTCCGGTAACGCTGACACACTCTCCAACCTTGAGATCTCCGAAGCTTACCACAAACTCTTGAGCCTCAGGTACAGTGTTATTACCGTTGGGGTCTTGTCTTGGGAAACTCCACCACTCCTCTGCCTCGCGCCTTACCATGAAGCCCATGTACTGACTCCCCTTGAAGCCATACACTTGTTGATTGCATTCTTCCCACGAGGTGTAAAGGCTGGCTTTCTTCCTCTCCTCACAACGTAGTAACGGAACCGACCAGTATCCATGTATACAACACCTTAAGTGGGTTTCATTTCAAACACACCCAATGTAAAAGGAACTCCCTTATAAAGGAAGCCTCCTCAGCTTCCCACTCTACTGAACTGTCACAGCCCATCTGTTCGAACCATTCATTATGATAATAGCTGCATTCAAATTGATTCAATGTATGTAATTTCTTAGAACTTAAAGTTGTTCGCATATAATGGGTTACACCATATAAGTACTTATGCTATGCACCGATTCATGTCCACGTGTATTAATCTATGTCCCCAATCAAAGATTAACAATAATAATAATGCATTTTAGTAAATCGAAATAGTTTTCTCATGGTAAACCCTCCTTTACATCACCTGCTAAAAATTTCAATCTCCTTTTATTATAAATTCTTCCCATTTTATTTCGTTATTGACTATTAAAAATACAAAAAATAAAAATTCAAATACCAATTACCTTTATTTTCCTTAAAACACGTTTTTTTTAAATATACTAAAGTATTTTTATATAATAGTAAGGGGTTAAAATTAATAGAAAAATAATAAAAGAGAAACAACTAAAATGCCAATTAAAAAAAGAATACCATCACTAGAAATAATATTAACGTATTTTTAATATGATTATACATGTTAAAATTTATTTTTATAAAATAAATATAAAAAGAACTGTAAATCAAATAAGAAAATACAAATAATATTAACGTAGGTAGAGAATTTTAAACTCTAATACATGATGAATAATAACTTTTTCTGTTATTATTGCGCTATTAAATTTTTACTATATATAATGCATCTATTACAACCTCATCATATGAGTTTAAATTTGTTGGGGAGGCCAAGGCTACTACTTGCCCCCCTTGAGTCCGTTCCGGACCGTACAGTCAGTTGCACAAATAAAATTAATTAATTTTTATTCATTAAGATTTAAAAATAATATATGAACAATTACAAATTATCAATTATAAATTTAACTTGAAAATGCAGTTTGTACATTTTACAACAAAAAACTTTATTTTACTCATAACAAACAATATCGGACGACACATTTTGATTTATGAAATTACTAATACAAAGAATCAATTGTAAATCATCTACATCCCGTGGAAAAGGTATAGAGCAATAGAAAAATGTCCTGAGATCGACGAGAATATTCAGGAACAGAGTTTATTAGTTTTCATGGTAAATATTTTCTCCGTAGTTTTAATAAAGAATGTGATGTGAACAACTTCAATATCAAATTAGATAATAATGCATAAGCACTAATTAAAGTACATATACCGATATCAGAATTAATTACATATACCGACATAAGGACAGCGAGACATAGAGAGAGTGACATGTATCACATCTTGGCTCAAAAAATAGCGCGGAGTAGCGTCGAACTCTCTAATCTTGGAGGAAGAGATTCACTTTCGATCACAATGAAAAAGTGACACGTGATATATTTTGCTTGTCCTATTAGTAACATGTAATACATAGAATACATTTACCTTCCCAAGCAAACAAACCTAAATTATAAACCCTAACCAATATTCCTAAGCAAATGACTTTCATCACACATATTATACCCTTAATCCTCAACTAACTATTCTCATTTCCAACTAGTCAACCCTAAACCCTACACCCTACACACACCCAACAAACCTTCATCACACATATTAAGCCCTAAATCCTCAGCTAACCATTAACCTTTCCAACCGTTAAACAGCCAAACATAAACCCTAAACCCTAAAACATATGAACCTTCCATCTCTCACATTAGGTATAAAACATTCCAAAGAATTAAACAATTAAACACTACTCTAAGGTCATAACCTTGTCATTTCACCCCCCAACTAGCGGTTTCAGCGGTTCGGTCTGAACCGATTTTGAGTCAAAAACTCATTCGATCCGAATACTTGTTTTACTTGTGGTGCGGTTCGGATTGGATATTTTTTCTTAAAAAATTTCGATCCAACCCAATCTATTTTCGAGCGGTTTGGATTAGATTGGATTTGCGATTTTGTAAAATAAAAATATTGAAACATATAATCAGTCCCAACATCAAATTTTACATAACCTATAATGCCATAGCAAATCTCAATAATATCTTAAAAAATCAACCAAACATAAACATAGAAATAAAATAATGGATTAGTTAAAATAAATATACTAGATACATTTTCAGCATAAAACATTTTACTAAAGGAATAATAATACAAGAAAACTATATAAATTATCTAACAAATTCAAGATGTTATACGTATAACTCTAAATAGTGTTTTAAATTAATAATATCATAACACATGAAATTAATAATATTCAGGATAGCCACAGAGTCTTTTTTTTCTAGTGTGACAGGCAAACAATTTTTCATCATTTCCTTCATGCACCGTTTTTTATCTCTACACTCTTTCATGCAACTTCCATAAGAACTTTTCTTTTATTTTTTTTTCAGGGTATCCCATAACTACTTCCTTAACATAGCCCAACTATCCTATTCGGCCTACTACCACTAGTCTAGCCAACTTTCTTCAAATCCAACTCAAACCTCAACATTAAAATATAACTACCACAATCTATTCAGAATACTAAAGGTTACCATCCAAAGCCCATCAAGCAAAAAATTTAGGTCTACACCAACCCATTTAAAACCTTGTGTGCGGCCTACTACGCAAACACTCAATTAAAATTTTGATCACTTTAATTAGAACAACTAATTAATATCCAGTGTCACTTTCATCACCTGTCATTTGGGGGACCCGCACCTGCTCCTTTCTGCTCCTACTGAACCATGCAGAATACACCCATCCGTGACATGTGCAAATCGCAGATGTTGAAAAATCTTTTTCTCAGCACCTTAGAATTTTCTATTATTTTAACTAGAATAAGAGCGATGTTCAAGGACCTAAATTAAATATATTATATATAACATAAATTTAAAAGTGCTATATTGTTTAAGGATTGATCATATAATATATAAATTAATATTAAAATAAAAAAATTGTTTGCACAAAATATTCATTTAACAATTTGCACATAAATTATTCAACAAAAAATATAAAGAAAAATATACAACGACAACATTTTGTAAAATTGACATTTTTTTTCAAATATTAGCTTGCGCATGTTTTCTAGTATTTTTATATAACATAAAATTTTTTTATACTTTATTATTTGATATAATCAATTTTAAGTAGATAAGTTCATATTCATTCATTGATGTGAATATTTTCTATAAACAAATCACGTAAAAACATATTTTTTTTTTTCTTAGAAGATAGTATTCTATAATGTAATTTTAAAGTCTTCTTTAAGGAAAAAAGATTGAGAAAGAAAACACAAAAAACTATTTTAGTATGAAATTATAAATGAACTTTATTAATTATAATATATTAAATTGTATATTTAGTAAGCAGATGTTGTTATGCCAAACGTGAGCGAATTTGGAGATACTTTGGATAATTCGGCTGTTTTTTTTATTATGGAAAGTGTTAACGTATAACACCATAAAATGGAGGGAATAAAAAAATTGCACTGCTATAAAACACAAGGTGCGTTTTGTATTTGTTTATTTTTTTTTAATTTTGAAATACACTAAACGTAGGTTACATTTTGGCATTTCTATTTTTTTTATTTCGTTTTAGGCTAAATGCAGGTTGTGTTTTTTTGAGCCAGAAAATTCAATTTTTTTTAAACCCATAAAACACAGGTTGCGTTTTGCTAGTGTCAAAAACTTTTTCTTGGAAGCCCCAAAACGCAGGTTACGTTTTGTACAGAAAATAATATTTAAATCCATAGGTTTGCCTATATATACGAAGTCCAGTTTCATTTATCTTCATCTTCACTTCTCCTCTTACTCTTTCTTGCATAAAGTCCTTAGTGGTGTGCTTTTTTGGCAGATAACTGTGTCAAAAAAAATAGAGTTAGTTGAGGTTGGAGTTATGGAAGGTGTTACAAATTTGCGAGTATATTATAACGGTGAGGTTATACCAAACACACATGAAAGAGTGACTTTTGTTTGTGAATGTCCGTTGTCATTTGTTATTCCATGTACAATGAGTTTTGTCAAGTTACAAAATGGTCTTTGTAATAATATTCAAAGCAAAATTTTGAAAAGGGTGAGCAATTGATGATTGGATTTTTGACGGTTTAGAATTTTACAAATGAAATCTCGTCGAAGTATAGTCTCTAAACCAACAATAATCCTCTCATACAAAAATTTGTTTGTCACAAGTACAAACCCCTAAAATCTATAAACCGAAGTATTTAAACCTCGGGTCGTCTCTCAAAGGACTTGCAGGGTAGTGTTCTTGTTATTGGTTATGGATTTATTTATTTTGGGGTTTTAGATGAGAAAAATGAATAGTAAATGGTAAGAAAACTTTATTAACAAAATGGTCTTGGCAAGATTTGGTTGTCAAGGGTCTTCATCATTATCACTAGCCACAAGTATCGTAGTTGCAAGGATTAATCCCACTTAGTCATCCTTAAATCAATTAACAAAGGAAAGTCAAGTGAGTTATATCAATCCTAGTCCATAAGTCCTAGCTTTCCACTAATTGGATTAATGAAGGCTAGAGTTAATGGCTATCAACTAGCAATCAATTGGACACTAGTGACTCAAGAAATCCTAAGTTACCTTCTCAAGCCAAGAACATAAAATCCTACTCTAACATCCTCTCAAGCATTTCATCAAACACTTGGAGGGTAATGAAAGAAAGCATTTTTATTTGTAAGAATAAAAGGAATCAACAACCAACAATTACAAAGAATTAACAAAACAACAATCAACAACATCACATTCACATGAATTATCTCAAATTGCATTATTAAAAGAAAACAAAAGAACAAGAATATCTCAATTACAAAACCTAAAGACAAAATAAGAGAAATTACAACAAGAGGATAGGGATAGAAAGAAGAACCAAAGTGTAGCAATCACCACTTGAAGGTAGAAGTAGAAGGAGACTTGAATTAAACCTAGAACTATGAGATCCTAATCTAACCCTAATTCCTAATCCTAGAGAGAAGTGAGAGTTTCTCTCTCTAAAACTAACTCTAACTCCTAAAACTAAGCTAATGATCAAAAGTGTGAAAAGTATGTTGATTCCCCTTCAATACTTGACTTAAATAGCATCAGAAATGAGTTGGATTGGGCCCACAAGGCTCCTAAAACCGCTGGGAACGATTTCATTAAAGTGGGCCACGGACAGAATCGGCGCGCGCGCGCAAAGTGCGCGTGCGCGCCCCTGAACGCGAAGCAACATATGGCAAAATTTATATCATTTCGAAGCCCCGGATGTTAGCTTTCCAACCCAACTGGAACCACATCATTTGGACCTCTGTAGCTCAAGTTATGGTCGTTTAAGTGCGAAGAGGTCAGCTTGACAGCTTTCCGGTTCCTTCATTTCTGCATGAGTTCTCCAACTTTTCATGCTTTCTTTCTTCATTCCCTTGATCCAATCTTTGCCTCCTAAACCTTAAATCACTTGACAAACATATCAAGGCATCTAATGGAATCAAGGAGAATTAGATTTAGTTATTTTAAGACCTAAAAAGCATGTTCTCACTCTTAAGCACAATTAAAGGAGAATATACAAAACCATGCTATTTTATTGAATAAATGTGGGTGAAAGGTGATAAAATCCCCTAAAATCAGTACAAGATAAACCCTACAAATGGGGTTTGTCAACCTCCCCACACTTAAACCAAGCATGTCCTCATGCTTAAGCCAAGAGAAAACAAAGGGCATCAACATTTATTCAATGTAAATAAACTATATGCAACCTAAACTATATGCAATTATCTAAATGGATGCAACTAAATGCAAAATGGTTGTACCTACTTGGTTAAAAATAATTCATTCCTCCAAGGCATACATGCACAAGTAGGGCCAAGATCATATAACGATTCATGAGTCCTACCAATTGAAGTATAAACATGAAGTTCACATAGACTCGCAAGAAGAACGCTTATGAAAGCCGGGAATCATGGAATTGAGCATCGAACCCTCACCGGAAGTGTTTGCACTCTAGTCGCTCAAGTGTTTGGGGTTGATTCACTCAATTCTCCCCTAATCATGCTTTCCAAAATTTGTTTTTCATCCAACAATCAACAATTATTTCAATGCATGCATACAATTATCATGAGGTCTTTTCTTTAGGTTGTAATGGGGCTAGGGTTAAGGTAGGATGCATATTTGGTCAAGTGAGCTTGAAATTTGAATCTTTGATAAGCTTAAATCTTCCCACCTAACCTATGACATCCTATACAATTTCAAAGCTAACCTAACTACCCATTTCTCACTTTTTCACATACTCATGCAATTTCTTTTCATTTCACAACACTTATGCATTGATCTTTATTGAGCTTCACTTTGTTTTGGGGCATTTTGTCCCCTTTTTATTTCTTTCTTTTTCTATATTTTTTTTCTTTTCCTTTTCCATATTATTTTTCTTTTCTTTTTCTTTTGTTTTTCTCATTTTTTCCTTTCTATATGCAAAAATCTCAATGCATAAGGTTTTACATTTGATCAATACATGAGTATGTACCCAATTCCCAATATTTTCCAATAACAATACAAAATTACCCTTTTATTCACCCAATGTCCCAAGATTCCCACACTTGAATGATACTCACACACTATAGCCTAAGCTAATCAAAGATCCAAATAAGGATATTTATTGTTTTTCGCTTTAAGGCTTGTAATGTGCTAAAATAAGAACAAGTGGGTTAAGCGTAGGCTCAAATTGGCTAACAAAGGAATATAAAAGGGTTGGCTATTTGGATAAGTGAGCTAATGAAAATGATGGCCTCAATCATATAAATGCATGAATACAAGGAATAATGGACATAAAGAATCAAACAAATCAAAGATTACCATCATAGGAGGAGAATAATGCACACAAGAAGGAAAATAGGTGGTTATAAAACGTAACCACACCATTAGGCTCAAAACTCACTTGCTTGTGTTCTTAGCTCAAAAATCATGTTCCAAAATAAATTCTATCAAGCAAGTTCAACAAAAAATTTTCAAATTGGTAGGTTGCCCTAAAACGGTTTCTTGGGAAAGAAATCATCACTCTAACCAAGTAGTCCTAATAAGAAGAAGGTAGTAAAATATGTACAATTTCTAACTAACATGCAACCTATCATGCAATGCAATAACTAATCTAACAAAGAAAACTAAGAATTGGTGTTGAAAAGGAAAATTGTTACCCATGGAGATCGGTCGACGACCTCCCCACACTTGAAGATTGCACCGTCCTCGGTGCATGCAAAGAAGAGCAAGGTGGACGGGTTGCTACAATTGATGAGCTCCTTCAAAAAGTTGTGCGGATGACTTGTTTGTTGCCCCATTTAAAAACTTTTCCTTTCCTCCTTCTTGGTGGCCAACCTAAAAGGAAAGAAAAAGAAAGAAAGTTAAGCCTATAACAAAGATATCAAAGCAAATAGAACATAGGCGGGGGCTAACGCCAAATAAAGGTATGGTTCTCTACTACATGGTAGCTAAGCATGTGAGTGAGAAAACAATGTAAGCTAAGGCATGTCATTAAGCTCGATGCAAGAGTAAAGTTAAAGCATGAAGAGTGTATTGAGCATCAAGTTCAAATGAGAAGAAGTGGGTCATGAAAGACAATATGAGGACATATCAATGCACACGGACACAAGAGTCATATAAGATGAAGCATTGATTTAAAAGTTTCATCACCCAACAATATCAAACAAGTCAAGAAGCACCAAAATAATGCAAGGAAGTCTCAACAATTGAGTAGGAAGATGCAACACCATTATTAAAATGACTTAAAAAAATAAAAACATGCTACAAAAACTAAATGAAAATGGGAAGAGTAGAAGTATGCGAATGTGATAAGCAAAAGAAAATGGCAGGGGAGAAAAAAAACTCTTTTTTTTTTACCGACGCGTGCGCGTCATGCACGTTTACGCGTCGATGGGTATATTGGTCGAAGGACGCGTACGCGCCAGGTGCGCGCACGCATGCATCGAGTTAGGCCGGAGGCATAATGTCGGTCCAAGTCTGGCACAACTCTCGGGTAAAAGTACCGGGGGTGCAGATTGTGCAATCGACGCGCGCGCGCACAGTGTGCATGCGCGTGCATTGCGAATTTAAGATCATGTGCGCGTACGCGCCAGGTGCGCGCACGCGTGCATAGACTTGTGCCTCAGGCCCAATGTTTGCACAGTGTAGGCCTAACTCTCGGGTTTTTTGGCTGGAGGTGAAATTTTGCATCTACGCGTACGCGTACAGTGCGCGTCCGCGTGGGTGGTCGAAAAATGCTCAGGTGCGCATACGCGTCATGTGCGCGCACGCGTGGATGGTGTTCTGTTTTTCAAAAATTTTTGCTATGTTTTTGCACCAATCCAAGCCTTTCAATCCTCCAAACAGCTACCAAAACACCCTAAAACCTTATTTATCATATTATACTTCTAACTAAATTTAACAAACCAATAAAAACATGAAATTAAACTAATTCTACCAATATGTACAAAAGATAAAAATGAAAATGAGAATCTACCTACAATGGCAACTCAATTCACTTATTAACAAAACTTAAAGAGTATGGAAAGAGTTTACCATGGTGGGGTGTCTCCCACCTAGCACTTTTAGTTTAAGTCCTTAAGTTGGACTTATGGGGAGCTCTTCTCAAGGTGGCTTGTGCTTGTACTCATCTTGGAACTTCCACCAATGCTTGAATCTCCAATAAGCTCCATTCTTCAATTTCAATATCTTCAAGCTTTGATGGAGTTCTCCACAAACCATGAGCTCCCAAATTTGATTTTCATTGTGCGATCCGGGATCCCACACTTTGTTTTGACACCCGTCCTTAGATTGATCGTCATTATTCCATCCGGGTGGTATGGCCTTGGAATTCTCAAAGAAACTTCCAAACAACTTCCTAGACCCATGCAATTTTGTTCTATACCAACCATTGCTCTTGAATTTTGGACTTGCAACCATTATGAGCTTAAAATGACGTTTCCAACCACTACACAACCCTCTTATACTTTTAACTCCACAAAGAGCTCTAAGTTGACCATCATTTTCAATTAAACCATATTCAAGTGAGAAAGTAAAGCTTAGGGATAAGAATTTTACCCACTTGAATGTTGTTTTGGATGGTGACTTGGGAAGGGAGACCTCCCCACACTTAGACAATGCAAGGTCTACTTCTTTAGGCTCTTCTTTAGTTATTTTCACCTCTTCACAAGCTTCTTCAAATTCAACCTTTTCCCTTTTTCCACATGGCTTGGTGTTGTCTTCAAGAACTTCATCTTGCCCAATGGGAGGTGATTCAATTTTGGATAGGAATTCATTAATGAATGAATCCATCTCTTGATCAACCTCTTCATATTGTTCAATTTCGATATACACCATGCCATTTTCGTTTTCCTTGGGAGGTTGTACACACTCTTCTATAACTTCAACTTCATGTCCAATGGGAGAGGATTCGATTGTAGATAGAAATTCATCCATGATGGAATCCATCTTTTGATAGGCCTCTTCCAAGTCTTCAACTATGACATGTCTTGGAGGTTGCGCACCCTCTTCAACATCAATATTAAGCTTCTTGGAGGAGTTCTCCATGATGCTATATTCCCATGGACTTTCAACATCTCCTAAATCTTCAACCACTTCTCCCTTTTCTTCAATTATCATAGGCTCCTCCAATTGTTCTAGCACAAAATTTGACTCTTCCTTTTCCACCGAATTTTCCGATTTCTCCTTCATACTTTGCTCTTCTTTTGACCTTTCACATGTGGTCATGGAAGTACCTTGAGTGTTCAAACATTGGTGGGCTAAAGTGTGCACCACCTTGGTCAAATTGGTCACAAACTCAAGTGTATCCCGCTTCATGGCTTCTTGTCCTTGAAGTAACAAAGTGAGAGAATCGTCTATTGGGGCTTGGGGTGGATAGGGGGGTTCATTATTTTGGAGAGAGGATTCATGGTAGGAAGGTGGTTCTTCTTGGTAAGGGTATGTAGATGGTGAGTATTGAGGTGGTTCTTGGTTAGAATAATGATAAGGTTGTGGTGGTTCTATAGGTTCTTGCTCAAAATGGTCATAAAAATATGGTATGGATGATTGGTCATATGATGGATATGGATTATAGGAAGGTGCTTGGTATGGAAAGGCTTGTGAGTATGGTTGAGGTCCATGTTGAGGATGAGATTCATAGGCATATAATGGTGGTTGTTGAGTGTCACAAGAAGAGTCATCATAGCCGTTAAATTGACTTGCATTAGGATGGAAATTATACCTATACGTGTCCGGAGGTTGTTGCCAATAGGAGTGATCAATTCCTTGAGGCTCCTCCCATCTTTGATGGTTCCATCCATGGTACATGGTCCCATTAAAGTCCACATTTCCTACAACACAATTAGAACCAAACTCATAGCCATAGTGAGAATTTATTATGAAAAGAGAAAGGAAAACTAACAAAATCTAGTAAACTAGCAAAAGACAAGCTATTTACAATATTCACATATGTACAATAACCAATAACATAACACCATTGCAAATCCCCGGCAACGGCGCCATTTTGATGATTGGATTTTTGACGGTTTAGAATTTTACAAATGAAATCTCGTCGAAGTATAGTCTCTAAACCAACAATAATCCTCTCATACAAAAATTTGTTTGTCACAAGTACAAACCCCTAAAATCTATAAACCGAAGTATTTAAACCTCGGGTCGTCTCTCAAAGGACTTGCAGGGTAGTGTTCTTGTTATTGGTTATGGATTTATTTATTTTGGGGTTTTAGATGAGAAAAATGAATAGTAAATGGTAAGAAAACTTTATTAACAAAATGGTCTTGGCAAGATTTGGTTGTCAAGGGTCTTCATCATTATCACTAGCCACAAGTATCGTAGTTGCAAGGATTAATCCCACTTAGTCATCCTTAAATCAATTAACAAAGGAAAGTCAAGTGAGTTATATCAATCCTAGTCCATAAGTCCTAGCTTTCCACTAATTGGATTAATGAAGGCTAGAGTTAATGGCTATCAACTAGCAATCAATTGGACACTAGTGACTCAAGAAATCCTAAGTTACCTTCTCAAGCCAAGAACATAAAATCCTACTCTAACATCCTCTCAAGCATTTCATCAAACACTTGGAGGGTAATGAAAGAAAGCATTTTTATTTGTAAGAATAAAAGGAATCAACAACCAACAATTACAAAGAATTAACAAAACAACAATCAACAACATCACATTCACATGAATTATCTCAAATTGCATTATTAAAAGAAAACAAAAGAACAAGAATATCTCAATTACAAAACCTAGAGACAAAATAAGAGAAATTACAACAAGAGGATAGGGATAGAAAGAAGAACCAAAGTGTAGCAATCACCACTTGAAGGTAGAAGTAGAAGGAGACTTGAATTAAACCTAGAACTATGAGATCCTAATCTAACCCTAATTCCTAATCCTAGAGAGAAGTGAGAGTTTCTCTCTCTAAAACTAACTCTAACTCCTAAAACTAAGCTAATGATCAAAAGTGTGAAAAGTATGTTGATTCCCCTTCAATACTTGACTTAAATAGCATCAGAAATGAGTTGGATTGGGCCCACAAGGCTCCTAAAACCGCTGGGGACGATTTCATTAAAGTGGGCCACGGACAGAATCGGCGCGCGCGCGCAAAGTGCGCGTGCGCGCCCCTGAACGCGAAGCAACATATGGCAAAATTTATATCATTTCGAAGCCCAGGATGTTAGCTTTCCAACCCAACTGGAACCACATCATTTGGACCTCTGTAGCTCAAGTTATGGTCGTTTAAGTGCGAAGAGGTCGGCTTGACAGCTTTCCGGTTCCTTCATTTCTTCATGAGTTCTCCAACTTTTCATGCTTTCTTTCTTCATTCCCTTGATCCAATCTTTGCCTCCTAAACCTTAAATCACTTGACAAACATATCAAGGCATCTAATGGAATCAAGGAGAATTAGATTTAGTTATTTTAAGACCTAAAAAGCATGTTCTCACTCTTAAGCACAATTAAAGGAGAATATACAAAACCATGCTATTTTATTGAATAAATGTGGGTGAAAGGTGATAAAATCCCCTAAAATCAGTACAAGATAAACCCTACAAATGGGGTTTGTCAGCAATCTTTTATACAGAAGTCCTGTGTAAGTATTTAGTGGGCTAATACAGTTTCAAATATTGCCCATCACTGACGATGCCAGTATGCAGCAGATGTTGTATATTTATCAACAAACCCGATCTCACGTGCCGATGATAGAGCTGTACGTTGAGTTTGAACAGAAGTCGGGGATGGGTATGGTCGGCGACTAGGTCAATGTTGATGAGCTCGGGGATATAGATTAGGAAGAAGATAATAATGACAGCGAAGAGGAATTCGAAGCTAACTATGAAGTCAATGACGAAAATGATGATGGAGACTTAGCAGGCAATCCGGCGGTGCAAAATGAAGCAAATGCGATTGTAAGCCAACACCCATTTGGTGTTCCGTCTTTTATGCGAACTCTAGATCTCGAAGTCATACATGCCCCAGAATTTCCTGAGTATGTGAATACGGGTATGTTATGATTATTAACTCAAGTTTCCTATGGTGCTTATTTTATTTGCCTTGTCTGACTGATGGTGGTGCGCATGTCGTAGGTGAAGGCAACGTTGCGGCGGAAGATGGCGAGTTTAGTGTCAGAATGGAATTTGGTTCAAGAGAGTCGGTGATATCTGCAATCAAAAGCTACACCATCTCTAGAGGAGTTGATTACACTGTGTATGAGTATGAGCCGCAGACATTCTATGCAAAATGCAAGTGGTATGATGCAGGGTGCGACCGGCTTATCCGAGCTAGCTTGATTAAAAAAAAAGCTTGTTGGGAGATCAGGAGATACAATGGCAAGCACACGTGCACCATGGGCACGATTTCACAAGATCATGCCAAGTTGGACTCAGACACAATTGCAGATGCCATTAGGCCGTTGGTCGAAGCAGACCCTCGATAAAGGTGAAGCTTGTTATTGCAGAAGTTCAAGGCAGGTTCAACTACATTGTGAGTTACCTCAAGGCTTGGTTGGCAAAGCAGAAAGCTGTCACAAAAGTTTTCGGTGATTGGGAAGTTTCTTACCAGACTCTGCCAGTATAGTTGAAAGCAATGACATTAAAGATGCCAAGGTCTCGTGTTCAAATTAAAATGCTCCCCGTTTACCGTGAAAGTAAGAAGATTCAAGGTGTAAGAGTTATGCGTTGCATTTTTTGGAGCTTCTATCCGTGTATTGTAGCATTCAGACACTGCAAGCCACTGGTGCAGGTTGATGGCACGCACCTGTACGAAAAATATAAAGGTGCACTTCTGGTAGCGGTTGCACAAGATGGGAATCAAAACATTGTGCCTATTGCATTTGCGATTATCGAGGGCGAGATAGCAGACGAATGGGAGTTTTTCCTAACCAATTTCCGGAGATATGTGGTTACCATTGATGGTGTGGGTATTATTTCTGACTGCCATACCTCCATCGATGCTGCAATAGCTCGCAGTAATGGTGCATGGTCACCACCAAGAGCATGTCGCATGTACTGCATCAGGCACATCGGGTCCAACTTCTTAAGGAGGTTCAAGACTCCATATTTGCATAAACTCATGGTGAACACAGGTATTTCAACTCGCTGTTATGGTTCTATTCATAGTAAATTTGTGGCATCTGCTTATGATTAAATGGTTTGTTCAACAGCCTATTTTAGGACGGAGCAAGAGTACAACAAAAACCACCAAAGGCTTAAAGAGCGGGTTGAGGCATATACTCAATGGTGCGATGAAATCGGTGTTGAGAGATGGGTGTTGGCATTCGATGGTGGTCATCGTTGGGGACATATGACGACAAACTTGGTAGAGTGCATAAATTCTTTCCTGAAGGGTGCACGCAACCTTCCTGTGACTGCCCTTATCCTGTCAACTTTCTACTGGCTGAATGAGTTGTTCACTCGGAAGAATACCAAGGCTCATGAGTGTCTCTGCAATGGATTCACATATTCAGAATTTGCAATGAAGAGAGTTGAAGAAAGCTTCCGACGTGCAGGAAACATTGTGGTCAACCGGTTCGACAGGCGCAACGAGATGTTTGAGGTTTGCGAAATACAATATGGTAACATTTACACTGTTAACCTTGCGCAACGACACTGCGACTGTGGCCATTTCCAGGTCGAGCGACTTCCATGTCACCACATGCTTGCATATTGCGCCAACCAGTGTCTTGATTGGCAAGTGTACGTGCACGATGTGTACAAGATGTCTGAAATTTGCAAGGTTTACAGATGCGAGTTTGTTCCGATGGATGACCCATCTACGTGGGATAGAAGCGAATGAGCGAAGGTGATCGCCAACTGGATATTGAGGCGTGCGACAAAAGGAAGACCAAAGTCAACCTACTTGAATGAGATGGATTCGCGGGATATGCGTGGTCCTCGCTGGTGCACTATATGTGGACGCGAGGGACATAGTAGCAGCCAATGTTCTCAACGCGCAGGTCCAAGCTTCGCTGGAGGTGATTAATGGTTAAGGTTTTCAATGTAACTTTGTTATGACCGACTCACAATTATATGTTACTTTTTTTTGTTACCTCGTTATTTAATTTTTTAGAGAACAAACATTTTGATCCAAACATAGTTATACGAGAACAAAGCTAAATATGTCATAAGAATAATACTGAACAGAATCATCTAAATATAAGATACGACACTGAATACAACATTGAATACAAGATCAACTGCAACAGACTACTTCATCGGTGCCTTCTTAGAATACAAGGATGGGGTGTATTTGTCCGGAGGCGCAGTATGTGTCCGTAAGTTATACAGATGATAGTCACAGGTGAATCCTATACTGCTGTGGTTCATCGACGCCAACCTCTTCACCTGCAACTCTATCTGACAGTCACAGGTGAATCACATACTGCTGTGTGTACCACTCGTAGTACACTGAGAGAGAATGAAAATCAATAATCTCCTCGCCAAACTGCAATGTGTTATAGCGGTTAAATCTCCACCTGTTAACCCATTGACTGTAAATCTGTCCCTAGTCATGGTTTTGTGCTCCTGTCAACCGCTTGCAATGATCACGACCAATGTCGAAAGCCGGGTTTGGTGGAAGCTGTTGCATCCCGAACTGTCGTTGCACTCGGGTTGTCGAGTGCGATTCTATGCACTCGAATGACACTAGCGGTGACTGGGTGGAACATATAACCATATGGGCAATGAGGACATCCGGAACCCCCACTCCCATATACGGTCGCCATATAGACTACACATTAGTTACCAACAGGCTGATTAGAAAAATTATTCTTCTGAATAAAAATATTGGACATTAATGGTTACAACTTACATCGTCAACTCATATGTCGTCGAGTCCTCGCCTAAAATACGCAGTAGGCCTCCGTATATATCTTGTATGTCGGTGCCAATGACTCCACCCAACAACAAACAGAATAATAATAATAATAATAATAATAATAATAATAATAATAATAATAATAATAATAATAATAATAATAATAATAATAATAATAATAATAACAATAAAAAATAATATCATCGCGCAAGTGGAACACCAAGATCGTCGAGCTGATCGCGGGGTATAGGTGCCAAGAACGGCATACGCTCTCACGTTCAAACAAAAAGTAGTATCAATGGGCCATCCATCTCTTTACAGTTGTATCGTGAAGCACGACACAACGATCTGTATAGGTGTGCCAGACTGGCTGCCCCCAACTATATCCGGAAATCCGGTGAAAATCCCGAAGTAGCGGTAGAAACTTTGAGTTCAATGAAGTAGTCGACTTATCCGGAAACACAACTGCTCCGAGCACGTAGAAAATGTGCGCCCGGACGTACCGCTCAATAGACTCCTGAGTGTCACACGACTCGGTGTCTATGCACCGCCGGACCCATTGAATATTATTAACCTTTCCTAACACGTGATCTTGCGGACCAGGCTCCCAACCAAAACACGAAATGCAGTTCTCCACAAAAAACTGGTGACTGCTGTCTGATCTACCCGTAACGGCCTCCCTATTAATCAAAATACCAAGAATATAGCTCACATCTTCCAGCGTCACCGTCACTTCACCGACCGGAAGATAAAATGTGTGAGTCTTCGGCCTCCAGTGTTCCACCAAGGCACTCAGCAGTGTAGAATGACCTCTCATTTCGCCTACTCGCGAAACATGTTGAAACCCAATTAATGTCAGTGCCGCTGCAGCTACCTCGTTAAAAGTATCTGACGGATCAAATTTCCTGGACAATAAATTCCTGATAGCTTGCAAAAAAAAATAGTAATTATTTAAATTCTATATAATATCAGTTAATAATTTATTTAAAAACTTTGTGTTATTAGAAAATACATAACAACTTATTATTATTATCATTATTATTATTATTGTCATTATCCTAAACGGTATTTTATTATTATATTAATATAATAACATTAATAAATTATTAAAAAATATTAACATTTATTTAATTAACAGTATTATTTATTTATTTATTATTAAAAAATAATAATAATTTATTATTATTGTCCTACACATTACTATTATAAAAATAACTTATTCTCACTATCATAATAATTACTCAAATATAATATAACAAAAATAACAATAATAATAACCATTAATTATATTATCACTATCTTAAACGATATTTTATTAATAAACAGTATTACTTATTATTAGAAAATATTAATAAATTATTAAAAAATAATAATTTTTTTAAAATTAAACATTGTTAAAAAACCCCGTTTGCTAAATAATATTATTATTATTACACAGTATTATTATTAAAAAATATTAATAAATTATTCTCGTTATGATACCCACTACTATAAAAACAAACGATGATGATGATGATGATAATATAATAAAATAACAGTAATAAAAAGAGTAAATCGTAATGAGAGATAAATAATAATATTAATAACCACAATAGTACTAATTACAACACAAATAAATAAAATTCGAATAAATATGTATATATTCATCGTTAAATATTAAAAAAATTACATACCAATTGAGGATAATCCAAAAACTCAATAATATGTTCTTCCGGTTTGGTAAAATTTCGCACCATTTTTTCTTACTGCACTGTATACTTCTTATTTTTTCACACTTTTTTTTTCACTCTTAACCCTCTTCACTCTATTTTCCTCACTCAAGTTCAACTCTTCCTCAGCATAACTTACTTCATTTTTTTTACTTTGCTCCCCTAGCCATCTCAATCATGGTTTTTAAAGACTTTTGTGAACACCCTCCGTGATACGTGGTGCACATGCAGCTAGGAACGCTGCAAAACGCAACCTCCGTTTGGCTGTGCAGGGCTGACAAATGCAACCTGCGTTTTGCTTAGCCCTATGCTGGTCAACACTGCCCCTCTCAGCATGCAGGCCACGTTTCGTAATCTGGTTTCGTTCCCCAGTCCAATCGCAACCTGCGTTTTGCAGGAGCTAAAGATTTTTGTTTTTATCGTCCGCAAAACGTTACCTGTATTTTGCAAGTCTCTGAGCAACGCAGGTCCACATTGGTGAAAAACTCACCATGCATCCATATTCAAGGTTATCACCATTATTTTCTCCATAACCAAATTAATTTCCGGGATAATTCATCTGAAAGATTATGAGATAAAATAATAAAAGAAAGAATATTATTGAATAATTTAAATAGATCAAATAGTATATATGTTGAATATTTGTAATTAAAATTGTTATTATCACAATTTTAATATACATGTTCATTGTATTTAACCGTTATTTTTTAATTTAATTGAATAATGATATGTATTAAATTTAATTAATTAAAAAAATTAAAGTTTTAATTTGTTGTGTCCATTTAGTGGCATATCATTCCTGTGTAAAAATATAATTATTTTTTATATTTCAAAATTGTGAAATTGTCATTTATATAGAATTATTCACATGGCACAGCTACATGAAGTAATATGGCATAAACTCATTCTATAATAAGTTGGTATTATCTTTTATATGATATGCAAAAAACTAATGCTATAACATTTTTGTACAATTCTTTTTAGATAACAAAAATAAAAATTAGTACAAGAAAAATGCTGAATATCGTCGAATTTAGCGTTGTGAGTGAGCGGTGGGTTTATCGACGGATTTGGCAATAAATTCGTCGGTCAATATTTATTAGCAGGATTCAGTATTCGAACGAAAAATTCGCTGGTAAAAATTAGAGGAAAAAAAAGTTGACACAATAATTACCGTCAGATTTAGGATCGAATTTTCCAATGGTAAACCAAATTAGTGTAACGCTGCATTTTGGTCAGTCACTGATTCGTTAACGCTAGGTATATCCACCAATAATTTTACCCTAAATTAGAACTGAAAACCCTTTCCCCCTCATTTCGAATTACACACACTCTCTCTGTCTCTCTCCTCACCTTCTCGCCTCTCACTCTCTCTCTAACCCTCTTGTCTCTTCTATCTCCGACAGTCCCTCTCCCCTCTTTTCAAATTACACACTCTCTCCTCACCCTCTCGTCTCTCGCTCTTTCCCTAACCCTTTTGCCTCTCCCATCTCCGGCATCCCCCTCCTCCAATAGCCCTCTCTCGTCATCCGTCTCTCCTTCAAGCAAGTTTTGACGCAACTTTGATGATCGATGTCCGCCGTCTCTAGCTTTGGCAACAACATAGCGTCACTGCAACTCCTTCCCATTTCTTCATTTTCTTTTTGTTTTTACAATCCAGGTTCTTAATCAAACCCCTTTATCAATTCTGTTTTGTTTAGTTTTAGTTTCATTAGTTTGATTTTTAGTTAGTTAGCTTAGAGTTATTTTCTATTTTAGTATATTTAAATGGTTAAGATATGATTAGAATAAGTTATTACTAGGTTTTGAGACTGCTGGAAGTGTTTTGAATTTTCTTATTTTTAATGAATATGTTACCAGAAATATTTGGTTAAATGCTTGATTGTGTTAATGACTTCCCTTACTAATGTCTGGTTTGCTGAAAAATTGTTGTAAAATGGGTTGAATGGTGTTGAATTGACTTTGATTTGTAAATTACTACTTGGTTGGTTTGATCTTGCATATTTGATATTCGTGCACGTTAAGTGTTTGTGAAATTGCTTTTATAAGCATTTTTTATTTTTATCATATGGTTTGAATTAATTATGTATATTTAGACAATTGATTAATCATGATGCATTTTGTTACTTGGTGATGTTTATTCATATAGATTATTGCTTTGATTATCAAGTTTGTGCACTTATGCCTTGTGGTCATACTAGAACCTAAATTGTTTGAACTTGCCTTTAACATGTTTATTCACTTATTCATTTGGCATATTGTGTTGAAATTGTAAAGTTGGATTGTGAGCTTGCCTATTAACATATTTTTAAAAACTTTTCAAGTTATATTGAATCATGTTTGCTATGTACTTGGTTTCAATTAATGTATTTCTCTTACTAAGTTACGTAGCATTCATATTTTTTTGTTTGTTTTAACTTGCGAATATTCTTTATTAACATGATGACAAACAGAGGTGTAACAAATTTATATTGTCTTGTGACTTATGTGTATGTTTGCTGGTATGCTCTTTGCTAACATGATGACAAACAGAGGTGCCACAAATTGGCCTGGTGACTGTAGTAAAGGGAGTGTGTCTACTGATACCCATGGGACTTCTCAATCGTCGCTCTTTACTCCGACTATTCCTGGAACTTTACAGGCAATGGGTGCTACAAGATTAGCCGTTCATCAGCATGGTCCCTGACTCTAACTATGTAGCTTCTTCTGCTACGCCATCCCCGCTATTAGGAAGTTGTCCAACTGCTTCAGCAGAGTAGACTCCTCCACCACCTCCACCCGCTCAGTAGCCCACTACTTTGACGATAACGCCACCTCCAGGGATGGATTTTCTCATCAATAGCATTAGAAAATTTTAATGAATTGGAATGGATTTTTTCAACAATTTTTAATTATTTTATTAAGTATAATCTTTTTAATTATAAACTTTTTTTTTAATGAGATTAAAAAAATATATATATATTAAATGTTAAAAGATCGCATTTCACAAAATAATTAAAAGAATTTCATTTAGGTGATAAAAAAAATCACACTTAATTATTCGTTGAACACACCTTCTATGAAGAAGATTAGAATTTTATTTAACAAAATTAACACAGATTCCCGTTTAATCATTACATTATTCTATAATAGATTGTATTATGGCATTAAAAATGCTAACATGACGTATTTTGTTGTCAGTATGCATAATTTTCTCTTCTCAACTAATTTAAAAATATCTCTTTTTTGTAATTATATAAAAATTAGTATTTAATGAATAATTATACTAATGGTTAATCATTTCAATTATAAATCATTCTAATTCTAATTATACTCCTTGTTAACATTTTTATTGTCAATTATATATAATTAACATTTATATGATATTTAAATTTATGACTTTGTTATGCACGTGTTTATTAATAACACATATTATTGAACATTCCCATAATTAATTTCGTGTGACTAAATGTTATATATAGTATTTTTTATCGTTCACATGAGTCTAAGCTTTTAGAGTCAACGTATTTTGTTTAATTTCGTAATTTATTATTCTTTGAGTATTTCATAGAATAAGAATGTATCCTTCTTTTTTTATCAAAGTTTATCCTTTTAAGGTATAAGTTATAATATTTTTAGGATAAAGTATATTTTTTGTCTTTGAAATTTATTAAAAGTTTCAAAAATATTCCTAAGATTTATTTTGTTTCAATTTTGTCCTAAAAATTTTTGAATTACATCAAATACACTCCTATATTTATATACCAGAAGTGAATGTACAAACGATATTTGATTCTACCTTTTTTGTAGCCTTAAGTTGTAATGAATATAAACACGATCATTAAATTTTTTATGCTTTAACCGGTTCCTTTTCTTTGAGTGAATGTGTTCAAAAATGCTTTAAATACGCTCACAACCTGAAGAACTACAAGTTTGACTCAAAACACAAATCGCTAACTTTTGCAAGTTTGGTGCTCCACATCCATAAGATTCCCACCATTGATCTTAACATAAAAAGGAAATAATATCTCACAATCATAGAAATCAAATCATAAACATATCACAATCATAAAAGACTAATTTTAATAAGAAATTTACTAGGCATCATTGTGCTTCGCTCACGTATTGCAAACTGTCTTCCAAGATCTTGTTCAATATTCTTAAAGATTCTCATCTCACTTGTCAATTTAGAATTTAAATCTGCATCACCGTAAGCATATCTCTCAATGACATCTAGTAGGCTAGAAGTTGTTTGCTTGTACTTTTCAAATTTTCCAGCATTAAATTGAAAAGTTGGATTTAACCAATAACCAGTAGCATGAAGGTTTTTTCGAAGTTGTGAATCCTAACATATATCTAAAATCTTCAAATAAGGATCAACAATCCTCTTTCTTTTTGAAACCTTTTCACCATCTCTTCCTTTGCCTTATAAATAGCTTGATAAAGGAAACTCATTGCAGCTCTATCTTCACTCTCTATAATACGCAATACACGAACAAGTGGCTCAGTAAGCTTAACAATATCAATGCATTGATTCCAAAATTTAGAATCTAAGACTTGATCCACAAACTTTTTAGTTTTGGATTCTTTAGAATAAGCTGAGCTTGTCCATTTTCTAGATGTCACCATAGCTCTGAGTACATCCTTTTGAACTAAAATACTTTGCAAAGCAATGAAATTAGCAAACCTAGTTGGAGCTGGACGAAGTATTTCTCGCTTGCCTGTGAACTTTCTCATCAAGTACAAAGGATGGCAATGATTATAGATATACATCGAAATCATTGAAGCTTGTGACACAGTTTTACTCACTTCATCTAACTTTCTAATATCCTAAAACATCAAATTAACACAATGTGCTGCACAAGGAGACCAATACAATCTAGGAAACTCCGATTCCAACAACTTTCTAGCAGCAACGTAATTTGCAGCATTATCCGTCACTACGTGTACAACATTCTTAGAACCAACAAATAATACAACATCCCTAAACAACTTAAACAAAGCATTAGCAGTTTTCGAGACATGAGAAGTATTAACTGACTTTAGAAAAATAGTTCCTTTAAGACAATAAACCAAGAAATTAATTAAAGTATGCTTACAACGATGAGTCCATCCATCGTCCATGATAGTACATCCAGTTTCCAAATCTCATGATAATCTTCAATCATTTTCTTTACATCTTCAACCAATTTACTCAACAAATGTCCATGAACTCTTCCATAATTTGGCCCTTTATAACCTGCACCCATGTTTTCAATAGCATCCATCATCCATCTCGCAAGAGTAGTATCACACTTCTCCACAATTTCTTTGCTTTGGAGAACAGTTTTGATAGTTGATTGAGCTTTAGGTGTTGCTACCGATGGAAAAAAAGATTGTAATCCCTTGAGTTATTTTTCTTTTCTAGAGCTAGGTGTTGGAAACCTTGATTTTTGTTGTTGTCGCATCTTATTACGTTCAATCTCATCAAATTCTTTTTCAACTTCATCACAAGTATTATAACTTTTTGCATATTCTTCTTGAGTTTTTCTTTTCTTAGTTCAAAGATCTTCAATGTTTTGATTTAATTTGTGTCTCACTACAACTGGCACCTTTCGACATGCCTTAATATCTCAACCTTTTCCAGCCAAATGATGCTTAACCCAGTTAATTCTTCTACCCCTAATAAGCTTCTCGCAATAAATACATAACAAAAGAATTTTTTCTTTATCTATCCACAACTTGTTTACAATGGTCTCATGTAGGATCAGTTTTTCCTCTATTGCTATTTTTTTGGATTCCAATTGTTGCATCAGGAGTTGATCCTTGTTCTTAGAAAATTGGTGTTTCTGATGGTGTATTTGATGAAGCCATCCTAAATTTCTAATCAACCAAGACTAAATGACTAATCTACCAGAATAATATACAACAGCAACCAAATATAACAACAATATATTACATATAACAAGAATATATTACACTATAATAACAATATATTACAACAACAACATAAAATAAAAAATCGAACAATCTAACAGAAATCAACAAGTTATAAACTTATAATCAACTAAATATAGTCAACGTAGATAATCAATATCCTTAATTAATTAATTCTAACTGAAGTACTAAATTATTGAAAATTTGAAATACTGAATAACTTAAATATATCTTCACATGAAGGGCAGGCAGCTTATGGACCGGGGAGACTGTGCTTATTGTTGTTGTCGGCAACAAGAAGCAATTCTGGACAAAGACGACGAAAGTCATCTTGTTTCCCTCCCCTTCAACACTCATATCAATCAAAGATTTTGTCAAAGTTGCCAAAGTAATACCTTTGAAGTTGTCAACAATCTCCTTCTGTTGCTCATTTAGTTTGCTGTATTTAACTTTTTAGAAAAATGATCCCCTATAATATTTTAATATAAACAAATCAGTAAAAAATGTTCAATTCATTTTATGTATCCAAATGAACTTAAAATAAACTAAGGAATGAACCGAAATTACTTAAGGAATAAAAGTTTTTGTCAATACTGAATGAATGAACCGAAATATTTTAATATAAACAAATTAATATAAAAATAACAAAAAGATCAAAAAGGAAAAATACTAATGTAAAAGATAGAAAGTACAATACCGTTAAAATTTATGCCCAGTGCATCTCTTATCTTGGCAAGGGTTATGTAGATTTTGTCATAGCGAGTGTCCAAGCATCCATAATAGAGATCAATGCAAAGAATCAATTCCCTCAAGAGCTTGTGCGAGACATTCAATTCTAGGATATGTCTTAGTGCACCGAATCTCATTTCTTTAACAATAGTTTTTTTTTCTACACTCAATTTGGTGAATACCCTAGCTATTGATCTTGTTGAGCATCTCAAATCATGAGTTTTCTGCAAGAATTTGAAACATTATGTTATGATATATTTATAATACAAAAATAGAGTTGATTTAATGTGTATATGCTTAAATTATAATGCGACTTTTTCTTTTTTGAGATGGTAATCCTTTTCATTTTTGTTGTAAGGAACAAAAAGTTTGGTCAGTACTTAACAGAAGAACCTCACTCAATTCATAAATGAACCGAATTTGGTTCAAATTTGAACAAAAACTAACAAAATAACCACACATGAACAAGTTCAGCAAATTCAAGCAAAATCAAACCAAATGAATGTAAATTAAACTAAGAAATGAACCTAAATTTCTTAAGGAGTAACCAATTGGGTCAATGGATAACAGTAGGATCAAGTAAACCTAACTCAATTCACAAATAAACCGAATTTGGTTAAGATTTGAACAAAAAGTCATAAAGAGTCAATCAGCAAGAAAAATACATTCAATTCATTAATTTAACAGCAGCATCAAGTGAATCTCGGTTAATTCATAAATAAACCGAATTTGGTTCATATTTGAACAAAACCTAACCAAACAACACCACATGAACAAGTTCAATAAATTCAAGTGAAATCAAACCAAATGAACGTAAATGAAACTAAGAATGAACATAAATTTCTTAAGTAATATCAAATTTGGTCAATATTTAACAGTAGTATTAAGTGAATTTAACTTAATTCACAAATGAATCGAATTTGGTTCAGATTTGAACAAAACGTCATAAACATTCAACCAGCAAGAAAAACACATTTCGGTTCATTTCTGTATGCAAATGAACTCAATTAAACTAAGAGATGAACCAAACTATTTATCAGAACCAATAAATTAACAACACAGTTTCATTCGATGCCCTAGTTACGGAGAAAAATAAGAAAAAAATAGAATCAGAGAAACTCGATCTACTAAATGAATGAACTCGATTCACTATAAGAAACGCGAGATTTGCGAGAAATTAATTGAATATAATAACAATAGTTTTCTCAGTACCTTGCGGAATCTTTGTTCTTGTTTTTGTGTGTTTTTTTATGAATTCAAACACTCCATCAGATTTTGCAGTAGTTTCCACATCGAATTTGAACGATTTTTGAGAGATTTTGAGAGAGATTTGAAATTTCTTTGTTGCAGTTTTGAGTTGGAAGAATGAACGCTTTTTCATATTATAGCGCGAATTGAACGGGTAACGTTTGGAGTTTCCGGCGCATGTAACACGCTCTCATTAATGAGAGTGGATTTTTTTAGTATTGAGCCTGCTTGATTTGACTTAGACACAAAATGCTTAGATGTGTAGTTGGCATTTTTTTTTTTTAAACAAAGAGCTCAACACACTAGAGTAGAGCATATAGAATCAGTCAAACACAACAAACAGATAATGAAGCACAAACACAACAACACAAGAAAATATCTCCATGTCATCTTCGGTCAATCTATCAACAACAAAGGGGATCCACACCTCTTCACTCGTTGCAGTTAAGGAAGGTCATGTTGATAGTTTCTTCTACACACTTGCTGTTATTCTGAAAAATCCTTTGATTTCTTTCCATCCAAATGTTCTAAATGATCACATAAAAGCATAACAACCACTGCTTTCGAACCTCTTTTCTCCTCGGCTCTTCTGTCCAGCTCAAGAAATGTTCCTTCATTGAACCTGGAAAAGACCACTGACGGCCAAACACAGACATCCAAGCATTCCACACCTGCCAAGCAAATTCATAGCCAAGAAAAAAGTAGTGGACCTATTTAACATCTTTGTTACATAAAACAGATGCATTATCTTCCTGACTAATAATCCCAAATTGAGTTAGTCTTTCCTTCGTATTCACCCTGCCTATCAATACAAACCAAGTAAATAGTTTCACTCTTGGTGGTACTAAACCTTTTCAGACGGTCTTGGTGAAGCTGTAATTGGTAACATCCTCTGGAAGCATTTCCTCCTACAACACTTACACAAATGAGTTAGTCAAAAAAATACCATGTCTGTTATATTTCCACACAACTCTATCCTCTCTATTATTCACTAGCCTCATAGGTCTCAAAGTTTCGTGTAACTGACTCAGGAGATCCAACTCCTATTGAAATAGCTTTCGCCCCCAATGGAAGTTCTAAATCCACTCTAACCCATCCCAAAACCTACAATTCCCTATTATTGATCCATATTGGTTTGAAACAGAAAAGAGCCTGGAGAACTGATCTTTTAAAGAGCCACAAAGTAACTAGACATCCTCCCAAAACTGGGTCCTTCGCTCATCTCCAACTTCCATAGACAAGCTAGTAATCATCTTATCCCTTATATGTTGCTCCTTGAATTGTATTTGGCATATATCCTTCCATGGTCCTCCTCTCGTAGGTAGTACTTGAGTGGACAGTAGCTCATTCGGATTCAAATTATTACAGGAGCACACCACCTTCTTCCATAACGGGCACTCTTCCTTTGCAAACTGCCACCACCACTTAAACAATAGTGCTGTATTACGAATCATAGCATCTCCAACTCCCAATCCACCTAACTTCTTCGGAGCCTGCACCACTTCCCATCTCACTAGTGCCATACCATTCCTACCATCCTCCTTACTCCACAGGAATCTTCTCTGCAAGAAAATCAACTTCTCAGTAACAATCTTTGCCATCTTATATAAGCTCAAATAATACACAGGTAAACTATTTAAAACTAATTTGATCAGCACCAACTTTTCAGCTTTGTTTAGCACCTTAGGTTTCCAAAGACTCAGTTTCTCCTTTACTTTGTCTATAATAGGCTTCCAGGTCTTCATCAACCTCGAATTTGCTCCTAAGAAGATTCCAAGGTATTTGATTAGAAGGGTATCTTCCTTACAACCCAATAAGCTACACATACGATGTACCCACTGCTTGCCACAATTGATTGGAATCAAACTGGACTTATCGAAATTAATACTTAGTCCTGACATTAACTCAAAGCATCGTAGAAGCCGCTTGTAGTTTTTAATAGTCTCCTCTTCTGGTGGGCAAAACAGGATAGTGTCATCCGCAAATTGAATATGTGACAACTCTAAACTATCTCTCCCAACTACCAATGGTAAAATACGTTCGTTCCTAATTGCCACACCAACCATTCTATGCAAAACATCCACAATTAAGATAAACAAAAAAAGAAAAAGTAGGTCTCCTTGTCTCAAACTCCTTTCTATTTTGAGTGACTTAGATGGCAAACCATTTACCAAGATTGACATAAATATTGTGGTCACATACTCCATAACTCATATCCTTCGTTTACCCCCAAATCTCATCTTTTACATAGTTGGTGTTTTGAGAGAATAGTTGGATTTTTTTTTCGGCAAGATTTTCATTTAAGAAGACTTATGTATGTAAGGTTGATGCATTATTTAAATTAACTCTGATGTATAAATATTTTAACGATTAATTATAGATATAATTGATCTTTATAATTAAATTAATCGTGTCAAAATTCAGATGTCTAATAATGTATTATATTACAATAGCAAAACTATTTGATTCAACCGTCCACTATCTTGAAACAAAGGAAAAAAAAAATTGCTGGTGGGAGTCGCTTGATGTACTACTTCGGCCATGAGCCTCAACTGGAATTGTAAAATCTAAATAAGTGAATTTGTTCAAGTCAGTGGTAATCATACACTCGGTTCATCAGCTTGAAATGACAAGCTTTAATTTACTTGTTAATATAATATTCGCCAATTGAAGTCTTAAAGGCCACTTTTATCTTTGATTGATATCAAGCATAGATAGTCTGTATAATTATCATAATAATAGTAATAAAATTGTTGATCAGCAGGTCAATCTCATCATCCATCAGATTAGCAAACAATTTACAATGGCAAGTTAATTAATTAACAAGAAAGCAATGGAGACAACAAAAAGCTAAGGGTTTGATGCATGGCATCCTTCAAAGTCCAGAAACAGCTAGCGAGCGAGCATCTCTTAGATTGATAGCTATCTTAGATTAAACGTACATCTCCTGAATCTGTCTTAGCTTCAATCCCTTACATTCTATATCACCAACAATCAGCAATAAGTAAATCCATATACTTATTATGCATTGCACATACATATATTTATTAATTATAAAATCTACCTTTTGCGCTTGGACTTGAGGGAGGTAACTGATTGAGAGTTGCTGTGCCAATTGCGTTTCCTTTGGTTGATGAACCAGTTGTTGATTTGCTTCAGCTGCAACCCTGTCTCCTCCACTAGTTTTGCCTTGTCATCTTCCTGCATGCACAATGATTAATTAACAATGAAGATATGTAATGAGATGCATGGATGCATGCATATATACATACAGTTGGATAAGGCCACTTAGCATGCTGCTGCCACCAGTTCTTCAAGACAGAAGTGGTGTCACCGGGTAATTTGCCAGCTCTACGTTTCCTCAGGATTTCTTCCCTAACATCTTCAATCCTTGACTTGAATCCTTGCTTCAGCTCAATCTTGAGTTCTTGACGGACTCTTTCCATCAGTGACCTTTCTGATTCCGTAGGGAGTAAGGGACCAAATCCCATCATGTCATCACCACCACCACCACTCGACTGATCCAAACAGAAATCCATCTGAAATTCATCTTCATCATCTGACATTGTTGCCCCACTTCCTTCTCCCAGGCTCACTCCTGATATCATCAATTTTATATATACACTTATTAATTTCTGCTTATAAAAGTATAGTTTGAAGCACTTTATCATCCTTACAATTTTTGTCTGCACATCTCAATCATACATAATTACATATAATAAATAGCATACTCTAGGTCACATTAGGCATTGACTAAGCCAACTACAACATTTATTTTCACCTAAAGTGGGTTGCACGCCTAAAAGTACAGTTGAACGTCATCTTCATGCCTAGCTAATTAGATAGTAATTATATTGCATCCATAATTATGAGCTGCATATATAGTTTCATAGCTTCTATTTCTTTTTTTTATTAGTTATATTTAGTTTGTGTTTCTATTTCTATTTTTAGTATTTTTATTTTAAAAAATTTATAAAAAAAATAAAAACATAAAAAAACACAAGCAAAACACATTCTTAAATATGTCAAATTTAATACATACCAACTAATTTAGAAACAATTATTAGCTCAATCAATCAATCAAACAACCAAGCATTATTTAAAATGTATTGTCTGATACCTAATACACAACAATAATCCTAAATATATCTCAATACCTAATAATATGGCTAGTAAAATAATTAAGAAATTATTTGAAGCAAAAGATATGATTTATTTAAAAAGATAATTGAGACGTGTAGAATCTAAAAGTTGATATGGCCGTTAGGTATAAATGACATTATAGATAGACATTTTCAGCTAGACATACAGGCCCTATCACAAATTTATTAGAACTAAAGGTACTAATACTATTTAACATGCACGTTTTAGTGGATAAGTAAAGTTTTATCAATTTGAAGAGGCTCTTCTAGTCTAGTGGGAATGAAGGGGATAAAAAGGAAAATAAAGTATTGCTGACAAGTCACGGGAAGTCAAGAGTAAAAACTTTCCCCCTTGGTTTACCCTTCTGATTTTTGTGAGTTTCGAGTGCATACACGTTTATGACTAAGATATAATTAACAGCTAATGCTATTAAAATTTAAAAAAGAAATTTGAGTAAAACAACATCATTGTTGATTATATATACATGGTTCAATGTGCATGTGTGATAGCTCCAGCTGTATGTGTTAAGTAACAGACTTGTTTAGGTGCTGTCATTTGTCAACAATAACTAACCACTTAAACAACTTATAACTATTGCTAACTAAAAGAGCCAACTAAAAAACTAACTGATAGATTGATCCTAACAGCATGAAAGCTCTTGAAAAGTTTTATATATATAGCAGTTTATTTCTTGATTGAAAAGCATTTGACTGCTTTGCTTTGGAGGTACATTATAGAGCCCGCTGGTTACTTACCTTTGTAACTTGGAAATGGGATTATTTGGATAATAAGTAGCACTAATATGATTTAATCCGAATATGGATGGGAAAGGGTTGCAGTGGATAGATAGGAATATTCTATTCATGGTACATGCATACACAAAAATCAGAAAGAAAGGCTGATGATTTTGTGATTATCTCTTCATCAACAGTAGTTGTAGTTCCATTCCCATCCCACACTGTTCCACTCTAAGTCGTTACTGTTTTCTATCAGCCTTTAATCATTGATTGTCATCTTCTATCTCCTTCTTTGTCTCATTACTAGCTATATCTATCTATGTGTGTGCTTCATCACTTGCGTGCGTATGTATGTATATATATATTTTATAAATTAAATAACCAACTTAATTAATTAAAGCAAGGTAGTTGTTATGTAAGAAATTTGATAAAACTAAAATGGGGTGAAATTAGAAAAGAATACCGGTGAGAGCTTGCAAGGTATTTTCAATATCACGGCAGGCCATGACAGCCTCGACGGCATGGACTCTGACATGTTGCTGAAGCTGCTCTTTGAAAGTACACAACACTATCAAGTACTGAGCCTGCGATATTAATATACACATATATTACTAAACAAGAAGAACAATTAATTAGGCAGAAGAAGTAGAAGGGAATATTAATTACGAGGAAATTATCAAGGTCTTGACGGTCGTGAGGAGAGAGAGAGAGTGTGTGTTGAGAGACATAGGAGCGAAGAACATGGTGTGATTGTGATAGCTGTGCGTCTATAAGTGGAAGCTGGTCTATTGGCGTTGCAACTCTCAGGCACGCCACGTGTGCTGCCAGAACCTGCTCGTACAGCGGGTGTGTTGCTATCTCCGCCTTCAGCTGCCGCTGTTGCTGCTCGCCGCCGGACCCTGTTGCTGAAGACATCTCTCCTCCTCCACCCATCATACCCAAGCTTGGTTCTTGCATCATTACTCTTTGAACCCAAGGAGGTGGTGTGATGATAATAAAGGCAAAAGGTGTTTGAAGAGAAAGAAAAAGAGATTCAGAAATATGAGAGGAAAAAAGCTGTGTAATTGAGGACCACTCTATGTATATGCTGCTGCTATATATCTATGTGTATCGTATCATCATATGTATGAAAGAGAAAGAGAGATGGATATATAGGAAAGTAGTCTTAGTCTGTGTCTGTGTGTGTGTCTGTGTCTCAGAGAGAAAGAGAAAGAGAGAGAGTTGGTGGTATCGTTTTTCGGTGAGGTGTGTGTGTGTTAGTATAATATAGGGATCTGAGACACACAACTTTCTGCACCACTTCTGATGGGAACAAAGATCTTACATACACATAGAAAGAGGAACCAAGCATTAGCATTTAAGACTCCATTCTTATTTGCGTGTTAGAGATTGAGAGCGAGAGAAAGACGAAATCACAGAGACACACTCTCTATGCTGCAGAATCATTATTATCAAACTCCATACAAGAACCACCCAACAAAATTTTAACTAAAAAAACGAAAAACAAAAAAATAAGCAGATAAAGCTGCTTCTCACCCCTGACATTTTTCTCTCTTTTTCGGTTTTTCCTCCTCCATTTAATTCCTTATTTCTCAAATTGAATTATTGGCTTAACGTTATTAGGTACTACCTTAATTATTATCAGTTCGGTTGGGTTATCACCTATCCCTATATAAATTGATTTATTTGCACATGGTTTACGCTTATACGCGTTAAGCGTTGTTGGTTGGTTCTGGTCACTGTAACATTCATTGTTTCTTTTCTTTTGGTGATGACCTCTTAGCCAATTATAGATAAATTACAACCATATTTTAGTTACTTAGCTAATTAAAATTTTTGAGATTTAACTTATATAATATTTACTACTTTTTTACATTATTCTATAAAATACACTAAAAATTCTTATGTAACATAGCAACATTGTCATCCGCTATGTTGTTATAACAATGTTAAAGAGAAAACTTACATAAATTTACTTACTTTAAAGACATTAATTAATTAATATTGATGTACCCAAATAAAGACATGAGTACGGCAACTGAAAATACAGCATATGATGACTTTCAGTAGCTGAATCAACATATCAATACTTTTTTTGGGGTATATTAACAAAAATATACATATAATATCATGTATATTACCGTAATCCTTTACCAATAGATAGACCCACTAGGGGTTTAATTTAAATCAAATAAAAATATGTAGGCACTGAAAAATTAGGCTTAGATGACCATTATTACTTCAATTATCAAACGGGCAGACCAACTTAATGTCTACTAAATGCAACAATCGTTAGTTGTACCAAAAAGAAAAACAAAGCTTAGTTAATATAGTATAATTTAATGTTTATAAAATAAGAAAATAATGTTTTAAGTATACGCAACCTGAAAATATATATATGCTTGCAATTCCAACCAGTAGGTTGAACCAAAAATTATATATGGAGCGAAATATAATAGGGAAATCTCAACCAAATGGAGTGCTCCACTAATCAAAAGAAGATAAAGATATATATCCTTTTTTGTCACCAACCTTTATTTAAGTTTTAATCTTGTTAGTTATGTATAAAGTCGGCTAAAGGTTGAGCTGTCAGTGTTTCTTCTCATTGTTGGAATGGTGCTAACTAAACTTTTCATCTTCCATGCTCTTTACCTGTTATGCTAATATTCCTTTTTCTACTTTTTCCTATATGTATTATTTTTCGTATAGGAAGTGTATATATACCGTAAATATTAATTAAATGAGAGGTTGGATTGTTGGAATCAAAGCAAGAAGGGGAAATGAATCTGCACTGCTCTTTGCTTACGTAGCAACCATCTGTTTGTTAAAACTGAAACTCACCACCAACTATGAAATGAGACTAAAGAGATCTTATAGATTAATTAAGGCTTTAATTAATTCGTCACCCAAATCCAAATCAAATTTGTCAGCTTCACCCACTAAAGATATGTAATCTTCTCTGATGTGAAATTTTTTATCCATCATTTGTCCAACTCTAACCGCATCCATCAAGGGGTTGTATATGGATGTAGGGAATGACAGACAGTACGATTTTGGGAGGATATTTGGTTATTTCATGGTGTTTTTAAAGAGTTGTTTCTAAGATTTTTTTCGGTCTCAAATCTTTAGGTTCTGTTATTAGAGATCGTGAATTTTGGGATGGGTTAGACTGAATATGAAATTTTCAATGGAGGAAAGAAATTTTTTGATGGGAGTTGGCACTAGTAAACCAACTCCATCAGATTTTATAGTCTGTTCAGCTAACATCTGAGAGGGAGGACAGAATGGTCTGAAAATTTGATAGATCTGGTATTTATTTGACTAACTCATTTGTGCAGGTGTTGCAGAAAGCGGTTCTCCCGGAGGAAATAACAAGTTATAGCTTCACAAGTGCAATTTGGAAGGGTTTTGTTCCACCAAGGATTGAGTTATTCTCTTGGTTTTGTTGGTGGGAGGGTGAATACTAAGGACAGACTATGTAGACTAGGTGTAATTAATCCAAATGATCGTACATGCATCTTATGTGGTAAGTCTGTGGAGTCTGCTTTTCATTTGTTTGCTGGTTGTGAGATTTTTTGGCAGGTGTGGTGTGCTTGGCTATTCGCCCTTGGAAGAAAATGGACCGTGTCTGGTACACTCAAACAACACTTTGAAAGCTAGACGAATGCTGCAGCAAGAAGATGTGAGAGGAGGAAGTGGGTGATTGACTTCTTTGCTGTTATCTGGACAGTTTGGCTAGAACGGAATGATAGAATCTTCAGGAATCAAAGCTCGCGTGTGGTGGATATTATTAGTAGATCCTTCTTGCTCTCCGATGAGTGGAGTGGTGGTGAACCCTATGGTTGTTAATGGCAATGTCGAAGATAACTAGGGGTTGTCATGACTAGAGTTGTCGGGTTGTTCTTTATTATTTTATATGCTCCATCTTGTTGTGTTGAGTTTTTTCCTTCAAAAAAAATATAATAATAATAATAATAATAATAACTCACAACAAAACAGGTTTTTTTAAAAATAAAATAAAAAAATAAATATTTTTTTAAATAAGATATTTCAACATTATTTTTCAAAATATGATTTTTTTGTAATAAGGGCAAGTTCGTCGCATCCCCAAATTCTATGTTAAGTTCGACATAGTATATAAACCTAGTGGGACCATTTACTTTTCTCTTTTCTTTTCCAATCTCTCTTCTAAATTCACTCTGGTCATCTTTTCTTAATATCGGTTTGACACCAGCGATATTCATTGCGGACGACATCTTCAATTCCAGGTTAGTAAATAATAGGTTAGTTAGAGTTAATTTTTTTTAACTTAGTTAGAGGTACTGTTTACATGTTAGATAAAATAATTAGTTATAAGTTGCATGTCAGTTAGAGTTACAGAGTTACTGTTAACTGTTTTTATGTTAGTTAAATTTTTTATGTTATTGTTTTTAAGTATAGTTGTTGTTTTGTTATCTATAACATGTTAATTAGTATAACAAAGTAAATTGTTAGTTAGTTTAGTGAGAATAATTAGTTTAAGTTGTAAATCAGAAAGTAATTAGTTGAATAATTAATTAGGTTAAGTTAGACTAAAAACAAACTTGATTAGTAAAATTTAGGATTCAATTAGTTATTTACTAAGTTTTTAAACTGTTTTGGATTTAAATATATATTTTTTATTAATTTAGTTAACGTAAAAGAAATTGAGTTTAGTGTGTGTGATTTTATTTTACTAGATTGTGTTTAGATAGAGCAGTAGTTATTGGGTTATGAAAGTGAGATGTATAGGTTGGATCACACTGAGCACATTGTTGGCAGACTTGATTGAGTGGTACACTTTTTTAACTATTTTATATCTTATTGTAATTAATAAGCAGTGAACTTGTTATTTTATGTGTTCACCGTTCTGATTTTTTCTTATTTTTTGTTTTCGTTTGGTAAGCGCCTCGGATCTTGCGCACCAGACGGAATTTGATGACACGGCCATCGGAGTAGATTAGGCCATATCTTAGACGAGCCAAATTTGAGTATGTGACCTATATGGTCGAGTTCGAGCACGATTGCCCGCTTGCCTCATCTTTGATAGAGAGGTGGAGGCCTGAGTCCTACACGTTTCATCTCCCTGCAAGATGTGGCCTATCAACTGGGACCCAGGATCGACGGTGATCCTGTGAGCGGATACATTGGTGGGTGGGAACAGCACTATCAGGGACGCACCATGAGATTATGTGAGTAGATTTTGGGTGTTGTTCTTGATGCAGATGACAGACAGTCTCAGACGAGGTGGACTGTGAAACTCACTTGGTTTCACAACACGATTTATAAAGAGTTGGAGCAGGACGCCGCAGAGGAACGCCTGATGAGGTACACAAGAGGGTACATCATGGAGTGATAGGAGATCTCATATTCCCATATGCATCTGACTCTCGGGTGCACATAAGGTGACTACCCCTACTGGAGGACCTCGAGACGTGTGGCTGGTTATTGTGGGGGCTGTGCTGGCATTACGAACTTCAACACCATCGTCCTTTAAGTCAACATTACGAACTTCAACATTAGACCCCTCCTGACTATCCTCAAGTGGCATATTTAGATCCACCATAGTCCTTCTAATAGTTCGTCTAACAACTCCACTCAACGGACTATCATCGACAGTATCTGTAGATGATCCTCGGCCACCCACCTCAGCGAGATACACAAATAATTCCAACAGATAAACATTTGTCTATCAGTTGTGCCACGATCTTATAAGCCGTACGTTTTCGTCGTCGCACAAATGGTATCTAATTCAAGACAATAAAAATATTTCTCACAACCGTGATCTGATAAATATAATAATAACAGAGACAATACAACTGTAATATACCTTTTATAAAATAAATTGCCATCTATTTTGGTCGGATATCTGTAGTAAACTTTTTTCACTATTTTTGCCTCTTGCTGCCCGACGGAGTACAATATCAAATTCTTTAAAACTGTAGACTTTCGGTGTCATATAGGTAATTATCGGTTTTTCCGATCTAAAAACAATAGAACCTTCTTCGTCATACATTATTTCACCATCGTAATGAATGGATAACAATGGATTCCTTGACATCATAGAGAAAATGCCAACAGTAAGAGAAAAAAATAAATAAGGATATTGTGCTTTTCTGATCTACTCTCCAACAGACATACTTTTATCTTGGAAACCTATCATATAGTTTGGGGTGCGACAAACTCTATATAAATTATAAAGTTTGGGGTACGGCAGCTTGTCCTTCTTATAAAAAAAAATCGTGTTTTAAAAAATAAAATTAAAATATCTTGTTTGAAAAAATATTTATTTTTTATTTTATTTGAAAAAAAATTCCAAAAAAACAATATTGAAATGTCTAAAAAAATGTTACTAGAAAATAGATCAATAAAAAAAAATCAAAACTCAATAAAATTCGATATTTTAAATTGATAGTCTAAAATCAACATCAAAAAATAATTCTGAGATAATAAATATTAAAATACATTAAACGAGTGTAATAAACAAAATTATAATATCTCATTAAAAAATAAAATTGTTATTCCAATAAGAGAAGAAAAAATATTATAAAAAAATTTAAAAAAATAAGTCTAATTTTTATTAACACAAAATACACAAATTTAATATAAATATCAAAAATATCCTTTTAAATATTTTATCTAACGCGGATCTTATTGTTGTTTTGATTAGACATTAAAAAATAGATAATATTAATATAAGAAGGGAGAAACCAAAACATAAAAGAGAAAAACAATCATAAATTAATCTAAGTATATATCTAATTCTTTTTTCTGACAAAAGGGTATTGTAATTGACTAAAGATAGAGTATAGAAGATAGAAAAGTTGTTAAGTATATTAATATATCGGTATTTCAATAATTTTTAACTATAAATTTTAATTATATAAATTATATATATTTTTTATAATTATTATTCACAATTAAAAATTACTGAAATACGTATATCATACGCTTACAAATTTTCTTACAAGATAAGATAAAAGGAAAACTAAACTAAAGGATACGGATAGAGGCGGCTTTGGGTGGGCTGTGGTTGAATCCTAAATAGTAAAAAAAAAAAAAAAGTAATAAAAATTAAATACATAAAGCAACTGGGTATGAATGGGGGAAAAAATTCATAAAAATCTGAAATGAATATTCTTTCCGCTCTGTTCTTGATTACTTTTGTTTGAAGAGTACGTGTTGCGTTGAAAACAAGGAAGCAAGCATTTTATCCAACGATTTCACGAATAAAAAGCCTTCAAGCAACATCTCTTATTTGTCCACTTATGTTATTCCATTTCACGTTAAATCAACTCATAAAAAATATCTAAGTACGAAGCTGGGAAAAATATCTGCTTTTTTCTTCTAATTTTAATATAAATAAGTGTCAGTATTAATTTTTTATTTTTTACTAAAAATATCTATCTTTTAAGATTTTATTGTGAATAATAATATAGAATTTTAATAAACACAAATAAGAATGAGAAAAAAACAGTTTATTTTTAAATAAATTTAATATTAAGTTCAAATAAAAGTAGAAAAATATTAAAAGTTATTACAATAATAGTATAGTACAACAAAACTCAGAGATACCAAGATCCCAAAGAAATAACAACCCACAACTAAAAAACCAATTACTCCTATTGGTTACAATATCTGCCATAAGAATGATAGGTCTCCACAATCGAAAATTGATCGATGTTGTATATTCATTAATGTGAGAAAGGATAATACACTTGATGCATATCGTTGAAATTTGGATGAAAAGTGACTCGTTTGCACACTATATATATCAGTATATCAGCAGCTTGAGAAAAAGAAAATTAATGGCAGCAAGAAATCAGAGCCTTGTTATGAATGGAAACCTGACCTGACCCTAACTTTGGAGCATGGTAGGTCCAGCACTATATCTATCTATATCCCACGTGATCTTTTTCCCCAGTTTTTCACTTTTCCGTTTGCATGTAACAATTCATGTTCATGTCTAGCTATGAAATTACACACTTCAAAATACAGGACTAGAAATGTTGATTTTATATTAAAGAATAAAAATATATCTAGGGACACAACTTAATGTATAAATAAAGCAACTCAATAATTGAAAGAATAAAGCTTAACTCTCTTGGCTATTCAATCATGGGATTAAGATTTAAGAAGCAGGAGTTGGGGCATGAAATAGCAAGGGATTGACAAACCCATGATTTGACCGTTAACCGTTAAGACATATGTAACCCCGAAAACCTTTATCAAATTATTCTAGCCTGGAAATTTTTAGAAATATTGTAATCCTTCTCTTTGCTTGCGAGCCTCTTATTCCCTTTCACCATATATATGGGGTAAAGAGGTAAATATTAAATTAGTATTCAAAACATTTTAACATTAATAAAATAATACTTGATTTTTGTTGTTAACAAAATTATTTTTAAAAGATTTTAAAATTTGACAAACGCCACTAAACTTGTTAAAATACATTTCCATCAAATACAATAATGACGTAGTCCACTGTATTTTGTTAACCTGGCAAAATCCACCCTAATCCTGATCCCTCTCCTCCCCAACGTGATTGAGAAGCTCAGAGAAAAAGAACAGCCGTGAGCACTCCAATAAACATGTGTGGGTCGGGTATTATTGCAGGAACCATGGTAGAGTAAGAGAGGGAGGGAAACACCAAGAGAAGAAGGAACCATGGTGGAATTGCCGATTGCCTCTTTGGATAACCACCCCGCCATCTTTGTCGGAGAACCGACCCACCATCTTCGTCATTAGAAACACCATCACATTGCTGGAGAAAGAGAGTGAGAGTGCGAGAGCAAGAGAATTGGTTGGAGCGGGGAAGGGGAGTGGGGAGGGAGGGATTACTGATTAGGGTTGGGAGTTTGTTAGGTCATCAAAATACGGTGATTATGTCATCAAAATACGGTGATTATGTTAGTATAGTGTTCGTTGAAGATGTGTTCCCACGAATTTAGAAAAATGTCGGTCAAATTTTAAAATCTTTCGAAAATCACTTTATTAATAACAAAATTCAGATATCATTTTGTGAGCTCTCAAATTTTTTGGATATTAATTTAGTATTTACCTCTAGGATAAATTATGAAAGTGTTTGAATTTTTATTATTTTATTTTTATTTTTAAAATTTTAATAAAAAATAAGAAGTAAAAATAAAAGACAACATCTTACTTTTAATATTTGATTTGTATTTTTATTTTTTAGTATTCTTTTTTTTTTTCTAAAATCTTATAAAAAAAGTGAAAATACTAATTACAATAATCAATTAATAGCATATTCACCATCTACCATTTTTAATTGATCATTGTAATTAGTATGTCCATCATCTACTACTTATTTAAAATTACATAATTTTTTTTATATTATATTTTGCATGAATTTACATTATAATAACATTACTCCTATTTTAATAATGTTACTCATTCTAAAAAAAAATCTTAATAGGTGGCCTTTCTTCTTCGTCGGTGTAAAAAAGCTCAACTAAAATGTTGTATTAGTAGTATATGGTAAATCTTGTCTAAAAGTAAAAGTGATGGAGCTGGGAAGAGAGCAAAAGCATAATGGAAGGGAGAAGAAAATGAGAATGAGAAGAACGAGAGAACATAAGTGTCCAAGAAAAAAAGTGGTGGTGGTCTTCTATGGAGGTAACAGCTGGACCTGCGTCACCATCACAGCTGTAGTACTGTCCTCTTCTATCATTATTTATTTCTTGCGTCCACAATATTACCAACACGATCAATATAAGTGGTCCCCCAACTATTAAATCAAACCTTAATTAAATTCAAATACTATAGTACTATAAAATAAACGAATTGCATTGCTAAGAAGAAAAAAAAAATACAATAAATAAAACCAAAAACTCAACTGCCAATGTACAAATCAATGACCAGTGATCTCACCTATCACTTTCACCTCACCACAACAAACAACACTTCTATCATTTTCAGTTTTTGTCAACAAAACTATACTCTTTAATGATATTATTGATGATATCGTAAACCTTATCCTGCTATAATGAGTAACATGATATGCAGTCAATACTTATTTAATGCCGCCAATTTAAATTTTCATATAATAAATAATAATCTAATTTAAATTATTCAATCAGTACTATCTTGTAATATTTCGTTTATGCAATAAAGTAAAAAAATAACAATTCGCATATCATTTCTAGCGAATTAGTTAATTACCACCACTTAGCACCTCTGGAAACATGTATAACACAAAATGAAACGTCAAATATGAAAAAGTCTCGACGATGTAAATTGTATTTGTAATTACAGAAGGAGAGATACGGCATTCGACAAATTCAACAACACCCTAGTCCCACAAACACCAGCACCGAAAGCTACTATCACATTCTAGATTTATTTGACGAGAAAGGCACGTACTACTGCACTAGGCTACATTTGACACCTTCAAAGAATCGTATTGCATGCCAAGTCTGTTGGCACTTGCTATTCTGCCACAAAACCTAGTCCTATCACAAACAGAATGTTTAATTACTATTAAGCTGAGTTTTCATCACAAGCACATAAAGGGTGCTAAAAAAGATTCATCCCACAAAAAGGTGTATAAAAAAATCACTTAACAGAAAAAATTTTATCTATCTTTTGTTCCCTAGGAAATTTTGTACCAAAGTCCACCGCATCCAACATGGATATCTAACCATCAAGCCGACAACAAAATCTATATCAAATTCTGTAGCTTTACATGAATTATTAGCGAAGGAGGGAGAGAACAAGGTTAAAAGTTAAAAAGGCAAAAAGAGAATTAGCTGGGCTAGGCTTTTCCTCCCTACTCAGCCTCTGAGCTGCGCTGCAAAATCAATCAGCATAAAATGGGGACCGCAACTTTGGTTGGGATGGTTAGAGTAGAGAAACTAATATAGAGCGTGGAGGGAGGTTAAGGGTTGGGATTCCAAGATACACAAGACAAGACCTACCTCTGTGGTCGTAAACACTATATACTACCAATATTTACATTAGAAACATAACCTAATATCACATACATGACACCAGGCATAAAGTTGTTGTAATGAGATACATGGAATCAAGGGCACGCATTTCAAAGTGAAATCTTCAAAAAATTAACTCCTGGTTATGTAATTCACATCACTGTACATTTATCTTTGGCTTTTCCATCTGCTCTGGGTGTTGTAGATCCAGAAGACGATGAATGCCTCCCCGTGTTTCTTGCCACCTGTGAATAACATTTAGTAGAAAGTTTGCAAAAGCTTCCATTTTTAAATTTCAATTATTTAGAGAGCTGGTCATCAAACCAATGCATGTTCCTATTAACCATCCAGACATTTGTCATCGATTTAAGATCTCCATTGAAATTCAAAATTATCAATCAACCCAATTGCACGTATGAGGTACGAAGGCAACAGATACCAGGGATGTATATATCCAAATCATTTCAGATAATGATCGGTTGACAATAATACCATAAATTAATCGCAGCAATAATTGCAAAATAATATTTACCTGTGGACCTGTGATCAGTCTGGAGCCACCAGTGACTGATGATTGTTGAGTATTATGACGTGGAGGCTGCTGCTCAAACTCCTGTTGTTGCAAGGCTATTGCTAATTGCAGATCAGAACTGTCACACAATTACAGGTAAGATCAAAATTAACCATATCATATTGAATAACTTTAATTGAAATTACAACTGGATTTAAAAAGGAAAGGGGAAGGGAGAGCAATTTAAAAGTATGGTGCAAATGGTATGTTCAGAAAATTACTTGATATCTAAGCCCGCCTGTGCAGCACTATCTATACTGGCAAGATAGTCCTGAAATATGAGCAGTTGTCTTTATATCAATGGGAATTCGGTTCACAAGATTAGATTTTATATCTTTTATAATTCATACCATTGAATAGCTTCATATATAAGATTAATTTTGATACTGACGGTATAAAAAAAAAATTTACACTATCATCCAATGATATTTCCACTATTGTGAGAATACTGAGATAGTAGATTGTTAGACTCGTTTGATGATGTGATAAATATATAATTCAAATATTTGCCTAAACTTTTTTTGAACAAATAGTATATACAATTAATTCATAATATTTATTTTTATCAATTCAACCATTGAAGGATAACTATTTATAATCTTGATCATTTACGTCAACACTTATTTTCAAAAGATAAGTACATCAATAAGAATGTCAACAAGAAGTTCTTATTTCAAATTTATGTTAATGTATATAGAAAATGTGTTGAACTATATTCGGTTAACTTAAATGTTATAGACATGATCTATAAGAGGAGCTTTCAATCCAAAAATGATTTTTACAAAAAAAAAAAAAAAAAAAAAAACTTCCGATACAGAAAAGTTATTCAACAGTGTAGAATGATTTTTTGATATATCTTCTCTACATATGAAAAATAACTTTTGAAATAATATACATACAGCAGTGCTGGTCATGACATTACTCTCATCCCAAGTGTTATTTTCATGGCTTTCTACCTTGAATTCCTTAAAGTTGCTGGTCATAAATATGGTATCACCATTGACCTGAAAAAAAAGTACAACACCATCTTAATTACCGTAATTTAATAATGACCTTACTGTTACTTGTTCATAATAGTGAAGAAAAAGCAAGAAATACATCCTCAACATCAGACATCAGTTCATCACAATAGAAAAGGAACTATACGTAAGAAGACACATAAAGTCATTCCAATGGAATAATACACATCCAAGACAACAGCACCTATATGACTTGGACTGATCTTTCAGTACCAAGAAGTTCAGAATACATATGAACACAATACACAGTTCTCACCAATATCAGCATAGAATGAAGGGGAAAAATCATTAAAAATTTATACGGTAACCTGGGTGAGTAAAGATCATTCATCAATAAATAGTGTTTTACCTCATTCAATTTTTCCCACACCAGATCAGGTTGATTTATGTAACCTTGGTCTGTAGCTAGAAGATACAGCTCACCTTCAAACTGTGAATATTAATGAAAACTTCAGGACTGTAAAGACAGACTACGCAAGAAAGAGAATCAACAATTCCCACCACCCCTTATCAATGATGGGTGTGGTACTTTAAGTCAGGAAAAGGAAAACAAGCCTTTTTACTGACCTTAAACATGGTGCTGAAATGATTGTTTCGGAAAAAAACACATAATTCCCGTTCTTTGAGACCATCTTGTAAACAGAAAAGGCTGCAAAAGCATTTATTATAATTTATCATTTGTAAATTCTAAAAAGAAAAATTCCTCAATAATCAATGAGGAGAAAAATATGGATTACATTATTTAAACCAACAAGAGGAGGTCATCATACCCATAAAATGTCAATTGGCTGGCAGTATTCCTCATGAAACTCTTGATCAGTTCTCCTGATCATTGAAGGGGGATAAATTAAGGTGGGGGAAAAAAAGAAAAGAAAAAACTTTTACTAAAGATAATAATACAAATTATCTTAAAGTGATATTCTGATAAAAAAAACCTTGTTGTGGAGTAATTTCATCCTTAGCTCTTACATCAGGGGCAAGCAACGTGCTTTTGTCAGCCTGTTCCGCAAGAACCACCTCACCTTCATATACAGGTTCATGATCCTCAAAATTCCCAGTTCTTGTATCCAATACACATTCCTCTCCTTCATATATGGGTTCACTCCCATCAACACTTGAAGTCAGTACTTCAGAAGCATCAGTTTGATTATATCTGACACTAGACGAATCTGTATCCATATGGTTAGAGGATACATATGATAATCCTGTTGCATCAGGTTCTTGAGATTCACCTGCAACTTCAGGACCCATAGTCTTAAAAATGGATTCGTCATGAACTTCTACACCCCCTCCGGAGTACTTTTCAGAAGAAATAACAGCTGCATTCTCATTTTCAACCAACACATCAACACCGTCCTTCTCAATCACATCATTCTGGGCAAAAGACTCTGTAGGTCCCACTGAAGCTGACTGATGAAGTTCATTAATGGTATCTGGCTTTAAAGATGAGTTAGCTGTTTCTACCTGAGTTGACATAGAAGATGTTTGTTCATTTCTGTCCTTGCCAGCAGCAGAGAAACCATCAGATATGGAAGGTTCTAGCTCATGGAAGTTGCTGTTTACAGCACCAGTGCTCTTTTCTAACTTATCTCCGCAATCCACAACTATATTCTCATCCATACTGACAGAAATTGGTTCTTCATTTATATGACCTACAACAGGATCGCTTGTTGAAACTTTAGAATCAGCCTCAGACAGCTTCAAAGCTCTTAACAATTCTGCCTCTTCTTCAATGTCGCCTTTTCTTGGTAACTGATCAGAAACAGAATTGGGAGGATCATCAAAAGATCTGGTTTTTGATAAACTGGGAGAAGGAACTCCAAGAGCAGCAGTTGTTGCAGCAACAAAATCGACACCATCTTCTTCTGGATTAGTTTTATGTTGAACTTCCATGTTTAATGTTTCAAGAGAAACAAGTTCTCCCATAAGAGCATTATAGGATTTCAATCCTATTGCATTTGCAGTATCAGAATCCTGGTCAACAAGCACATCAAGATTTACAAGGGAAAAAGAAAGGTCGTAATAGTAAGAACTAAACCTTGCATGCTTAATGAGATGCAAAAAGGCAACATTTTGATAAGTATTAAGATGCAAATTCAAGAAAGAACATCCACATTTTAAAATTTACGATAAACAACTCTTGATCATGGTCGAATACCCCAAAGCCATATAAATCCCCTACTAGAATCCCATACTTCAGATATGGAACTCATGTCTCATACTTTCCTAACAACTAGCTAATAAAATGCTAGAGCCAACAATGATGAGGGCCAGATCAATTTAAGATATGGCACAAAAATGCCACACCATAGTAGTTTCAACTTTTAGGGAACTATGTCATTTTGCAATCTGATATATAAACCCTACTTCAAAATGCTTACCAATGTAAATATTCACTTCCATGTCACTAATTGATGGTGTTAATAAAAAGATTTCATAGATGCATTTAAACCAAAAAGCACAACAATATCATCATGGTAGAATGAGTATGAAGGTTTGAAGGTGAACAAAATACCTGAGGATCAACTATCCAGCCATGATACAGAGGGATGTCCAGCAGATCAAATATGGCACACTCTGGGGTGAACTCAAAATCATCTATTCTGCAATTAATATGCAATCTTTTGTTAGAACTATTAATTTATTATGAATGCAACACAATTGCCAATGAGAAAACCATAGCCAACCTCCTAAATTTTATATTCACATCAATGCCCGTAGCAAGCCTAGGGAGCAAATCAATTGCATCAGCGATGTTTTGTTGTTGGTTTTCGACATACCCTGCGTCTTTGTTCTATAAGATAACAATTTAAAAAGTTGTCAACTCAGGTTACAAAAAATAGAGCCAAAAATAAAAAAAAAAACATTGTCAACTCAAGTTACAAAGAACATAGCCAATTCCACCAAAAATAAACGAAAGAAGATCTTACATTCACATTACTATTGGAATCAATTAATCGCTCTGCAACCAATGACAACAATTTCTCCTGTGAGACTTCAGAAATATCTGGACTCAAATTTATGTTGTTTCTTAGCAGAAGAACATTACCTGCAGTAATAAAATATAAAACAATAAGCAATAAATATGATATCTTCAAACAAGAAATGTAAGGTAAATATAGCAAGTAGCCCCCCCCCCCCCCCCCCAAAAAAAAACTGCAAAGCATTGTGCATGGTGTTTGCAATAACATCTAAAAGGGATTCAGATTATTGCAAATCTTAGTGTCTCAAGGAAGCACCGTAGTACAAACAAAAGGATAAATATATAAGGCAAAGGGTAACATGAAGAGAATAGACTTCAACTTTTGTACAATGACGTGACAACTACAAGGCTACACATAAAGGGGCCAGAGAACATATCTTACATTAGGGATAAGCTTTTAATCATTTATAATTATTTTATTTTCTTCAATTTCACTTGTGGTAATTATAAGTCTCTGTAACCTGAAAGAGAAGAATTTCGAGGGAAGATTTCTTAAGATAATAAGGAAATTGGTCAAATGGAAAGTTCAAATGAAGATGGCAATTCTGTTAAGATACATGGGCAGAGCAAGCAGTTAAGTCATAGTGCATCAAAGATTCGAGAATAGTTTCGAAGACAGTATTTCTTGCTAAACTAACATAGTATTTCTCTAATAATAAAAATATGGAAAAGGAGATTAGCTCAAATAATATATTTCGTTTCTAGACCATGGTCTTTGCTGTACTCTCAATCTAATATATATGGAACAGAACATGTACATTAATGCAGCAAGAACAAAGATAAAACGTGAAAGGCTAAAGACCTAAGGGGGACATATTATGAACCGACTCTCCTAATGTTGCTTGCCCAGCTAGGCAGCACATACTTATATCTCTAGCCAGTTATATAAACACAAAGGGCATCGAGACGGTAAATCCCAAATGGCTGGAGTTATTTCCTAATTTGCCATAACATAATTGATATTATGGTAAAGAACCATCAATGTTAATAACAGAATCCAAAATTACGAAGTTGATGCATGAAGCAACGAAATATGATACTGGTTCTTGAATGATAATGTCAATGATTATGGAATAAGATAACGACAATAAAGAAACAACATAATTGAGCTGATCCCTGTGCCGATTAAAATAAGAGGAATTAAATTTCTTAAGAAATAAGGAAGTGGAAACCCTAAGAGAGAGGGGAGGGGGGGACTGACAGATAGCGAGGAGAGGGCAGGGGCCATTGTCATTTTGGAGGATGATTGGCGTTGTGCGTCCAAGAAACTGGATCGTCTTTGTTCTGTGTGTGCACTCTTTCACTTGCTCCTGCTGCGGCTGAGGGTGCGGCGGAGGCGGCGGCGGCTGTTGTTGGTCCTGCTGATCGGTGTGTTGGTCGGTAGGGACAGAAGGGGAAGAAGGGGAAGAAGGCGATGACGATGCCATTGATTTGATACGATACGATGCGATGCGAAGGGAAGAGAACAAGTGAAAGTCTGCGAATACGAATAAGAACGAGGATGGATGGCCTTTTTGCTATTATGTTATGTTATTATGTTTCCACAAAGAAACAAAACCAGAAAGAGGAAGTAAGTAAACGGAAAATTACGCCAATTGCGCATTTGTGATGACAAAATATATATCCACATAATATAAAGCTTCTCTCTCCGTGCTCGACGTGATTCTCAATGTTTTCCCCGTTTATTTTTTTGCTAAGCCTTGTTTTCCCGTTTCTTTCCTCTAATTCTCTTCATTTTATCCATTTATAATTTATTTACAGGAGACCAATTTAGTCTCTTAAATTAAAATTAGTATGAGTAAATATTTAATCAAAATATCGTATGTTTTACAAATTAATTCGAAACATATTTTTTTACTAATTATAACTTGTAGAAGTAGAACACATATTGCGAGATAAAATAGAAAAATAAAGATTGCGGAAAAAAAATTGGTATACAAAAAAATATATATTTTGTAAATGAGATTTTTTTTTTTTTTAGTCCTTTTGTAAATGAGATTTTGTGTCTTATGCTTAACTCTTTTTTTTTTTGGACAAAAGCTTAACTCTTAAGTACCGTGTGTAGCACGGGTTGCTACAAGTCATTTTTGTTTTTTTGGGGGGGGGGTCATGGGTTGCTACAACTTTCATTCTCATTACAAGTTATTGGGCCTAATGGGCTTATTATTTACTATAACTATTGGGCTGTATGTCGTAACCAAAGAAAATATATGGAATTGAATTGGGCTTGAATGGTGATGAGGCCTGCCCAAGTTAGAAGTAAGGATGTATATCGGGGGAAGAGAGGGAAGAAGAACACGTGTGTTGTGTTGGCAAAGAAACGTGTTTAGTTGATGCGGAGACAGCACTACCACCGAATCAATCCAAAACCATATTTCCGATGCGTATCACTATCAGTAGCCTACCACGAGTTGAAGCAACAGTTAGCATTGCCCCTAAAGTCTCACAAATTAAACCACACTACACGCATCTACATACACTTTACGTTTCCAAGAGCAATGGGAATAGGAAAAGCATAAGCTAAAAAGAAAAAGAGAAGAGAAGAGAAGAGAAAAGAAAAAAGTAAATCGCAGTCGCAGCCATAGACAAAGCCCTACCTACCTACCTCTACCTACTTCTAGTGACTCGTTGGTCCAAGAGCAAGAGTGTATACTAAAGTAGTAGTAGTGTATCGTTTCTCATTTGCGTATTTTTTGGAGTCCAAGAAGATTGGTGCCAGTTAGGTAGGGGGAACATGGGTACCCTAACTGCCACAGTTCCTGTGCTTCCTTCCAAGCTTTCCCCTTCTATTTCACCCCATCGGATCTCCATTTTTCCTCACAGGAGGAGATTCAGCAAGAACAACCAAGCTCTTGTGCCAGTATGTCTCTTCCTTCCTTCCTTCCTTCTTTTTATCTTTTGTTGTGAATTGTGATGGATGGAATGATGATTGATTATCAGGTTGCAAGGTTGTTCGGGCCAGCGATCTTCGAGGCTTCGAAGCTCAAGGTATTGTTCTTGGGAGTGGAGGAAGATAAACACCCGGGGAACCTTCCACGGACATATACCCTAACCCACAGCGATGTCACTGCCAAACTCACTCTCGCTATCTCTCAGACCATCAATAATTCCCAGGTACTTCTCCTTCCATCGTAAATTTATCCACGAATCCATTCATTATATAGTACTCTTGAATTCTGGGATTGGAAATGGGATGCCATATATGTATGAACATAAATAGATATAGCCAGAAATTTTGCCAAATATAGTATACTATTGCATATTTATTGATTCTATGAAAATCCTAAATTACCCTAAATGGGTGTTTCTTTGTTGGGAAGATTTTACCCTGTTTGCTTATTATGTTCCATCACTCGACAAAAAAAGCAAGGAATTTTGAAACCAGGTAGAAGAATAGTACTAATATATTAGAAGCTGAATCTTATGATTTGTTGAGTATTAAAGTGGTTGTAAGAAGTCAGTTATAGGGAAATAAGTAAGCGTGGAAATTGGATTGGATTGCAGCTGCAGGGGTGGTACAACAAGTTGCAAAGGGATGAAGTGGTGGCACAGTGGAAGAAGGTGAAGGGAAAGATGTCTCTCCACGTTCACTGCCACATTAGTGGAGGTCATTTTCTCTTGGATATGTTTGCTAGGCTAAGATACTTCATCTTCTGCAAAGAGCTTCCAGTGGTAAGCAACTCAAAAATAATAATTGTTTACCAGCATAAATATCATTGTAATTTCTAATTTGGGTAGACACAGCACTCATTCACTCTTGGATTGGGTGTATGTTTGTGAGTCTACACCAAAAATAGGATGGCTTGTTGGCAAATAATACCTAAATTGCCTACTACTAGTCAATCAAATATCACATCTGAATTTGGTAATTGCAATATGTTGTTGCGTGTGGGAAATAGGTGTTGAAGGCATTTGTTCACGGGGATGGCAATTTATTCAACAGCTACCCGGAGCTACAAGACGCTTTGGTTTGGGTATATTTCCATTCAAACATTCCGGAGTTCAACAAGGTGCAGTGTTGGGGCCCACTGAAGGAGGCATCCGCACCATCAATTGGGGAGGAGGACCACCACCGTCAAGATGAGGGGGTGGCAATACCACAGCCATGCCAACAAGACTGTGAGTGTTGCTTTCCACCTTTGACGCTCAGCTCAATCCCGTGGCCTCAAGAGGTTCCCAATCTCGGTCACCAATATCAACCTTATGATTATCGTGCTGAGAATGGGACCCAACAATCCCACAACTTGTAATATACAAAAACTTAAAGTCATATTCGTGGGGATTGATGGTTGCTAATTATTCATCTATCTTTCCCCTCTATACTTGTTTAGGAAAAGAATTGAAAAGATTAAACCCACTTGGATTAATGTACAAAGCCAAAATTTATTTATGATTTTTTATGTTACTTTCTTTTCTTTTTCTTTTTACAATTGTGGATGGATGGAATTTGTGTCATAAAGGTTCATGTATGTATAATATGAATTATTATTTATTAATGATGCGTGATTTAGTAGGGATTATTTTATCGACTTTTATATGTATGTATAGCAGTGGTTGTTAGTATCTTGATTTACCATATTCCAATTACCATTTGGTTTTCATATATTTGTTATTTTATTCTGGCCGAGGCTTACAAGAGAACGAGAGATTAACAGGCATGGACGTTTGGTATTGGTATTGTCTGGCTCTGCTCTTTCATTGGGCTCCTGGAAACGATTTTCAAGTTTTTTCTATATATAATTATATATACAAAGTAAGTTCGTTGCATTCGGTTTGTGGTGCCTAGGAAAATTGCCGACAGAGCCAATAGCACAGTCCAACTGCGTGCTAAATTCAACCTAAAAGAAAAAACTTGTGGTTTTTTTTTTTTGAAACATAGGAAGCTCAATACATTAAAGTGGAGCATAAAATAAAGAAGAAGATACACAACAAGCTACCAACCAAATCAATACCTAACACCCCAGACCTAACAACAGCCTCCCCCAGAATCATCACCACGCCATTCTGTATAGCTCATTACCGTCTTTGTGTGGATTACCTCCAGACTTGCTCTTGTATTCTTAAAGATTCGTGCATTCCGTTCCAACCAGATGTTCCAAATAACTGCAAAGAACACTGTCATCCACATCTTCTGCCCTTGTTGTCTATTATGCAAGCCATGCCAGCTTTCAAACATTTCCTTAATGGTTCCAGGGATCACCCACTCTCTACCTAGTGACCTCAACCACTGACACCACACCTGCCAAGCTACCTCACACCTGAGGAATAAATGCTCAGCAGATTCTAATTCCTTAGTACACATTACACACAAACTATGCTCCTTGGTGTTAACTCGATCAACTAGCACAAACCACCCAAATAGCTCAATCCTCGGAGGAACAAAACCTTTCCAAACGGAGCTCGTGAAGCTATAACTCGTTATTTCAGTCGAAAGAGTCTCCGCTTGTATAGCCTGTATCACAGAACGAGTAGAAAAAACACCTTTATTGTCAAACTTCCACACCACGCTGTCCTCCCGACCTGATGACAACCTCACTGGCCTTAACCTCTCATGCAGCTGATTGACAAGTTCTAGCTCCCATTGGAACAACTCCCTCCTCCATTGGAAATTCCAAATCCAATCAAGCCCATCCCAAAAGCCACAGTCCCCAATTAGAAGTCCTTGCTGGCTTGAGATAGAGTATAGTCTCGGATAACTCCCTTTGAGAACACCCCCTTGAATCCAGTTATCTTCCCAAAATCGGGTTTGCATACCATTACCTATTTCCATTGCCAGGCCACTTACCATTTTATCCCGAATCCGCGGTTCTTTTATATTTAGCTGACAAATGTCCCTCCAAGGCCCTCCTTTTACTTGTAAAGGCTGAGTTGCCAACATTACATTCGGGTTCAACTTGTTACACGAACAAACAATCTTCTTCCACAGCGGGCAATCCTCCTTTGAAAACCGCCACCACCACTTAAACAGGAGCGCTGTGTTCCTTAGCATTGCATCACCAACCCCCAAGCCCCCCACCTTTTTTGGAGCCTGTACTAGCTCCCACTTAACCATAGGTATACCAGAGTTACCATTCTCCTTACACCACATAAAGTTCCGTTGTAGAGTGATCAGCTTGTCCGCCACAGCTTTCGGCATCTTGTACAGACTAAGATAATATATGGGAAGACTATTCAGTACCGACTTGATAAGGACCAGCTTCCCTGATTTATTCAACACCTTCGCTTTCCACAAGCTAAGCTTCTGTTCCACCTTATCAATGATTGGTTTCCAAGTCTTTACCAGCCGCGGATTTGCACCTAAAGAAATTCCCAAGTATCTTACCGGTAGAGCAGCTTGCTGGCATCCCAGTATTCCACATGCCTGATCAATCCATCTTTGCTCACAGTTCACCGATATCAGATTCGATTTTTCAAAACTTGTGGTAAGACCAAAATTTATAAGGACACGCACAAAATCTGATTCCATTCCTTTTATCTGATACTTGCATTCCTCTATAGCTCCTTGAATGAGTTAAGTTTATCCTATAACTTTTAAAAATTGGCATGTAGTGTATATATAATCCAAGTTAAAATTTAGAGACTAGCAACTTTTGTGTTTTTTAGCCAGTACTTAATCATCAAAAAAAAAGTAAGTGATTTCTCAACATTGGATATAATCTCACACCATTAAAAATATTATTGATGGCCAATTGATGATTACAAAATACCAAAATTACCGACCCTAGCATTTCTCATAATCCAATAAAGAGAAGAGTGCAAGGACAGAATACACATGATAAATGCATCCCATTTACGAATCAATATTCAGACACATATTAGGTGTGTCATGTGTGGTCAGCTGGGTCTAATGTCCATACACAGTGATTGGATCACATTAAGTGGCGTGTTGGACCACAACATTTAAAAGTCGGGCTCATGCCAGTTCCTTCCAGAACTTGCCTTCACTAACTAGCTAAGATCTTTTTCTGAGTCTATAAGATATAATGTCTATTCTGACCAAAAAAAAAGATATAGTGTCTATCTTCAAAGAACAAACAAAATTAAAGAGAGTTCAAATATTTTTTTTCCAATATATAAGAATAAGATATAATATAATATCTACCTTCAGCACTTGCACTATAGCATCAATTTTTTTTTCAATTCTATTAATTATAAGACAAGAGATCAAAATAATGACTATTTCATCAAGGGTAGAAAGAAAAATCGGCCCCCAGTTTGTTTTGTAAGCATACTCGAATTCTTCCTAGATACCATGATTCATATTATTATATTATATACAAAGGCAGTTAGTTTCATTACATGGCAAGGATAGCTGCAAGGCGGGGAGAAGCAAACTCGAGCACCATCATAGATTAGAATAAAACATAACCATAGAAGGAGAAACAAAATTGGTTATACCTCCCTTAACATGTACAAATAAATCTAAGGTGCTCGAGACTTGTCATCGATGGCATGGATTTTCCACCACTAGCAATCTTGTTGCAACTTCATAGCTCCCTGAAGAGCTTCCCCAGTTGCTAGATAAAACCATGGTGATGACTCGGTATTTTAGCAAAACTTTCCACCATGCTGTTCCCACTGAAATTTCTTTCGGCACAGTAATCCAGAGTTTGAATCAAGTCAGAAATATGAGTGGAGTCACCTAATAATTGTTCTCCCAAAAGATAATGCTCCAATTTCACTCTCAGTATTCTGCATCAATAGCCACAAAAATATATCAATCTAGTAGAACAACGAAGTTAATCAGAAGGCTATTGTCACTTCAAGATTAATCTCTATGCATAACCCATTTCATAGCACTAGCAATAAACATGATACTAGTGAACGTTCCATTAGCCATTTCTGCCAAGAATGCAGAGCAATTGGAAATCCTAATCTAGAAATAAAATAAAATTCCATAAGAGCGAGAAAAAAGAAGGAAAGCGAATCATGCTGCAGACTGCAGCAGTTATGGTTAATTAGATGTATCACTATATTGACTTTTTGAGGGAATAATGATGAGAAAATGACACCATACAAACTAACCAAGCATGAAGGAGCTTGAATCTTCAAGCAAATGGTCAATCAAGTAAATAAGAGGAGCATTGTTCTATATCTTTCAATGAATGATTTACCTGTGATTTTAAGGAAGGGAATACGTTCCAAAACCTAAGTGTTTCATCTCCAGCACCAGTGACAATAGTCTGTAACAGTACGTCAAAGTCATCACAACCAAAAAATTTGTGCATTTAAGAAAATAGAAATTCATTTTCGTAGTAAGCTACAGGCTACTCATTACGTAGAGAGAGCAATAGGTGCAAAGACAACTGAAATACCTGCCCATCTGGAGAGATGGCAAGATACAGAACTCTATAAGTATGGCCTGTAAGAGTTGCGAGCTGAATAACAAGGACCAAACAAAAAAGGCAAAATATGTTTGAATTAGTTTTCTTTTGTTAGAAAGAAATGAAGATAATTCTGTTATATCATAGCAGGTTCTTGTACCTTAGACATGGTGGGGTATCTCCAAACTATTATCTGGTTCTGGGAGTAGCCATGTGTGCTTACCAGTTCATTAACATTCTTAGACCAGGCAAGATTGCAAACCTGACATATGTAAAGTCAAACATTATTATGTTTGTTATAGAAAAGAATAAAAGAAAGGGAGGGGTAAGAATCGTCTTTATCCTTCGCTCGGTATATGAAAGTTGATGCTATGAATGTCATCATGTTACACAATTGATGATCGAGCCCTCTATTAACATTTCATTGATGATTAATCATTCAGTCTTCAATTCTATTGATGATTAATTAATTTCACTTTCCATAGAGTTGGGTTTGATTTGGTAACTTGTGATCCATTCATAGTTTGAGTTTCCAGAAATACCCTTCAACATGAGACATGTATTTTTCATAGTGCTTCCACCCAATAATCAGCCATGCAGTAGATGAAAAAAATTTAAAACAAAGTCAACTAGATATTATGAAAGTGATTCTGGACAAGTACTTTTACCTGACTTCCAGTGTCCATACAGCTTAAGTGTGAGTTTGTGGTCGTATTCCAGAAACGAATACATCGATCTGCAGTTCCTCCTCCAGATGCAAGGAGTCCATGAACATGAGGAGACCACGCTATTGCTTTAACAGCTGCCGTGTGTTCACAGTACTTCAGGACGGGTTGAGTTGAGTGTTGATTCCAAACAAGCAACTGAAAACATATAAAGGAAATTACTAGTGTACTGTGTACCAGTGCATCAAAATCAAAGGAGTAACACAGCTAGAAAGTTGATGAAGCTTGCAAGTACATACTCTGTTATCATTTCCTCCAGATGCTAACTCACGGTTATCATAAGACCACTTCAGTCCACAAACCTTTGAAACCCCAAAAAAGGGGGGAGAACAAAAAAAAGAAGTCAGGCTGAATTCCATATACAATAGGTAGTCGATTGGTTTGAAAATGAAAACAGGACTCACCTCTGACTTGTGCCCGGACAGTTTACTGACAAAATCATCTTGTGCACGTATATCTCTTTGATAAATATTTTTATCCTTGCCACCAGAAGATAAAAGAGATGAACTCCAGGCCAAGGCCCCAACTCGTAAACGATGACCTTCCATAGTTCTTATCATCTTGCATTGAGATGCATCCCAAATCTACATGGAGAATAATTAGAGCCATTGGTCAATTCATGAGTGGTTAGCAACATTAAAAACACACATGTGCATAACGGAATGCAGAGAACAGAACAAGGCTCAGGTAAGCATGCTAGTTTTAAGAGTGGGTTCTCCTCTACAATATTTAGTTTTAATTGCATTAGGTATTAATAATGACCAAGATACAAAATCTTATTGCATGAATAGCAGCATCAGCTATATGTACAATCATTTACCATTGTATCATACTCTTTAATGACAAATAGATCATTTTTATTCAGTTCTTCTTAACTCGGCCAAAAACTGTTGGATGCTTACGGTTTTGTACTCATTTTCTTTTTAAAGCTAATATTACAGAATTAAGCTCCTTTACAAGGCTTAGTTCATCTACTGACAGCTCTTCCATGGTTTCTGATCCCCTCTAGCAAGCTCATATTATTTACTTAAAATTCTTTTTTCAATGATCAAAACAAAATACACCATCAATATCATTGACGTCTAGCAATGCTGCCTGGTTTTTGCCATTTTTCTTTCTTCCTTGCATTAGGAGTGCTTAACAAAATTCATTTGAAACATTAATAACCCTTAATGCTTATAATGTTAGGACATGCCACCAAATGCTATAGCCATTCCTATTCAGTCCTTTCTAAGGAATTATAAAAAGAATTCACACCTTTGGTTGTTGAAAAACATAGGAGTAGCACGATATGGATGTAAAGTAAACTTCAAACAAAATAGATTTTAAGAAAGTTCAAAGCAATAATAAAAAGAGACTCTTCACAAAAATGATACCCTTAATAATTAATGACGATATTTTGTCGCGTTATATTAAAGTACAAGAAAATAACTGATACCTTGTAACCGTAATTGTGGTGCGGAAAATCCGTACCCCACAGCTCACAGCTATACTATTTGCAACGGGAGCCAACATTTCATCATGCATTACAGTACTAAATACATTCATGTTTTTATATTAGATACTCTTTGCAAAATTTTATCACATGTTATCTATAACCTAAATAGAAATTTGAGCCACTAATTACCAAGGGGATAAGCAAGAAACTCAGAAAACCTTTCCACACAAATAACTTGCCCTCAAATTGCTTCGAATATCAATAAGACACAGGTAGCCTAGGTTGAAGGAAAAAGAACGTATAACTGTGATTGTAGTTGATGCAATTTTGTTACCTGAACTTGACCACTATTAGTTCCAACAGCAAGGAGTGTACCGCGCTGAGCCCACCCAACAGAACAAACGCAATCATCATTCCCCAAGTCACACAATTTAGTTACCTGCAACATTATAAACATATGATGAAACAAAAAATGAAAACAACAACAAAAATTTCAACTTGCCATTAGAACACCAGCTAGATAAAAACTAGATAAAGTTCTGAAGTTGAGCATCTCCCATGAGCCATATCATATCCAAAAGGTGAAATACTTATGACAAAGGAAGATTTTACATTTTAGAAAACAGAAATAGTAAAAAACTTTGAATAATGAGGTAGAAGTCAATTCACCTTGCTGCTACAAGCATTCCACAAATAAACGCAGTTACCAAGACCAACAGCCAAAACATTGAGCGAAGACCAATCCACGAGGTTCAAATAAAAATCATCTTGCAACGCAGGCGCATCCAGAACCTGCCACAACAAACACACACAAACCACCAGCATTAGCATTACAATTTTCAAGAATTCCCAAAACCCCCAAAAGTAATAATAAAAAACCGACCTTGTATGGTGAACGGGGAATTTTCCTGGGAGGCTTAACAGGGGTATGATTAACAGTGGAAACTACGTCGTCATTGTGGATGAAGGGGGAGAGAGAGTGCATGGACTGGCGAGTCTCCGTCTTGTAACGAAAAATGTTGTGGCTGGTCTTATCGGGCGTGAGCGGTGCATCGGGTCCGAATAGCGCCGTGCGGAGGAGGGAAGAGTAAGGGGTGGAGGTATTATCGGTGGCGGGAATGTCGAATAGGGAGAATTTGGAGGCGGATCTGTACGGTATGAACCTGTCGGAGCAGATTGTTCTCGAAGGGGACTTGTAGTGGTTCGAGTTTATCATTCGCTCCACGCGATGAGAGGAAAAAGAAGAAGAAGGAGAAGAAGAAGAAGATGGAGAAGGAGGAACAGTATTCGAATGGTCCATTGAGGAAGGGAAGACGGTGGAATCGAACCACTTCTTCTTCTTCTTCCTCTTCCTTTGGGGTTTGGGTTGTGAGCTGTTTCCTCTTCACAGTTTTCCCGGGAAAATCCAAGCAATATTGCGGGAAAATCTGTGAGCTTTATTGTGTTCCCTTTTATAGTTCTAACTAATATTTTAATTAATTATTAAATAATTAAATATATTTTGACGTGCAACAAAGTGTGAAGCTAAAGTGCTAAACCCACCTAGCTAAGATTTAGCTGGAGAACGAAATTTAATCAATCCATCCACGATTTATTTACCACTCCAATCTAATATTATAATGTATTCTTTTGTATAACAATAAAATAAATCAGTAATCATCTAAGATTTTTTTTTAAAAAAATATTTATATACACTGTGTATTTGATTTTTTACTATGTCTACTTTTGATCAAAAGTGGCTTATATTGAGAAAATAGCTAGTTTAACTATAGCGCTATCATTAATGATTGATCCCCAAAAAAATTATCCAAGATTTTTATATCTTTTTTAAATTTATAGTTAAAAAAGAAAAGGGGAATAGGCTAAAAAAGTTTAATTAACTAGCTGTTATTTGTATTTGTTCCTCAATCTTAAGGGTCGTTGAACAACGTTTTTTCCATGATTTGGAAGGATTTGAATGCATCTCATGCCATTTATATTCCGTTAGAGGGTGGGGGGAACTTGCATTTAGGATATGCAAGTCAACAAATTTAAGCATCAAATATAGATAAATATAGTTCCTTTTATTATACTTTAATAATTTTAAATTGATTTTCGAACTAAATAATACATTTATTAATCAAAATTCTTTGTCAGTCTGCTATATGGTATTACTTCCAACTAAGTATATATCAACACCACTTAAAAAATTTAATTAAATTTCAATCTATGTTGGTTTTAAATATGGCATTATATAGTTTAAAACTATAAATTAATCTATTTTCAAAAAGGTAATAATATAACTTGTTATATTTTGTATTATATTAAAGGAAGTCATTTAGATAAAAATATCAAAAATATTTTTTTTAAAAGATATTTTTAAAAATTAAAATTTAACACATATAATCAATTAAACTGTGTTATTTTTATTAAAATTAGACTGGACAAATTAGTTTAGTTAAAAAAATTAATAAATTAAATTTTGAACTAGTCTAAATTAATATTTTTTTATAAAAAATAACTCTAATATCTCTATTATAAAAAATAACTAAAATATCCCTATATATATATATATATATATATATATATATATATATATATATATATATATATATATATATATATAAATTTTAAAAAACTCTAAATCCTAATCTATGACGACAGAAAAAAATGGCTAGAATTTAGAATTTTTAAAATTAATATATATAATAAGAGTATTTTAGTCATTTTTTATAATCAGAGTATTGTAGTCATTTTTTATAAAAATAATATTAATTTAAACCGATTCAAAATTTAATTCACCATTTTTTTGATTAAATTAATTTGTCTGATCTAATTTTGACAAAAATAACATAATTTAATCGATTATATTTATTAAATTTTAATTATTAAAAAATATCTTAAAAAAAGACATTTTAAACGTCTTTATCGAAGTAGCTCCCTATATTAAATTATTCAATATTTACCAACATTGAGGTTAATGTGTAGATTAGTTTAGTCTAAAAATAATCACCTATTACAAGAATATAGTCGAATTAGTGGTCAGTTTATTAATCTAAATAATTCGTCAATTTTCTTCAACCAAAATACTTTCGAGTATATCCAAATGATTCTAGCTCAGTTTCTACAAATTTTTTATGTTAGTTCTCAGAATAAATATCTTCGTTTTTCTGTAATTGTTAACAGATCGAAACAAAACAAATTTAAATATATTGAAGATAAGGTCTCAAAAAAAAACTTTAAGTGTGAAAAAAATCAATATTATCCATAAGTGAAAGAGAAATTCTAATTAACATAATTGGTACCGCCATTCCTATTTACATCTTAAGTTGCTTAAAACTTTCTGATATGCTAATAAAAAATATTCAGAAGAAAATGGTATAATTCTGGTGGGATAAAAAAAACAATGTAACACGAGATGTATTGAATTATCTGGGACACTCTATATTATAATAAAGAGTTCTCTCTCTCATGGATTACATGATGAGCACACTCACTAATCAGTAATCATAATGTACACTTGCTAAGGTACTGATTCATACATAATGAGAGATCCAAGTCTAAATTAGAAACAACATAAAACAGAGCTCATCCAAGTTGCACTCATGTCACGATAGAAACTAAGGAAGATTGGATTTTAAAGACTTGAAAACATTTAATTTAGCTATGTTAAAAAAATAAGGTTGGAGACTAATTTTTAAAACCAACTCTCTAATTTATAAAATACTCAAAAGCAAGTACTCTTTCTTCTCATCATTTATAAAAACCCAACCAAAAATCAATCCATCTTGGGGATGAAGTATCTTGGAAGGTAAAAGGTTCTAGGAAAAAAAAGTCTAAAATGGCAAATAGGCAGGGATGATTTAATTTTTAACTTTGAAGAAGTGTGGGGTGATAATACTAATATAATCTAAGGACCTCAATTATTGTCTCTTAACCAAAACTTTCAATGGATTTCACAGTTACTTCTGATCAATGGTTATTAGAATACATCATTTATGAACAATGCTAGGAGCCAGCAACCTTGGTATTTTATAATCATCAATTGGCTTTTAATAGTATTTTTAATGGTGTGAGATTATATCCAATAGTAAGAAATTTCTCACTTTTCTTTTGATGGTTAAATACTGACCAGAAAATACAAAAGTTGCTAGCTCCTAAACTTTTTCTATTGATTGTCCATTGGCACCAAAGATTTGGCAAGAATTGGGAGTAATGAATTTATCTACTGTAGAATTGGACCTCTAGCGGTGGTGGAAAAGCACAACGTTATACCTTGTTATTGAAAATTTGAAAATTATTAATCAAACATCTTAATTCATCTAAGAATTTTTAAATATGATCTTCACATAAAATCATCCAACAAACAAGGCAACCGATGCGCTTGTGACGAAAGATTCTGACTTATTTAGTCACATTACATACATTTATCTGAAATTGGCAGCGGAGGAGTAAGTGAGTCCATAGTTCCAATTAGAAGGAGCAACATTCCATGCAATAATAGTCTCTTTAGTAGTGTAAGAAGTAACCCTGAAAGACAGAGATTGCCCAGCCAGAGTCGCAAATGCTTGGTACGAAGCCCCCCAGTTGTGGCTCATCTGAATCCATCCCGTTCTGCTTCCTCTCACCCACATGCTCGCAATGTCTCCTCCGCCTCCCACGTTCATCACATACACCAATAGCCAGTATCCATTCCCTTGGAAATTAAATCGAAGCCCTCCCTTTCTTTGGCATGGCACTCTGATACATTAACCAATAAGTTACGAGAAATATATTATGCCATGAAAACTCACGTGTAGTTGTATTCATGTGAAGTTAATAATCGAGTCAAACCTGTCAAATCATACCTGCGGTATAGAATGGGGACTATGCCGGCCTTCCACTGGGCAATTTTCATGAAGACCGGCTTGGACAGGTCAAAATGGGCTCGCGGAGGGTTGCACCAACCACCGTCATCGGAGGGCTCGGACCAATTTGGAGGGCAAAGATTGGTGGCGGTGACGGTTGTGAAGGCCACGTTGTTATAGCATGCACTTGATTGGTAGCACTTTATCTGGTAACATGTCCCGCACGCATACCCGTTGTTGAACAACCTTGAGCTCAATGCTGCCGTGTCCGTCCCGTAACCGCTTTGAAACAAGTTCCCGTACCCACATGCACCTCCTTCAAATCCATAGTGAAATTAATTAAGATAAGCAATGGTAATTAAGGAATAATTAATTAAGATAAGATATATACCCATGGTGGCAGAAGCTGTTTCATCACCGTAAAAGGTAGCATGTGCAAGAGCCCAGCTACTTGGTCGAAATGTTGCCATTGCTACTTTTGACTCCCCCATGAATGTTGCGAAGATGCATGTAAAAGCAATCAGAAAGCAGCCACGACATTGAAGAATGGAGGCCATGATTATAGGTTGGAATTGTGCCAGATATTACTGTTCCTTAGAAAAGGAATGCAATGCGACCATGGTCACGGACAAGTACATCAATTCCTTATATATATAAGTTCCAAATTCTTTGGACACGTATGTTGTAACTAAGAACTTGCCTTCGTGATCTCCACGAACATGGTATGGTGCCTCTAATCTTCCAAAAGTCAACACCACAATATATTGTCATTCTTCTATTGTTTCCCGCCGCCACAATATTGACCTTAGGAATTAATTGATATTTAGTAAGTGAACTATAAGATTTTGTTAGCAAGGGTGACTCTTCCAGAATTCGTAGTTATATTAAAAAAAGAGGAGTATATATTATATTACAACATGATTTTCTTATGAGAGGATAACGTGCCGGCAGGTTCCCTTGGGTTGTTTGGTGTATTTCATCACCGGGTAGAGATTAGAAAATTAATTCTCATTAGTCAATGTAATAATTCTTTTAAGGGTTGTTTGGCACAATTCTTATACAGGGGATGGGGAATTTGGAGTTGAACTTGATCGGTGACCGTGTTAATTAGGGAATAAGGATCCTGATTGCACTATCTCATCCAGTGGTGTATGAACAATTCTTGGTAATATATGATACACAAAGCTCATATAATTAAAGTTTTCAAGTATGACAGTGGTGGCACATATTACAATAGTGATTTATCACCACTGTTTTCTGAGTTGATAAAATTAGTCACTACCCATTTGTGTGTCTTATATATATCTTCACGTACTCCACTTAGGAACTGCTTCCTTCTGGTAATGTAATCAATCTTGTAGTTGAATCATACACCAATGCGGTACCACAGCTGAATAATGTTAATTTCGATTGTCAGACTAATTATCTATCATAAACAAATATTATTATATAAAATGAGTAAGTGAAGTAGTGTTATACTTACTTTTCACATTTGACTTTGTTGGTGGAATCGCCACTTGAAATAGAAAGTATAGTCCCAAAGAATGAAGTATTTTCAGTACCACAGTTAGGACAGGGACCCTTCAAAAAACAAATTACTTTAGTTTATGGTATGGTATAACACTATAACCTCAAAATATAAACAGTGTTACAGAAATTCTTGTACCTTTAGAATCAAGGAATCCTTTATAATAGCACTTGTAAGTGACTGAGCCAACCACACAAGGAGGGGAACAGCGGCAAACCATGTGAAAATGAAACTAAACGGCTCTGGAAGCTGCATTCAACAATTAACAGTGTATGAATATAAGAGGAATCACTCTCAAAGTCTCAATTGTCTTAGCTTTGTTCATATTTTACTACAAAACCAATTCAGATGCTATTACAACCAACAATCAAACTACATACAGCAAGCAATGGGAGAAGGGAGAAGGAGGAGAAATTAAAGAGCATACCTCTAGAAGATATGTGATCTCGAAACCAGTAAGGTCATCGAGGAAGAAGAACCTAACACATGAATTAAGAAATTTTGAGGCACTAGGAAATTATGCTAACCATGCCAACTATAAGCTGGTTTGTTTCACTCCAAATGGAATATGTGAATCACTATGGATTCTTGAAAAATCAAGGCAGAGCAATAAGTTAAGTTGCTGGGACATGGAAAGAGAGTTATACTTACAATCCTAATGCAACCACAGTTGCTGGGACATTGAGCAGAAACATCTTTAAGTAGTCAACAGATAGGTCACTGTAAACCTGTCGATTGTAGTTACTAGTAAGGACTAAGGAATAAATAAGAATTTGACATGTGAAAAAAATGCATATGGATATGCATATGATAATGATAAGTACCTTTCTACTACGAAGACTGCATCGTGGACCCTCGGCCACAATCTCGCTCCCTTCCATCTAGAAAACAACAGTGGAATCACTGGATATGTACATCTAGTCTATAAATTGCAACTGCATTTCCAAATTTATCTGCCAGAAAATAATCTACTAAAGTGTTTCATCAACCAAATATATAGCTGTAGCAAACCTTTAGCCTCAATTTCAACTGGTCAAACTCCTTGTCGCTCAGGATTGGTTTTCCAGAAACATAGGCCATGGAAGCTTCCAAGAATTTTTGTTCATCAGAACCTGCACAAATGAACCAAGGAATACTTGAAAAAAAAGATTAAGTTACACGTCAAGAGGAATTCATTCATGTATCATACTATTTTTATATCAGGGGTCAGAAAATTAAAGATATGTTCCATACTTAGCATGACAACACTGCTCCCTTCCCACATGAGTTCTTCTTTTAGATTATCAAATTCCTCATTTGACATAATCGCCTTCCCCTCATAATAGAATGCCTGCTCAACAAAGCAGAAGAACAGGGGTGTTTCATAGGACTTAGGGTAAATTTTAAAGAGTTGTTAGGACTTTTAGAGGGGTGTTTCATACTTGGAGTGCTTGAAGAAACTCTTGCTCCATTTCTCCAACTGATCTCTTTTTCTTATCTATGCTACAATATTGTAGGATTTTGCCATCATCATCAACACCATCATTTTCTTCAACCTTGCCTGAAATGAAAGAGACAATTAGGAACAATAATCAACAGTGTTAAGACCAACCATGATAGATAGATAGATATGAAACAAAAGAAGACCTTGTTGCTGATCGGCAGTGGCCTTGGGGGAGAGCATCAAGAGTCGGCGGCGGAGACATAAGTGGCGGCCACTGACTTGAACAAGGTGGTGGGCACCAAAATTAGCAGAAGAGGAAGAAGAAGTTGAAGATATTGGAATGAGAGGTGTTGGGGTAGGAGCACGAGGGTGTGCCAATGCAAATGCTAATAACTTGCTTGCCATGGTGATGGATATAGTATTACTACAAGAAGATTGCAGTGTTTATGGCAGTGTTATGTGGAACCAGGTGCATTTGGGGAAGTTGGGGGGGGGGGGGTGGTTTTTGTTTGGAGGGAGGGAGAGCGAGCTCAAAGATAAGGCATGAAGCAAACGTGTGGAGGGAGTTGAAACCACTTTATTATTCTTGGTTCCTTTCATTTCTTCAATTCAATTCTCTTCTCGCTTCTGCTGTGCGAGACATCACTTTGGAACTTTGTTTTGATTCACCGTATGTTTTCTCTGACATGTCTTGTGACTTGTGGACTTCATCCTTCACCATGTGTCCACACACAAAAATCTAGCATTCCCTTTGGACCTGGCCACGTGGATGTGTTTTGAAGCTATGTGTTACCCACGTGGCCTTCCACAGTAGTTGCATCCTCCGTGGCTTTCAGTATCAATACACAATGAATCAAAGACAAAGAACAAGTATTAAAGGAGAGAATCTAATCAAAATCAAAATACTATTATAATTCAACACTTCTTAGAGTAACACTAAAGGAAAACGAATAATATGAAGATAATGTTGGATCATTGTAATCTAACTTAACCCGGATCCTCCGATAATATTGATCCCAAATAATATTGAAGCATGGTCACCTCCCCATATTTCTACAATAGTCGTACAAGAGTCAGAATTGGAACAACAAATGTAAATGTGATTGTAAAATTTCATATTTAATTCTTGCTAGTTGCATTTTGCTATTAATTCTAAAATAAGAGAGGTCTTTTTTTTTGCCTCACTCTATTACTTAATCAATTTCTTCCAGAATTACAACCACAAGTGTCCCTGCAGCTGGTACTAGTAACTGATTCTTCAATAGGATTATTTTTTATGAGTTATACTTATATCTATTTTTGATGATTCTTCTGTAGGATTATTGACTTTGATAAAAATATAATTTTATTAATGGCAATAATATTTAAACATATAATCCCATACACAATTTTGTAAGCGTTTATTTTAATTAATTCTTTTACAATGATAACAAATATGAATTAGATTCTCAAGCTCTCAGCATATTGATTTTATGTTGAATCAATATTATGAGTTGGAGTCAATTTTTTCATAATAACCATTTTTTAATATTAAATTTTATATTCCAAATTTTAAATTTTAAATTCTGACAGTAAATTTTATATCTTTTTTAAGAAATTAAAATTTAAAAAATAATTTTATAATAAAAAATTAACTAGTATTAACTAATTAGAAATTAATTTCGTATGTTTATTCTTGCTCTCCATTGAAATCTTTTTCTCCTGGACTATCATGAATTAGCTACAACAATATTACAGTATCAAATGGGCAGCGGAGCATGTGGCTGAGGGTTTTGGTGGCACGCCTCTTACCGTATCAACCGTTCCTTTTCCATCCCCAATTTGTTTGTTTCTTTAAATCGTATATTTACTTTATAACCTTTAATAACCCAGATTATTTTTCTTGTTGGTAAAAGAAGAATCTTGGCGAAGAGACAGATGGGAAGGTTAGGCAAGGTTTTGTGCAATGATGATCATGCTTTAGCTGCCACCCAACCTTTAATGTTTGAATGTTGAATGTTGAGTGGCCGGTTGAGATGTTCACGTGATAACTATCATAATCACATCATATAATATTGTAATATGTCCCACACACTTCTTAAACTACAGAGTCACATACACATCACATTTGTTGCAACTGCCTTGAGAAATCTGAATGAAAGGGCGGGGTGTGTATATATAGACAAGATTCATTGCGGACAAACTCATAGAAGAACAAACGATTATTAGCACCTACCTAGATACATATAGGGTACAATGGCAACTAGGGTGGCTTCAAGAGTTGAAAGCTTAGCAAGCAGTGGGATACAATCCATTCCCAAAGAGTATGTGAGGCCACAAGAAGAGTTGACCAACATAGGTGACGTATTTGAGGAAGAGAAGAAGGAAGGCCCTCAAGTTCCGACCATTGACCTCAAGGAAATCGATTCTCCGGATGAGGTTGTGAGAGCCAAGTGCCATGAGACTCTCAAGAAGGCGGCGCAGGAATGGGGTGTGATGCACCTTGTCAACCATGGCATCCCCCAAGACCTCATCGACCGCTTGAAGAAGGCCGGGGAGACCTTCTTCTCGCTGCCGATAGAGGAGAAGGAGAAGTATGCCAACGACCAGGAATCTGGCAAGATTCAAGGGTATGGAAGCAAGCTTGCTAACAATGCAAGTGGACAGCTTGAGTGGGAAGACTACTTCTTCCACCTTGTTTTCCCAGAGGATAAGCGTGACTTGTCCATCTGGCCCAAGAAACCTTGTGATTATACGTGAGTAGTTTGCATCTTTGGTTTGATGAGTAATGGAACCATGTGTCATTAAATAAATATGTATACATGTATGTGTTTTTGCAGTGAGGTTACAAGCGAGTATGCAAGGCAACTGAGAGGACTAGCGACCAAGATTCTTGGGGCTCTGTCTCTTTGTCTGGGGCTAGAAGAAGGGAGGCTGGAGAAGGAAGTTGGAGGGATGGAAGAGCTTCTACTTCAGTTAAAGATCAATTACTACCCTATTTGTCCCCAGCCAGAACTTGCACTTGGAGTTGAAGCTCACACAGATGTTAGTTCACTCACTTTCCTCCTCCACAACATGGTACCCGGTCTTCAGCTCTACTATGAGGGCAAATGGATCACAGCAAAGTGTGTCCCGGATTCCATCCTCATGCACATTGGTGACACCATTGAGATCCTCAGCAATGGCAAGTACAAGAGCATTCTCCACAGGGGTTTGGTCAACAAGGAAAAGGTTCGGATATCTTGGGCTGTTTTCTGCGAACCCCCTAAGGAGAAGATCATACTGAAGCCCCTGCCGGAACTTGTCACGGATGCAGAGCCAGCACTATTCCCTCCTCGCACTTTTGCTCAGCATATTCAGCACAAATTATTCAGAAAGACTCAGGAAGGTGTCCCTAACTGATGATCGTTATCAGATGATAATAATTATTAAGCATCATCATCATGTGTACTAATACCGAGTTTTTGAAGTTTGTCTATAATAATAGGCTATCCATGAGGCCTCTATTTTACTAGTTTAAGTTGGTTGGCTATTTTGGATTCTCATTTCTCTCTCTGTCTTTTGTTGCCATTTCCTCTAGCAAGGAAGAGTATTGATGTATTTATGTTTTCGGATTTGATTGATACAAGCTGTGGTACGTCATAATCCAAACCAATTTGGTAGATATATTCTTGGCTTCTTGCAGTTTTTTTTTTTGTTTTTTCTTTTTCTGGTGAAGTATGCTTTTTTTTATTTCAAATGTTTGTAATAATTTATTAAGGAATCCAAATTCGTTTTTCCAATCTTGTCCTTCTCTTCCACTCGACCACTCTCCTTCTCTTCCTCCAATTTCATCGTCCACTCCTCATTCTTCATACACTAACCAGTAACACAAACCAATTCTTCTTCTTCTTTCAATCACCATTAACATCATCAATTCAATTCAATTCAATCACCAAATTCTTATCCAAACCATTGACATTAGTAAGACATCATTTAAATATAAATAATATTAAAGCTCATTTACAAGACCTCAAAAGCATCTTTTCAAGAGTTGATAAATCATAGAGCAGTAAAAACAATAAAAAAAAAATTGCAGCTTCAAACGCATTGATTTGAGATGCCATGGCTCATCATAACTACACTTCACATTTTCAACAACAACATTTTTCTTGCAGCAGCAGCAATTAAACTATTTAATACACACACAAGTGGATGAAAGAAAAGGCGACAGTGGCATACTCTAGTTCGGCGGCGCTCCCGCAACACATTGTCACGACTCTTCCCGAGCCACGTCTCCAATTGTCAGAGCTAAACGCGACCTTAGCACCATGATCTCCAATTGTCGGATACGGAGGCTATTTAGGTGTCATTTCAAACAAAAACAACACTGCGCAGAAGAAAAAAAAAAAAGAAGAGAATGAAGTTGAATTTTAGTAGCGTTGTGCAAGAACAACATGACAACTGAAATTAAAAAAAAGTAAATAATAATAATAATAATAATAATAATAATAATAATAATAATAATAATAATAATAATAATAATAATAAGGTGAATACTATTCAACTTTATAATGTGTTAATTTTTTATTAGTTGTTATTTTAATTTAGGGAAAAAGACAGATAAGTCCTGACTTTTCAAACTTTTGACAAATACATGGGAAAAAAAGTTTGAAGGACAAATAAGTCCTTGACGTCATTTTACAAATAAAGTTCGAAGGACAAATAGGTCCTTGAGAATTTTTTTTTCATTATACTTCTATTATGAGAATTTAGTTTATAAAATTAGGCTAATTTTTTTGTATGAAAAAATATTGGTATTTTTGTTGAAAATGGGAGAATGTGGTGTAATTATAGATGGGTGGATTTTTTTTTGTGGGAAGTCAACACGTGGGGGACGTGGTGCAACACGTGGGGGCGTGGTGAACACGTGGCATCATTATGACCAACACGTGGGGGGCGTGTTGAACACGTGGCAGCATCTTAACCAACACGTGGAGGCGTGTTGAATAATTTCCACAATACTGTAATACACTTCAAATGTCAATATTCAACTAAAACACCAATTTTCTTTCCATATTAAAAATAATTTCTGATAAAATTATGCTTGTATTTTGAAATCTAGTTAACTTGTTTTATTCTACAATTTAAATTATTTGTATTAAAATTGTAGAAATTGGGCTTGTTATGTTTCTACTCTTTCTCTTAAATTGCATTAGTTTAGTTTTAGTGCATTTGTGTATTATATTAGAATTTGTTAAATTGCATTAGTTCAGTTTTCATCATACCAGTGGCATTAGTTAGCATCAGTTCATTTATGCATCAAGTTAGCATTAGTTCATTTGTGCATCATTCATGTATTAAGTTAGCATTAGTGCATTTGTGTATTATATTAGAACTAGTATTTTTATGCATAATAACATTACGAGAATATTTTTTTTTTTAAATTATAGTTCACTTTGTTCTAATAGTATAAATTATGCATGACACAAAAGATTTATAAAATTAAACTACTTTTACAAAAAAGTCGTAAGTTGACAAAAGTTTCTGACTAAGAAGATCAAGATATCTGCAGATAAAAAATTAAATAATAAGATTTTTAGTTATTATTTTTATATGAAAAAGTCTAATTTTTTATTAGTAATTAATTTTAACATTCGTTATCTAAAATTTAAAATAATTTAATGTGTATAATTTTACATTTAAAATATTTTAATTGTAAAAAAATATCGAATGACATATTTTGATTTGTCAAATTATTAATATAAAATATAATTATATATAGAGTAAAAATAGTAGAGAGAAATATAAAAATGGAGAGAGGTAGATGAGAGAATTTAGGAAATGAGTTTATTAATTTTGAAAAAAAAAATTCGCAAAGGACCTATTTGTCCTTCGAACTTTATTTGTAAAATGACGTCAAGGACTTATTTGTCCTTCGAACTTTTTTTCCCTTCCAACGTGGCACCGTAACGGATACTTGGACACCGTTTCAGTCACGTCAGCTAGTTCCGTTAGGTGTATGAGAGGCAAATAGACGGAAGGACTAATCCGTTTGTTAAAGTCAGGAGCTTTTTTGTATTTAAATTTTGTTAGGGATGTATTTGTCAAAAGTTTGAAAAGTCAGGAATCTATTTATCTTTTTCTCTTTAATTTAATTACTAATTATATTAGTAATTTAAATTACTTAAATTTAACTAAAATTAATATTTTAACTATAATAAAGACTATTTATGATTAAGTTATTATTTAAAATAGATCATGATATATTTTTTAAAATATTAATAAAGAAACTCTTCTGTAAATTTTTTTCGCTGAAGAAAAAAAAATGTTGGAATAATATTGATGAAAGAAATTATTGAAAAATTATTACAAATTTATTAACTTAAATAGTGGTTCTAATTGACAATTAATTAGGCTCTATAGCTAGAACAAATTAAAGCATAGAAAATCCATCTCAGCATGAAGATATTTAGGTACAGTTTTAGAGGTTTTTCAATGTTTCAATTTGATAAAAAAAATAGTGGCCAAATAAAAAAAGAAAGATCATTCTTAAGAAAAGAAATAATTCATCCTTCATATGTAAAAAAAATTGTTATTATAATAATATTTGGTACAATATCATATTTAAAAGTATATCTCCTTTTAATTTGATAACTTTATAACAGTAAATATAAACTCTAATTTTTGTAACAATAAGAATTCATTACTGTAAAATGATGTTAAAATGGAGTGAAACTCTTGAGAGATGGATAAATTTTTAATTATTAGTATAATAAATTAAAATATCAACTAATAAAAAATTAATATATTAAAAAGGATAAATTACATATTATTTTAGAGAGGATCAGATAGAATTATCTAATAATAATAATAAAAAAATAGAAAAATGCAAAGAAGCTAAGATTTTATGAATGAAATAGCTTGGGTGAGAGAAAGGCGTGAGTAGCAGCAGCAAAACACAAAACTTCACTTCACTTGTCACTTGTCACTTGTTATTAGCCATTAGCCGCAGCCGAAGGTGGAAGAAGAAGAAGAAGCAGAATCCGGAGCTGATAACGCCACAGCACAGCTAGGGTTCCCACCTCCCAATCCCACTTCCTTCCTTTTCCCTTATTGTGAGCCTCTCTCTTTCTCTCTCTTCCAACCTCATCTACAATTTCTCGATAACAACATTGATAGCCTCTTCATCTTTGCTTCAATTTTTATAATTGGTACCGTATTTTACTTTACCGGCCTTACTTTTTGAAACCAAGTTGCTCAGTTCCTTTATGTTTTAGAGATATAGCTGTTTGTGTAGAATGGTGTAGCAATCTATGTTTTCAGCATAGTTGTTTGTATCCCTTCTCAGTTCTTCTCTCCCCTTTTTAGTGTTTGGTCTAATTAAACATTCACACTTTCATGACAGGTCAATTAGGATATGTCTTCTGATAGTGCAAAGGAAAATGCATCCGTAGTTGATTCTTCGCTCACTGAATGGAAGCATGACATTGGAAATTCAGATGACCCAGGTAGTTGACATATGTTCTATTCTCACCTACATATCTTCTAAATTAAATAGCCTTTATGTTATATGTTGTTTGGATTATCTTTAAGGGATTGAATGAAGGGGATTAAATTATGTATTTAAGATTACAGACAGTCTATATAGGACAAAATGATGGACCCAAAAAAGGATAAAGTTACAACTTTTTAGTCAAGACTCAAGAGTAGTGTTAGGGGGCAGCAGGTTTTGTAATTTGTAGCTATCAATTAGCTATTACTTTTTTTTTTTTGCTGGTTAAGTGCTGGCTAGATTTTAATAAAAGTGCTGACTCCTTAGACTTTCTTATTAGTGAAAGCAAATAGCTACCAAACTTGACACTAAGTGTGTTCTAGAATCACTGACTTCAATACTAAGAATGATATTAGAGACTAAAAAAAAAAAAAAAAATCATAAATACAGTTTCGTACCCTCTAATATATGCATACAAGCATGAGCATTTATGCAGTTTTCCTATGATCTTTGTTTCTTTTCATTATGGCAGTAATTTCTTTTTGCTTCTGATTTGTGATTTGTCTGTAAATCTTTTATTAGAGAACTCAAGTTAGTGTATTGAATACATTAATATAATTAGGGTGGTAAAGCTGGACTTTCTCATTGTCAAATAGGTATGAGTATGACAACTGGAACTGGAGTGGAAAGCATATATAATACAAAATATTTTATCATTAAGAGTTTAAATCATCAAAACATCCGTTTATCAGTTGAGAAAGGAATTTGGGCTACTCAAGTCATGAACGAACCCATTTTGGAAGAAGCTTTTCATGTAAGATCCCTGCTTGTCTTGGCTCAAGTTTATTTATTAAAAGTAACTTCTTATTGGCATTAGTGCAGCAAATAATATAATAAGAAATCACTATAAGTTAAATTGAATTCTCTTGATGATTCTTTGCATGCTTTTGCAGAATTCAGATAGTGTAATCCTTATATTTAGTGTCAACATGAGTGGCTGCTTCCAAGGATATGCACAAATGACTTCCTCCATTGGGTGGAGGAGAGATAATGTTTGGAATGAGGGTAGTGGTAAGGGTAATCCTTGGGGTCGCAGTTTTAATGTCAAATGGCTGCGTTTAAATGACCTTCCCTTTCATAAGACTCTTCATTTGAAGAATCCCTTGAATGACTACAAACCTGTCAAAATTAGTAGAGATTGCCAGGTTGGTTATTATTATTCTATCTTGGATCTTGCAAAATTGTGCTCATATTGCATGACTTTATGAGTCTCTCATCAAGTACCCTTTGCAGGAGTTATCACCAGATATTGGTCTTGCTCTTTGTGAACTCCTTGACGGTAAAAACGAGGTGGATGGCCTGCTGACGAGGTACGGCTTGTTAGAGGTGAAAGATAATGTGCTGTTAACTACACTAGAAGAAGGCTTCTACTTACTGGTTTATGAATTTGCAGTTCATCCACAGATGATTTATATTGGAAAGGGCATCATTCAAAGACATCAGGGGGTTTTGCGGGAGGTGAAGACTATAACTTCCATCCACTCCATTTATCATGGTCAATGTCCCTGCCATACTCTTCCATGCTTTACCAAAATCAAGCTGAGTTAAGTCAATTTCATTCAGCAAGCAATAGATTCAGTGGGACAACAATCACCAAAAGATTGCCTACCACCACTGTGTCATCAAAAGTGTCAGGGACTAAACATGCTCGTTTTAGTTCCTTAACAGAAGATGATTTTCTTGACATGGTATGTGAAATTTTCCTCCTTTATCATGTCAATTGTTTTGTTTGTCTTTTTTTACTTGCAAGTTGTTGTTTTGGTTGTCCTTAAGAATATGATGAATTGCTATGAATTTTACAATTCGAGAAAGTGAAAACCACAATGTGTTGAAACTTGGCATCTGAGCCAGTGAGCTGGTGAGGCTGTGCAAAGGAAGAAAGAAAAATGGTGAAAGAGAAGAAAGAAGAATAAGGAGAGGAGAGAATATGGAAGATAGAGCTGAAGGTTTTCCGTTAGTGTGGCAAAATCACTCCCTGTACTATACAAAGAATGATCTTATTTACAAGTGACTAACAAAATTGTTATTCTAACTAATTGTACAGCTGTAATAACTAGAGTAAAGATATACAATGAATGATGTAACTATGGTAAATAAATGATCTAATTATATACATCTTAGTCATGCTAGCAGAGTTGCTATAATGGATACTCAATTAATCATTAATGAGCTCCAATACAAGGATTGAAGATTCTTTTTTGCTATTATTTATGAAATAACAGGAATATTATGGCTCATGTGGCGTTAACTTGGAAGAGACTCTTGTTAAAAATATAGCCCCTAATCCATATACCTCCCCAGTCTCTTTTGTCAACAGATGTGTAGAGGAATTGTCATTTCCTGCATGTTGTCTCCCCCTCTCCTCAAGTTTCTAGGTGTTTGCATGCATCAACAATGCAGCCCCCTAATCCATATATTAGAATGAAATAAATTATTATGATTCAGATTGTCTCCTGATTTATGTATTTTTAACACAGTCCTATGAAGAATACTTGGAGATCCATAGCAGATGCAGGAAACGATTGTGCCTCAGTGTCAGTATGCAGATAATTATTATTTCACTATTTTCATGTCTCTATCACATGAATCCATAACTAACCATCTAAGTTCTTACAGGCTGCTCAACCATCTTTCAAACAGACGGAATCATTGAGAAGTAATTCGCATGGTGATTATAGGTAAAAAGGTTTCATCTCATACCAATTGTTTTTTTCAAACCGAAAGTCAATTATGTGATTCCTTAGTGGGTTTTTTTTTCCAGCAATTTGGACGAGTTTGATAGAGACAGGACCAGCTCTCAAAGGAGCAATCAGTAATCTCTGCCTTGGATATAACTGCTCCAACATGGAGACGTTTTGCATCCTGGACTTGTGGAGTTGTCAATCTTAGGGTGGCCCTATTCCATAAGAACTCGTGAAACAAAATTTAATTGTAATTTATCTAGAATTAAGATGTAGTATTGTACCTCTTATTAAGTGAGTAACTCACAGGGCTTAATTGAGTCCTGTTGAGCTATTTGTACAGAATGTAGAATTAGATTGGCAATAACTTTCACTCTATGTATGTAGTTATGTACTTTTCTAATCTGAATAATTTCTGGATAATTGTCTATAAAAAAAATGCTTATTTTGGTTTAGTGAGTGTAAGAAACTCAAATGCTTTAAACGTGCTATGAGATTTTTGGGATTCAGGCGATGTTGAAAATTCAAACATGTTATGAGATTTTAGAATACAAACCTCATGCTCTGGTTTTTTATATTTTCTGTTATAGTAGATCTTGAGATCACTGGATTACATATAAATGTGATTGATACTTTCTGTTAGTTGCTTTCGATACTCGAAATGGCTAGAAAAGATGTTAAAGGACTTAAATGTTAAATCAACATTTTATATTATTGTTATTATTATTATCTGCAATACCTAGATCATTGGCGATGAGGACTAAGGCTGAAATCTATTTTCAAATGTCTTACATTGATAATAGCTTACAGCTAGCTCTTGCTGGTTGTACTTCCCGTCAAGAACGGCGTTCAATCTTCAAACATTCCCTAAGATGAAAGCTATGGCATCGTTAACATCCATATCCCATATTTGTCTTCACTCCACACTACATTCTATAAACACACGAGGTGCTAGTTGATGGCAATCTAAGAAACTAGCACCTTTGCTACTTGATCAAAAGTGCAAACATGACTGAAGCCAAGCATGGAAAACCGTCCAACAGCATGGAACTTACATTGCTTCTTGCTTTTGTATTCATTCTAACTTTCTGTGCAACTTCAGCACAAGAAGCTATGGAAATGGTAGTTGAAAATGAAAGCAATCTATTGACTACTTACATTGTTTACGTCCAAAAGCCTCAGGGTGAGGATTCTCTTGAATATGACGACTTGCATGGATGGTACAACTCACTTCTACCAGAGAGTGCCAAGACTCAGAACCAGCAGCGCCTTGTTTTCTCATACCGAAACGTGGTGTCTGGATTTGCTGCGAAACTGACAGCAGAAGAAGCAAAAAGCATGCAAGGGAGGGAGGAGGTTGTGTCGATTCGAGCCGAAAGGATCCTTTCTTTACACACAACTCATAGTCCAGGCTTCATGGGATTGCAAACTGGATTCCCATTGTGGAGAGGCTCCAACTATGGCAAAGGCATCATAGTTGGAGTGTTGGACACAGGAATAAACCCTTCACATCCATCATTTTCTGGTGAAGGAATGCCTTCTCCACCGGCAAAATGGAAGGGCCATTGCGAGTTTACAAAGCAGAGGACTTGTAACAACAAGCTCATTGGGGCAAGAAGCTTTGTCAAAAACTCAAGCAGGGATCTTCCTTTCGATGATGTTGGCCACGGCACTCACACGGCCAGCACGGCCGCAGGGAGGTTTGTGCAGGGTGCAAGTATCTTTGGCAACGCTAACGGTACAGCTGCTGGCATGGCACCCTTTGCCCATTTAGCAATTTACAAAGTTTGCCAACTTGATGGTTGCTATGAAAGTGCAATCATAGCTGGTATGGACGCTGCCATTGAAGATGGCGTGGACATACTTTCCCTCTCTCTTGGAGGACCCCCTTTTGAATTCTTTGAAGATCCAATTGCATTGGGCGCCTTTGCAGCCATTCGCAATGGCATTTTTGTTAGTTGTTCAGCTGGGAATGAAGGTCCTGGCTATAGTACATTGTCCAATGAGGCTCCATGGATTCTCACTGTTGGTGCTAGCTCCATTGACAGAAAAATAAGTGCATCAGCCAAACTTGGCAATGGAAAAGAATTTCATGGGGAATCAGCATTCCAACCCAAGGACTTTGCACCAACCCTATTGCCACTTGTGTATGCAGGAGAAAATGGAAATGAATCTTGTGCATTCTGTGCTCCAGGATCATTGGAGAGTGTGGATGTTCAGGGTAAGGTAGTGTTGTGTGAGATAGGTGGAGATATTGCAAGAATAGACAAGGGACAAGAAGTTAAGAACGCTGGTGGTGCTGCCATGATCCTCATGAACAGTGAGATTAGAGGTTATACTACCCTTGCTGACCCTCATGTTCTTCCTGCAGCACATGTGAGTTACCAAGCTGGATTAGAAATCAAGGAATATATAAATTCAACCTCAGCACCAACAGCAACAGTCTTGTTTAGAGGAACTATCATCGGAGATCCATTTGCCCCAGTTGTTGCTTCCTTTTCCTCCAGAGGTCCAAACAATGTAAGTCCAGGGATTCTGAAACCAGACATAATTGGACCAGGATTGAACATTCTTGCTGCATGGCCTGTTTCTTTGGACCACGCTTTTCCACCAATGAACATGATTTCAGGTACAGTTTACCATATAACATTTTTATAGGCCTGTCATAGTTACATGGCACGCAATAAGTTCAGATTAATTGTGAATTGATACGCGCAAATTAGTACAGAGTACTACAAAGACATTAAGAGACATATACTTGTTTGAAGGAGGAAACAAATATTGCTGTATTAACATTGTTGTATGAATAACATTTAACTTGTTTCAGGTACTTCAATGTCTTGCCCTCATCTCAGTGGCATTGCTGCTTTGTTGAAGAACTCTCACCCAGACTGGTCCCCAGCTGCCATAAAATCAGCAATAATGACCACTGCTCACAGAGCAAACCTTGAAGGTGAACCTATATTGGACCAATGGCTTGAACCAGCTGATGTATTTGCAACTGGCTCTGGACATGTCAACCCTCTCCAAGCAAATGATCCAGGACTCATCTATGATATTGAACCAAACGATTACATTCCTTATCTATGTGGTTTGGGTTACACAGACAAACAAGTTGGTACTATCTTGCAACAAAAAGTGAGATGCTCTGAGGTAAAAATCATCCCGGAAACACAACTCAACTATCCCTCATTCTCTATTGAAATGGGGAATACTTCACAGTCCTACACAAGGACAGTGACAAATGTTGGGCCTGCAAATTCGACTTATGTTGTGGAAGTTGAAGTGCCTTTGGCTGTTGAAATGAGCATAAGCCCTGCCACGTTAACATTCCAAGAGGTGAAAGAGAAGCTTACATATCTGGTTGAGTTCATCCCTGAAGATGAAAGTCTCAGAGGGAATAACACTTTTGTTCAGGGCTCTATTAAGTGGGTGTCTCTGTCTGGAGAGTACTCAGTTAGCATCCCTATATCTGTCATCTTCAATTGAAAATTTGAAGCATACGGCATTTCAAAGTTCTTGTTACTCTTTTTAGTGTCATATATATTAGTATTGTATAGAGTAAATGAATAAAGATTTTTACTAGGACTAGGAGTCTCCATGCATGTAATTGCAACACTGATTTATGCCAGTTTCTAATGTTAATCTCAGTATTAATGCTGGCTTGCATTTAATTAAGCTTGGCAATCTTAACATTCAATTTTGGGTGTTTAATGGATGTATTTCTGAATAGGAGAGTTTTGCTTATCAACAATGATAACTTGATTGATTTTAGAAGTCTTGATTGATGCCTTACAGGAAGCTTATGGAGATTTAAAAGTGGGGAATTGAGCTTATTTTGAGCTTCAACATAGGCGCTCCACACAATGTAGCTTATTGATGTATTGAGATTTGAGAATTAAGATTCATTTGGTACCAAGTTTATTTGGTTTATTATTATTATTAGAAATTTAAGTAGTTTGAGTGGAGGGTACAGTCATTAATATAACATCTCATTTAAATTTTGGTTAAGTAAAAACATCACCTGTTTTATATTTCTATTGTATTTCTTAGTGAAAAACATCACCAAAATTCTCTCCTATTGATAATTACTCTTACTTCTTAAAGATTTTTATTAACACATTTTCATGAAGTGTTTTATGATACATAATATTAATGAAAGTAAAAACATGGTCAAGTTGAAGAATGAGACAATAACATTTGAACTATTTGAATTGAAAGGTCCAAAAGCTATTGTGAAATAAATCAATTCCATTTAAAAAATAAAAAGAAATAAGAAGTAATTAGTTGCAAACGAAGTTGCATAACAGGCATTCCGCGCGCAAGAGCATTAACCTTTGAAACTTGTGCAGACACTACATTCCCTTTATTTTTCGAGCATCACCCTCTGGTAACTCCATGTATAAATGTAATCACTTGAAAATAACAGAAATGGGGGTCCTAACAGTGTGTTTCTGAGATATCCATGTGAGAGCACCTTGAGCAAAGCTATGGTTTCCTCTATTTTCTCTCACTTGTGAAATAAACTCCACCGAATATGTAACCTTCTGATTCCACTCACTGAACGTTATCTGAGAAGGGTTTACGCTCACACCCAAACCAAAAGGCACATCAATATCCACACTATAGGTTGAATTTGCTGGTCCAACATTGGTCAACGTTCTAGTGTAGTATTGTGAAGTAGACCCCAATATAATAGAAAATGAAGGGTAGTTGAGTTGTGCTTCTGCTATGACCTTAACATTGGCACACACCACTTTCCTTTGAACAAGAATTCCAATCTCTCTGTCCGTGTAACTCAATCCACAGAGATAAGGAATGTAATCATCAGGGTGGATATCATAAACAAGACCAGGATCATTTGCTCTATTAGGGTTAACATGTCCTGCACCCGTTGCAAAAATGTCAGCCTTCAAATGCCTTTGATCCACAATGGGTAGGCCTCCGAGGTTCTTTGTATCCGCAGTCGTCATGATAGCTGATTTAATAGCTGCCGGAGACCAATCAGGATGCGCGCTTTTGAGTAAAGCCGCAATGCCGCTGAGGTGAGGGCATGACATTGAAGTGCCGGAGACAACATTGTACGATGGTACTTTGTTGTCTACAGAGACACCCCATGCTGCTAGAATATTCACCCCGGGTCCAATTATGTCTGGTTTCAAGATTCCAGGACTTTCTTGGCTTGGACCCCTTGAAGAGAAGAAAACAACTTCTGGTGCAAGTGAATCACCAATTATTGTTCCTTCAAACAAGATCGTTGCTTGTGCTGTGCTTGATGAGTTTATGTAAGATTTGATGGCGAAACTTGCGCCAAAGCCTACTTGCACTGCAGGGAGAGGGTAAGCGCTGGTGGGGGTGCTGTAGCCAACGATTTCTGGGCTGGTCAGAATCACGGCGGCACCACCGGCTCTCAGAACTTCTTGTCCTTTGAGAACACTTGAAATCTTACCTAAATCACAAACCACAACCTTTCCTTTGACATCAAAGTTGTCTAAGGATCCGGGTGTGCAGAAAGCAGATTCATTGTTTCCATTTAAACCAGGATACACAAGTGGCAATAGCTCTGACGAAAAGTTACTGGGCTGGAACAAAGTTTCTCCTTGATATTTTGCACCGTTTCCAAGCTTTGCTAGTGCTGCTATTTTTCTATCAATGGTGCTTGCACCAACGGTGAGAATCCATGGAGCTTCATTTGACAAAGTGCCGTATTCAGGACCACTGTTAGCGGCCGAGCAACTGACGAAAATCCCGCTTTGGATGGCTGAAAAGGCGCCGATCGCAATTGGGTCGTCGAAGAACGGAAGAGAGCCTAAACCAAGAGACAGAGAGAGAACATCTACGCCGTCTTCAATGGCAATGTCCATTGCAGCTAGAATGGCACTTTCTGTGCACCCGACTTTGTCGTTGCATACTTTGTACATTGCCACGTGTGCACCGGGTGCCATCCCAGCTGCAGTTCCCTTGGCATTGCCAAAAACACCGGCGTCTTCCACAAATGCTCCGGCCGCCTCTGCAGCTGTATGTGTTCCATGGAAGAAGTTTTCAAAAGGAGGCTCTTCAAGGGCTTCCTTGAGAAGATTTCTTGCACCAACGAGCTTGTTGTTGCATGTTCTTTGTCCCGTGAATTCGCAATGACCTTTCCACTTGGTCGGTGGAGGCGGCATCCCTTCTTCGTTGAAGGAAGGATGGTAGGGGAATATTCCGGTGTCTATAATTCCGATGATAACGCCTCTTCCAAGGTTGGAATCTTTCCACAACCCTTGTCCCTGACGCAAACCCAAGAAAGATGGAGTGTGAGTTGTGTGAAGAGTGAGGGTTCTTTCAGGTCTTGCTGAAACAACTTCCTCTTTCTCTTCCAAAGCTTTGGCTTCTTCTGGTGTCAACTTCACGGCGAAACCAGAGACCACGTTGCGGTAAGAGAAAACCATACGATCCTGAATGGAGGTTGCAATGGTTTGCGGCATAAGTGTTTGGTACCAGCCATGCAACTCTTCTGATTGAAGAGAAACGCCATTGTTATTCCTTTCTGGCCTACTGACATGAACAATGTAGGTTCGTAACTCACTTTGGTGGCCTTTGTTTTCTTCTATGAACTCTTCGGCCATTGAAGTTGGGTTGCAAGTAAGCATGGAAACGAGGGCAATGAGCAAGATGGTTTTCTCCATGGTTGGAATTTGATGGAGACAATTAAGGTTGGTGTAATAAGAATGCTAAACCATGCACGTATATATATAACACAATAATGTCGCGTACAGCTGAAAAGTAAACATAATTGCTTCGTGATTAACGGTTGCTAGCTAATTGACCATTAGCTTTGTTACTACTTGGAAACAAATTGAGAAGTGCAATTAGCAGGCTTGTGACGGTTTGATCATTAGGTTTTGTAGTGCCAATTGCAAGGTGCAGACGTTGCGCATGTGAAACCACAAGCTAAGTGACAAAAGATGTAGTTAATTAAGGTATGATAAACTTTTAATAATAATAAATTATTAGGCCATTTGCATGGTAATGCCCGCTAGATTTTGTTGATCTCCTTGCTTAGAAGGAGCTACAATGCAAAGCAATTAGGGAGGAAGAATTTTTTATGAAAAAGTATAAGTAAATAACGTAAATGTTGAATAACTTAAACAATGATTTTAAAAATTAAAAGTTAAACTAACTATTAAAATTAGATTCTGGTCGTCAGTCGAACCTGGCGCTCCTGAAAAATAAAAGAGTTTGTAACCCACCAGACTAACATATTTGTGTATATTATGAATGCATTTTATAAATATATTATAACGTATTGCACATATCCTAATTAATAACTATATCTTATTAATTCTTTTACTCATTTAAAATTTAAAATCTCCTTATATTTTTGTCCTTTTATTCTAACGAGTAATTTTATATTTAATTTAATTAATTTTTTATTTTATATTTACTCACTTAAATTAATTATTTTTTAATTTTACATAATTATTAAAAATATTAAATATTGTTAAATATTCTTTAAATTAAAAAAATAAACAAAATATTTTTAATAATCATACCATCTTTTTGTTATTGATAATTATATAATATTTATTAATATTAACTCTTTTTCAACATATATTTTATTAATATAATTAATTAATAAATTATTAAAATAGTAAAATAACTTAATTTTGTATAAAAAATTTTATTATAAAAAAATTTAAATTTTATATAATTATTTAATTATAACCGAGTCAACCGGTTCAACCTGTGACTCAATGGTTGAACTAGTGTCCCGGTGACCCAGTAATCTCACCGGGTGATTACCGATTCGGTTATGATAACTATGGACCTAACTTCATTATTCACTTTGCCGCTTAACATTGACGTACTCGCATCCACACACTCTTACTTGGATCTCTCTTCTCTCATCTCACCCAAAAATAATGATCTTCTCAAACCGCGTACACTTTTTGTCATTGCTCCTCCAATAGCTCAAGAGGCACGTGACCGTCGAGGTGCACCGATCTTTCACCATCACAGAAGGAAACTACCTACCATTATTTTCACCGGTGGCCGCTGTTGGTAGTTGTCGAACCGTTGAAGGAGCAGTAGCAGCGTTAGTCATTGCATCGTTTTTACCACGACCTTTTAGTGAAGCTACTTTAATGGCCAGTTTAGGATGGTCATTTTAGTAGGTATGTGGATGGTTATTTTAATTCTTATGTAGATAGTTATTTGATTGGATTGGGTTTAGTTATATATATATAATTAAAATATGGTGGATGTTCAATTCCTATGTATGCAAATGATTATTTTTATCCTTAAGTGGATAGTAATTTTTACTAGGGATGAGCGACGTCGATGACAGTGTTTGGCAAACCAAGCAGCGAAGGCGACGAGGAGTCCGACGGCGCCGTTCATTTCCAGTCTGGAGGAGAGCGACGTCGGTGAGGGTCATTGTTGATGAACCAACGACAATGAGGAGGATCGCAGCGGCGATGATGGAGATGGTTGGTGACCAAGAGATAGCAGCAACTGTAGAGGATTTGGGGGAGAAGCTTGCTTTAGTAAATTAGAGCATAATAGATGGTTAAAATTTTTGAATTAAATAAAATTTTTTAATTGGATAACTTGGGTAGAATGTTTTTTTTTTAACTTCATTGGGCCAAATTTTTAGTCTGTTGTTCACATTGTTTAAATTTTTCGTTGTCTATATAGTAGAGTATTTTTTTTAAATTTTAGACCAACAAATAACGAGCATTTGAAAAAGAATAAGTAATAAAATTAAAACTTCATAGTACGCATTACATGAGACATTTGAAAAAAAATTATACCTATGAACTGAATAATGACTAAATTTGATTAAAATTATTGGTCATTATGACTTTTTGTATTATAAATTAGTTGTATATAAAATATATATTAAAATATGTGATTTTTTTTACATATATTATTTTCTTTACACACACATATATATATATATATATATAATTAAAATATAGTGGATGTTCAATTTTCTATATATGCGAATGATTATTTTTATCCTTAAGTGGATAGTAATTTTTACTAGGGATGAACAACGTCGGTGACAGTGTCTGGCAAGCCAAGCAGCGACGGCGACGAGGAGTTTGGCGGCGCCGTTCGTTTCTGGTCTGGAGGAGAGCGACGTCGATGAGGATCTTTGTTGATGAACCAGCGACAGTAAAGAAGATCGCGGCAGCGATGATGGAGATGGTTGGTGACCAAGCGACAACAGCAACTGTAGAGGATTTGGGGGAGAAGCTTGCTTTAGTAAATTAGAGCATAATAAATAGTTAAATTTTTTTAATTAAATAGAATTTTTTGATTGGATAATTTGAGTAGAATTTTTTTTAATTTCATTGGGCTAACTTTTTAGTCTGTTGTTCACATTGTTTAAATTTTTCGTTATCTGTATAATAGAATATTTTTTAAATTTTAGACCAACAAATAACGAGCATTTGAAAAAAAATGAGTAATAAAATTAAAACTTCATAATACGCATGTGAGACCTTTAAAAAAAATAATGCCTACTAATTAAATAATGACTAAATTTAATTAAAATTATTGATCATTATGACTTTTTGTATTATAAACTAGTTGTTTATAAAATATATATTAAAATATGTGATTTTTTTACATATATTATTTTCTTTACACATAATATTAATATTTTTGATGTTACTTATATGGTACCACCGGGACATTGCCATATGTCATTATTGGCATCGCTAATTAAGTTCTAGATATTATAGGTAAGAAATTAAATGCACAAGTTATCTTAAAACTAGAATGTGACCCAAGGCCTGCATTCTGCAAGGCTTGGATGGAAATATACATAAAAGATATAAGATGATGTTAACTAATGTTGGTTTATTCTCACTTCTCATTATACCGATTGATATGTTTATTAAACGGGCAACACTATCTAACCAATGATTTATCTAACCAACATGAACAATGGATTTTGAAAATAATTTATTTTAGAGCAATGCTAGAGAATCAAAAAGATATTAGCCAAAAATTAGCCAAATATTTTTGAATAAATTCAAAATCTCTACAAATTAATATATATAGATGTTTTTTCTGCTAAATATTAAAATATTTCTTTTTTATACTAAATAGATGTTCTTTTATATATTTTTCGAATTTTTTTATATTGCAAACGTAAATGTCTCTATTTCTTTAAAATTTTTATATTTTTTTAAATTTTATAAATATTTAATTATTTTTGCTAAAATATAATTGGATATTTCTTTTGTTAAGTATTAAGATGTTTTTTTCATATTAAATAAATATTTTTTTATAATTCTGTAATTGTGTAGTTTACAGTCTCTTTAATGATCAAAACGACACCTAATATCCCAAAACGCAGAGAGCAACATCCTCATATAAACAATGAAATCAGTTTTCTTCCAAACATTGCAAACAAAATAATCAACCGTCTCCTGGTCCAAGTAGTTAGCACCGTTCAGCCAATTGAGCCTCAGGATTCCAACCTCCAGCTGGAACACGTCACATTTCGGCGCAGTTGGATGGACACTGAACTGAAACGACGTGCCGTTGTTCCACTCGGCGTTGTACAGGATGACGTCATCGAGATGTTCTTGAATGATGTTCAAGTTGCGCCCATTGATCCAGTCGTACCACAGGTCAATCTTTTGCAGTGCTCCGCTTCTGTTCATGAACAGCACCGAGTGGAATTGGTGCAGTCAATCTACTGGAATTAGATCTAGATATTCTTTAGAGTTTATTAGCTGCCATGTCTGTTTCAAGTGGAGTCAAACACCGAGAATAAGGAAAAAGGTGTGAGCTTTTAACTGCTTCGAACGCGTTCTTGCGAGTGACGTTGCAGTTGAGGGTGAATAGGGTTTGAAGGAGGTGGTTAAGGAGGGAAGAGGAGAAGATTTTGTCGGTGACGAAGTCGAAGGTGGACTTTGTGTTGAAACAATTGTCTTGGATACGCTTGTTGAGGGCGTCACGGAGAGCATGGAAGTCGCGAACGCTTCCAGCAGCATTAATGAGAGAGAGAGATCGGTGTGTAATTGTTGGAGGTGGGTAGATTAATATGAAAGAAAAAAGAAAGACTTTTATACGTTTTAAACTTTTAATCAAGTTTACCTAATTAATTTTAAATTTTAAATTTAAAAAATTTAAAATTAATTATTCTTGATTCCATATACTTTTCCCATTTTAACTAAAAGACAACTTAATTTTTCTCCAAATTCCAATTTTAACCATCCCAATTTTTACCAATCCTAATCAATTACCCCCTTTTTGACTTAGCAGTTAAAACCGTTTTCCCTACCCCCAAAATTGAACGTGTATTTACTGAGGCACTCAACGCCAGCGCTCCTCCGGCAAAGTGAACAGCCGTCCAAACCAAAGGCCTTCTCGTTTACAGGTTCTATCCGTCCAGCCTCTCCGCTGTTGCCATCATCCACGGAGCCTTCGTCGTGCAGCAACCGAGCGGCCGTCGTCGTGTTGGAGACACCCCATCCCCGCCCACGTTCCCCGCACCGGCGACGTCACCCATCGCCGCCCGCGTCCTTCGTCGCCGCAAGGGCCATCCGTGTCTCCCGCGCCGCCCGCATCCCTGCTGAAGGCCCGGTCTTGCTGGCGTTCCATCTCCCTGTTCGATGCCTTCTTAGGTCAGTGAAAGGCTATCTGTTTTTACCGATTAGATGTTTACGAAATTGTTTAGTTGATTGTTTCTTTTGAACCGTTGTGCTACTTGTACTCATTGACTGAATTCGGATACGTTCTGTCCCCGGATATTTGGAAGTCACGAATTAGTTTCAAGCACGTTGTTTTGATTACTTTTGTTTTCTTGAAGTATGAGTTGTTTATGCAATTTAAAAGGGATGGTACTTCACTATGTGAATGGATAATTGCAATTATTAAAGAGAATGTAAAATTTGTTTCAGTCTTGGGACCTAATTTTTGCTTCAGTTAGGTAACCAACTTTTGTGTCACATGTGAAAACTATTTCAATTTTACTGTGGCGTATGTTTGATTTTTTATAAATATTGTTTAAGTTATTTGATATGTTCACTTTTGGAATAATCTGCGAGCTAAATTCTAATGTTACAAAACCTTTATGTATATAAAGTTTTTGAATTGGGTTGGAGTTATTTGTTACATTTTTAATCACACTTAATAGTGTAATATACATTTTCTACACATGATTTATTAGTTTATTTTGTTACTTGCTTGACCATGGATGTTTTAATTTGAATAAGATATATTAAGATTAGATGATTATTCTTAATAAAAAATTAATTAATATTAATCCATGATAAAATAAATATTTTTTTTTTCAAAATATATTTCAAAAAAATGTCAAAGGGTATGTTTTGATTTTATTTTAGGTATGAAATTTGTTTGAGTTGATTTACAATATTTTAGTTTATATATTTGTATTTCATTTGATTTAATGTGAAATGATATCCATTAGGGATGTTTGCTTTTGTAAGACAATTTGATACAAATCTGAGACGAAATTTTGTGGTGAAGTAATTCGTGACATATTATTTAGGTTCTGAATACTATGGAAGACTAACTATAATGGCAGAAAAAATTTTGGGTCTATGGTTCTGGAATTCAGTAGGTCTTATTCGTTTGTATTTTTAATCACAAGTAAAATTGTAGTATGCTGGTAATACTCGTCTTTACATTGTTTGTATGCTACACTCACACTGCGAATGTTCGACCAGGATTTTGCTTACTTAGTCGGATGATTATTTCACCTGGTGTCTAGTTGTTTGCCTGTTTGGTCTAGTGGTTGATTCTCTGATTGGTTGACTTGTTTCTGGTGTGATTGATAGTTGGTTTTGTTAACACTGCACCACGTCGGTTATTCTGCTTATTTGAAAATGAATTTAGTGCCATGATGCCGTGTGTGTGGAGCTCTTGAGGTGGTTAGTTAGGTTTCTAATTCAATTCAAATGATAAAGTGTAGTAAGTGGCAAGAATGATGATTGACTAGTTTATTACAGGTCTGAGTTTGATTTGCTGAGTACCATTCAGATGGGGAAAAAGATAATATGCGTTTCGTTGTTAAGCAGTCTTTATTCTAGTTGTTTATAACTAGTATTCTTTTTTGTTGATAGAAATTAGTAGAGACGCGCTGTTCTCCATGCTTTATCAACGGGATGATCACCCACCTGGAAAACATTAATGTCGTCGCGCAGCTAGCGGAGATCGATGCAATTGGGTTCAGATTCGTGAAGAGGATTCCAAAATGGGCATTGAAGCAGAGTATAATGATAATACAACTAGCGAAGACATACGATGTGGACACAAATACTCTTATAGTGGATGTTAGTAACATCCACGTTAATTCTGAGTTAGGAAAACATTATTGCTGTTTCCTTTTTAGTTTTTGTCATATATAGCTTGGTTAGTTTCCTTTTTTTTTGCGTAACATTTATTGTACACATTTTGCTGAATCCAAAATTCTAGATTTTGCCATACCCGAATTAAACAAGAAGAATCATGTGCATCTGGCCATCAAAGAATAGTTTAAGAAAAAAAACACCCAGTTGCACGACTTTGTATATGCCTGTCCCATGGACACTGAAGCAGAACGGGCAAATTTTAGAAGGTACTTCATTTTGGTGGTCCTCAAGATGTTCTTATGCCGCACGAGTCAACAGACCATTTTGCCATGGCACATACCTCCTATTCTCGATGTCTCTGACCCCAACAGATTCAATTGGGCACATAATAAGACATTCAAGTGGTTGGGGAGAACAGTAGAAAATTCAAATCTAAGAAGCATGAAACTTTTGGTGGCTGTCGCTCTGATGGTATCTTTTAAAGTTTAGTTGCTTATTTTTCCTACTTGCTTTTATGTTGCACCACATAACCTTTCAATGTAACCTTGTCATCCAGCTGTTATACTTTCAGCGATTGCAGCATGGACCACTCGATCGCTGTCGAGAACCAGAGCCATGGGTTACTGCATGGACTGTTGCAGAACTTGATAAGAAGGGCGCTAATGTCCTTGCCGATGTACTAACCCTGATGATTTATTCGTTGTTATATGCTAATCCACTTAACCATTGAGTAATTTTTTTAAACAAGGAATAATGTTCCACCGCGAGAATTTAGATTTTTTACTTTCTAAGCACAATTGACCTTTCCCTAATAGGGTTGCATTGGAGATAGGGCAAAAGTGAGTGAGGAATCAACATCCAAAAAATAAAGTCGAAAGAGGAAACACAAGACTAGAGCGGTGCACAAGGTAATGTGTTTGTTGGAATTTAAATAATTTACAACATTGAAGTTATAGGTGGTTAGATTATATGCATATTTGAATTGTTCATTTGCAATTGCAAAACTGGATGCATGCCCCTATTTCCTTTGAATGTTTTGTACGGTTAACGTAAGTGTAATTGTATGTCCAACATAGTAAAGGCGCTATATGCATTTATCAATGGATGTACACAGGAAAGCAAAGATGAATCTGTTAAAAGCAGGCACCGTAAGTCATTAGAAAAACCGCCACCTAGACCCGTTGAAACAAAAGAACCTGATAGCCATACAGCGCCACAAGAGGTGAGTGCATCTTGTTGTGGAGATACGTTGACTTCATAACTTATGTACTCAGATTAAATACCAATTTTGTTGGGGTTGCGGGCTGAATATTTTTTGGGTGCCATGTTAGTTTTGTTGGATGTTGAAATGACATTGTACGCAGGTGGATATTGATATAGTGATGTATGTGTTCATCTTGGAACCTACCTTGCCTATATTTTTAATTGAATTTTCTCATGTTGTCCCTATTTTGTGAGTGGAATTTGTAACATGCTTGTTTATAACACAGGAGACTAGAATAGGTACGTGCAAAAAGCTGCTCGTCGTCAGAGGCAATTCCTGGAAAGGCAGCACATCAGCAACCGAAGGCCCAACGTGCAAGGAGAGACCTGTAGTTGCCTCAAACTCCAACGATGACGATGATGAGTCACTTGCACGAAGAGGGCGCCGACTGTTTCAAGATCACTGGAATCCAAATGGTGAGCATGTAAATGAGGAGGCCAGCCCGTCAGCTCCACCGGAGACGGATCCAGTTACACCATCTACAGCACTTGTGAAAGTTACTGATTATAATTTTAACAGGCAAGTTCAAGAAATAACCATCTGTTTTATATGTCAATTGGCCATATCTCATTTTTTCTGTGATTTGAATCCGCTTACAACTAGTGTTATCTTACTATAGTTGCATTCGATGCAAAGACTTTGATTTGAACTTCGTGCAGTGTCCATAAATTGAGGAAATATTGGTAAAGGTTGAACAGGGTAGGAACACAAGGCTGATTAACATGGAACCCCACTTTTGGTAGTTTCTGTTGCTAACTTATGTGTCAAACTTACTTGGCAGTGTTGAAAATCAAGCATCTCAGGATTTTGCTGCTCCTAGCAATGGAGCTTCTGTTCAAGATATAGAGTTAACCTCCCACCCCCAACTCTACTCTCAACTTTTAGGTTTTCTTGCATTTATACAAGTGTACAAGAGCAAAGAATTAATGATTTCAAAGATAACTTAAACAGAACACTAGAATAAATTTGCACCCTTGGTTTGATCCCGTGTAAAATATTTAAGCAACCGAAAAATGCACCAAACCATGTATGGCAGGGTAACAGCCGAATAGAAAGTTTTGTTATCACTGGGACTGTTTAATTGGCACCTAGATAACATAAAAACAATAGAGGAGCTTTTCAACAAATTTATTTCTATTTTTACACATTAGTTCTAAATTGATTTTTGTCCAACTTTTCAATTGTTACTTCAAGTTATAATCATCAGAATTTTATATGATATATGTTCCTTATATTTTTCTATGTTCTTTAATGCAGCTTTGAGGAATGTGGAATTCCTGCTAAGTTTGTTATAATAGATGATGGATGGCAATCTGTTGGTATAGATCCAAATGGTATTGTATAGAAAGTTGATAATTATACAAAGTCAGTATTTCTTTTCTTAATTTTTTCCTTTCTAAAATTTTAAGCTATGTATGCTTATTTGTTTACATTAGTTGATCAAAATCTGGAATGGAAGAAAATGGACTACTACTGTTAACTTAGTGATTAAATTCTATATAGATTGATCGTTAATGTAATTGAATGAGCTGTAAATGTTAATATTAGATCCAATATGTTTTTGGTGGAGACTTATAGCATTTCTTTATAAATGTATATACTAGAAGTAGGGCTTTATGCCTTTGCCATGTGGTTATTTTTCATTACCTAACTTTGTTAAGAAGAGAAATAATTTGATACAAAAATTATCATTTAATCATTTTCTATTATATGATTTTGTTGCAAGCAGGTCTTCATTCATGGAGGCCTTGGAGGGAGAATTGACCCAAATAATCAGAAAATTTTTTTGTCCTAAATTTTATAGAATCATTCTATTTGATCAGGTTAGATTTTGAACTGCTTTTAGCTAAAAAAATGCTCCACCCTTTTGAATAATGAAATTTATTCTTTGTCAGTGGGGTGCAATTGACGACATTGAAAAGCTATGAGAATACTTGGAGATTCTAGAATGGCATGTCTCTTTTCACCCTCTGGTTGTTAATCATCATACATTTTATCGTCATTATGTAATGGGCTATGATATTTTCCTTTGTGTATTATGCAGGTATTTGGAGGATCATAGGAAAGCACACTTGCTCTTGCTTACAACCAAGCTCACCCAGACAAGGTATACTAATTTGTTATTATTTATCATATTTTTTTGTGAAGAACCAATTAGCAGGTCGGTAATGTATAATTTTTTATTTCCCAAATATTTTGTTGTTAATCGCTTAAAATATCTTTTAAGTTTTACTGGCATGATCCTCAGGGGAATTCTCCTCTTAAGGAAGAAAGAGATCGATTGATTTTATGAAGGTGGTGCTGTTGCAATATTCCGTGATGGTTGGTATATATAGAACATTCCTTTTTATTTATTTATATGGGATTATGTTTAAATACCTCTAGCACAGTGAACTTTCATTTCGAAGTGAAGACAATTTTGACTTATTTAATATATGAGGCTTGCTACACATACAAGTCTTTTTGACTTACAAGTTTTACAAGTTGCTATACATTAGAGTCTTTTAATGCGTTATTTAGTTTCCAAAGCGCTACACTCACCGTGAATTATGAACGACTCCTCTTCCTCTTCCTCTTCCTCTTCCTCTTCCTCTTCCTCTTCTTCACTCACCGTGAATTATGAACAACTCATCTTCCTCTTCCTCTTCCTCTTCCTCTTCTTCTTCTTCTTCACTCACCGTGGATTATGAACAACTCATCTTCCTCTTCCTCTTCTTCTCCTTCTTCTTCTTCTTCCTCCTCCTCCATGTATTTCTTCGTTATTCTCTTTACCTTTTCATTAGTTGTTTTATTTGCGTTTATTACTGGTATTCTTGCTTCGTTTTTTTTCGATTTTCATGGTTTCTAAAATCAAGCTTTGAAATCGTTTTGAAGATAATGGAACTTCGGAAATACACCCAAACGATTACAGAAATACACCCAAACGATTATAGAAAATACACCCAAACGATATTTTTTCGTTATTCTCTTTGCATTTTCATTAGTTGTTTTACTTGCATTTATTACTGGTATTCTTGCTTCTTTTTTTTTCGATTTTCATGATTTCTGAAATCAAACTTTGAAATCGTTTTGAAAATAATAGAACTTCAGAAATACACCCAAACGATTATAGAAAATACACCCAAACGATTATAGAAAATACACCCAAACGATATTTCTTCGTTATTCTCTTTGCCTTTTCATTAGTTGTTTTACTCGTTTATTACTGGTATTCTTACTTCTTTTTTTTCGATTTTCATGGTTTCTGAAATCAAGCTTTGAAATCGTTTTGAAAATAATGAAACTTCAGAAATACACCCAAACGATTACAGAAATACACCCAAAGGACACTTTATGCATAATTCAGAATTCTTTCTCTTTCTCCTCCTCATATATCTTCTTCAAAAATGATTTCAGAATTTGATATCAAAAAATAATGGAAATCAAGAATAACGAAAAAAGAAAACAAAGAGAAAAGCACGTAAATGAAGAAGGAGAAAGAGAAGGCAAAAAACGAAAGAAAAGAAGAAGAAGAAGAGGAGGAAGAGGAAGAAGAATGTGCAGCAAGAAGAAGAAGACGGTGCAGTGAAATTGTGCAGTAACGGTTGAAGAAGGAGAAAGAGAAAGTAAGAAACGAAAGAAAAGAAGAAGAAGAGGAAGAGGAAGAAGAACGTGTTCAAGCGCGTTAAGATAATAACTTGTAAAGACTTGTGTAAAAAAATGCTTGTATATGAAGAATTTCTCTTAATATATGGAACTATGTTGAAACTTTATTTTATACCACTTTCATTGCATATCAAAGATTTCAATTTTTCCATTGAGAAAGTTTTGCTTTAATGATTTTACACACATTGATTCAATCACATGACATGGTTGTTGTTTAATGCATGGTTAGTGTTTAAGGTGGTTGGACAAATCATTTTTTTATTATGGATATAGCACATTACTATTTGGATGGCAATACTAATGCTATTGAATTTTGTTCACAAGATTGGTACCACCATGTTCTAGCTGTCTTTACATGCAATCTCCAACAAGGTGATCACCCCAGTCAACATGGAAGCGTTTCTCTCCTAATATTAATTGACGTTAAGTGTATATTGGGTCAAACATGGTTTATAATAAAAAGCTTTTTTGATATGATTTTGAAAATGTAAGATCAATAATATTATATCCCAAGATTAGGCTTGTCCTAAGAATGCTATCAATTATTAACCTTTGTTTTAGTATTTATATTAACTTATTATTCCATATACAGGTTGATTGTTTTTGTGTGAAGGTTGTGGTTGAAGCATGTGATTTTCATTTTCATTTTTATTTTTGGTGTTGGTGTGTGGCATTCAATAGATAGATCGGTACCAAAAGATGGAGAAGTCAATGGCAGAAATGTCAATGGATGAAAACGAGATCAGTATCACAAGTCAGGGAAAGGTGAGCACTACATTACTTATGCCATGACCTTGCTTCAGGCTCCTTACCTTCGTGCTTTCTATTTACTCTTTCATTAGCACAGCTTACAATACAAATTACTATCGCCTCTGTTCGTTTAGAACATTTGGTGTTGTGATTATACTCCTTTCTTTTATTCTTTGGATAAAATAAGAATTACCTTGAAATGAATTAGAGAATTTACAAGAAGCTAAGAATCATGCTTAGCTGCTGCAGTGCGAACATTGAGTGTTTTGTTTTTTATTTTAAATTCAATTATGAATCTAAACTAAGTACATGTTTGGCAAATAGTTCTTTTTATTTTTAGAACCTGTTTCGGGAACACATTATATTGTAAGCATTTTTGGACCTAAAAAATGTCAAAACAAAATGAAACTCAAATTGTGGGAAATGTATTTGGATGAATTTGACATGCTATGTATCTATTGATGTTGTAAGGACCATTTTGTACAGGTTTTTGCTCAGATTATATTGTTTGCTTCTTCATTGGAAAGGTGTTCCAATGAAATTGTTTTCAAAGCAATGGGTAGAGCCATCAACAAAATTGTAACAATTTTTGGAGTTGATCAACGTCTGTTCATTTTGTAATTGGCTGAGCTAGGCTATCTTCATACATGATACTTTGTTTTATTCTGATTAGTTCTTTATATTTTGTTTTTTTATTTATATATGTTGGATTTGCTTCTGCAGCTGTGGGGTGATCAAATAATATACAGGAGAACACACAAATTGAATCCGCTAACATCACTGGTACTTAAGAGCCTCTAGACGAAGGCCTCCTTTTGTATGTGCAGTTTCTGAATAGTATTTTAAAATTGGGTGATTAAAATGTTCAGTATTCCATTTAGGTTTTACTTTTTTTCTATTTTATTTATTTATATGATATTGTCCATGATGCAATTTGGGAACCACAAGGCATGTACTATTTGATAACAATAACCCTTTCATAGAAGGAAACAATACATCATCTGTGGGTAGGTTGCAAGAAGTGGTTATGGTGGATTTGTTCAAGACAACATTTTGGAAGTTCCTTATTTTGACCGTAGTTGTTCATGCACTTTGCTTTTACATGCAGAGGACTTTGGGTATTTAACACAAATGATCAAATTACTGTTTTAATTTGCAGTGAAAATAAGTTATTTTATATTTTGTGTTAGTTGTTAATTAAGTTAGAAAAATATGTGGACTGATTCTCTGCACTTCTTTAACCGTTTCCAACATTTCTATATGTTGAAAAAAATTTATATAAATTTTGAGTATTTGGTATGATCTTTAGTTTGTTGTGCCATTTTAGGTATTGATCACCATTACCAGCTGACTAAGTGAAGGCATCAAGTGATTTTGATTATGGAGGTAGGTTCATATGACAATTGGTGTTCTCAAAAAATAAATGTCCTTCTCGCCATCTGAATGACCTTTATGTTCTGCAGAGAGTTCACCAAATGGCCGAATTCAAGGTCGTGGTGGATTAGGAAGAGGAAGGACCAGAGGTATGTATCATGTTCTTGCATTCATTTTTGTATTCCATGTTATGTTTATAATTATAGCTTTGTAGGTTTTGGTGTCTCTTAGATAAATCATTTGTTAATTGTAATGACCGAGTCCTTTAACTTAGTTACTTAGACCATTATATTTTTCTTATCTCAATTTTTCATTTTCAATCTATAGCTAATGCCTTAGATGTTATGTATAACACTTGAGAAAGTGATGGCTATATGCATAGAATCTGGGGTTTTCAGGTACTATTTGCATAGAATCTGGGATTTTCAGGTACTCATCAGTGCATCTAGATAACTTCTGCATGTTTCAATATCCTTTTATGTAACTTGTCCGCAACCAATTAATCACATTAAAAGTTGGTAGGGAAACATGTCAGAATTTTTCCTTTAAAAAAACTGTGTTAGGAAGGGTATGTGAATTTAACAGGTTGACAGAATGTTTATTCTATGAACATATTTGGTATGGTTGTTACATTTTCTTTCCGGTATTAGTTTTATTGCTGTCGATTACGAGGATGGAGAGGCTGGGATCGCAACATGGAAAATGCTAGGGGTGAAGGGGCAGAGTAAGAGAATGTGGTTTTTGTGGATACAACCAAGATGTACCTCTTTATTGATGTGTGACACTTAATCCTTATTGTTTTATTTTTATTTTTTCATTTAACTGGATGGCAAGCATTGTCATTTTTTCCTTTTTTTTTCCCTTTATATTATAAAATGATCAAATTCATTATTCTGTGTATAAAATATCATATCTTCCTTTACATCCGACATTTAACCTTTTTATTCAAGGATGTGCTGCAACATGATCATCTTTTATTCAAATGTCTTTTTTGTACATAGATGAGAGAAGACAAAGAATTATATATCTTGCAGTGTTGATTATTTTAAAGGTTTTTGTGAAATACTTGATAGTATATTATATTTAAATCTTGCTACATGTTGCATTTATCAAACTTTCTCAATACTTTTGGGTACTCTTTATGAAAGTTCATAATAATATTCAGTAAGGGTGTTCTCACAAAAAAAAAAATCAGTTTAGCTTTTTACTTTTTATTACCTTTGTTGTTTCATTATTTTACTCTGGAAGACATTATATGCACAATTTTCTATAATGTTAGGGTAATTCATAATTATTACTTTCTATTTTTACCATTTTTTCTTATTGCTTCATGCCTGTAGTGTTTGATTTAGATTTGATGTTTTTTTATGTTCTCTCACATTTAAGGATGAAAAATTAACACTCACTTGTGAACTACTTGATTCTATCAAAATTGAGATTGACTTGACTTTTTTTTATTTGATTGAAAATTATGTAGGGCATTTTATTTTGACAAACCTAACAAAAATAAATTTTTTAAAATACCTATATATTTATGATATTATAACAATTATGGGTGTGTTTTGATTTGTGTTGGAGAAGAGAGAAGCGAGTTTTAGTTCCTTGAACGCCTTATCTTTATGTTTAATGCAGAAGTGATTTTTATCTTCAACTAGCAAAAATTTAGCAAAAGTTACAAATTCTAGCTTTTCTGTTTAACTTTTCACGATGAAATTTATGTTCTATGTATCAATTATGTCCATTATTTATATATTTATTGTTTTTTTTATAATATTTTTTTCTGCATATTATTTTTTATAAAACTTCTGTTTTTGTATGAGTTCTTTTAATGTTATTGTTATTTGTTTTGGAATAATTTTTTTATTTTGTATTAAAGAATATTGAGAGTACTAAAAAAATATTAAAATTTATTTAAATATTTAAAATAAAATTATAAGATAACATAAAATAATTATTTAAATTCATGTTATTTTCTGTAATTTTTCATCTAAAAGTGATTTTGAATAATGTAATCCAAACAATATTTAGTTTACTATAATTTATTTTAAATACAAATTACCAAAGATAAATCAAAACAAACCTCCATTTGCAAACGATAATAAAAAAATAGAATTACTTTAAGCAACATAATTTATGTTTGTAATTATTCTGTTTTCTATTAAGTGATATTAATACTAATTGTGTTCATATTATTATCAATCGATATTATACAAGGAAAAAAAACTTATCAAGGTTGCATGTCCAATGCATTTCAATTTGACATTATTAGATGTGAATATTAAAGATTTTTTTAACTTATTTATTGAAATAGAGTATATGATTCCGGGCAAATGCACGGTATTCGACTAGTAGATAATGAAATTAGGAATTGAAGGTAATGGCATTGTTGTGCATAGGAGTGGGACATGGGGGTATCTTGAAGTTTGAATAGTGTACGGCGTTCAACTACCACAAATGAACACATGCGAGTAAGGTCATCAATCCTCCATGCCCTTCAAAAACAGGGCAAACAAAACCTGTCATCTAAATCATTTTTGTATAATGAGAGCTTTCTACCTCCTGCTCCTCAACTAACTACTGTACTACAACGACTACGACTATTTATTTTCGGCTAAGAAATTCGAGAAAAGCAACGCCACACACCGTAAAAATAGTTCCTAGGCAATAAAATCCAATAACACGTTCTGTTGTTAATACCTGAGCTTTGAAAGCAATCTCAGCTCTATCTATAGCCAACCTCGCCAACCTGCATCAGAATCCACATCCAGAAAGTTTGCACTTTAAAGAGGATAAAATTACAAAAGAAACTAGTGGGTCAATTGTCGGTTAAATTTAAATGGACCTCAATTCCCTGTTATTCTTTTCCATATCATTCCTTAGTTTCTCAATCTCACGTTGCAACTGCATCTACATTATAAATTTTGCATCATATAACAGCACAAAGCAAGTACAAATTAACAACCTCAGTGTAACTAGAAATTGAGAAAAAAATTACAAGAGCAAACAAGAAATTAACTGTAAAGAAAAATATGAGAAATCAAACTAGTTTCCATAGTTTAGAGCCACCCTTTATACAATTTTACATACAAATTTTTCACCACAAAAGTTGTTTCAATAACAGTAGCCATTTGAATTACTCATGTTTCCTAAATTCATGTATCTACTCTAAGATGTAAAGACATAAATCTATATCAATATAATCAAATCTCTCGTCTCATGATTAAATGAGAATATGAGGCATGCCCCATGAATATTACAGTCGTTATTTAAATGAAATGAACATTGAGAATGATTACAATCGGTATCACTGTCAGAAGACACAGTACCACACAACAAGAAACAGACACATCAATTTCTATCAGAAATATTTAGCTCACGTTTGATTACAAGATTTCAAATCTATGGGTTAACCAATTGGAGTTTTTAAAAATTCCATCCCAATATGTAGTCAACAGACCATATTTTAAATTTTAGAGAAAAGCAATTTACAGAATGACATATATTAGATATTAAACAGTTAGCATAATTCCCTTTCAATGTTTTCTTCGGTTATCCCGATATCGAACAGGATAAAAGTAACGTTAGAAACTAGTTACATTTGAAAATACAAAAAACTAAGTTGTTAGCCTGAAATTTCAACATCATTCAATCAGGTAACTTAACAATCATGTCATTGTATTAGAATGAACTATTGTTGTCCAGAACAAAAGCTAAAAAACAGATGCTTTGCAACTAGTATTCCTATTTAAATCAACTACATTAGTATGTAATATACCTGTGACCTCTGCACTTCAGCTTTGAATTTCGTCTCGGTGGACTCTCGAAGCATTTCAGTCTTTTAAGGGACAAAAGAAAAAAGAAAAAAAACTTCTGTTAATACACGAAACTAGTATTTTAGATTCCAAGAGAGTGGTAAAGTTCACAAACGAACAACATAAACATCAAAAGACCTCACCCTCTCCATTAATGATTCTTGTACTTCTTCCAAAACTTCAGTTATACCGGCAGATATTGCCTGAGCCTGCTTTGTGGGCACTCCTTGCCCCTCAAGTCCGCTAGTCTAGAAAGCAAGAGCGTAACCAATGACAAAAACAAACCATTCATTAACACTCGTTAACGAGCTTAAAAGTGCACATTTGCAATTAGTTTTAGAAAACACACAAGTGAACAAAAAACCATAAAAACAGAGAATAAAAAAATGGTAAGAAGGTAAACTTAAATTACAATAGCGGATGCATCATAGAACCGCCGACCATTTGATTTCGCCATCTGGGAAAATGATCTGAGACTTGAGATGAAAGTGAACGATTTTGAGAACCCAAAGTCCGAAAATTGGGCCAATCGCCTGCAAGCCACAGCCATTTCCTCAAAAATAAGAAATTGGAGTGAAGAAGAATTTTCGAACCCTGAATGGAGCCAATCACCTTTGTAACTTATTTTCTATTTTATGGATAGTTATCTTTTTTTTTCTTTTAATTTAGGATTTGTTAGGATTCTATATTTAAATATATGGACAATTTATTTTATAGATATTTAGTTATTTTTTTCTTTTGTTTAAGATTTGTTGAGATTTTATATTTAAATATGAATACTGTTATTTATTTAAATTTTTTGATGAAATAAATTTAACTAAATTAAACTAAGTTAAATAATATTTAAAATAATGTTATTCATAATTGGTTTTTATTGAAATTAGACTAATTTAGTTAGACCTGATTAACAAAAAATTTAAATGTATAATATTATTCTTTAAATATATGAGTATTTTTATAGGTGCAGTTAAGATTTTGTAAAAATTATTTAGCACTAGTATAATTTATTGTTCTAAAAATTAGTGGTATTAATAAAAAAATACTATTTTTATGAACTATTAAATTTTATTATACGAAAATCAAGAGATAAAATAAAAAGAAAAAGGTCTGTCTAAAATCAGCCCAAATCTTTTGAGTTTATTTGATACACCATACAATTTGAAACATTAAATTAGATTGATAAACATGCTAAAAAAAATTAGATATAGAAATAGGATGAGTGATATACTTTAATATTATAATTTTTAGTATTTTTTAACACTATGGGAGGCACATAAATCGGAGGGTCGATTTATGTTTAAAAAATTAAAAAAAAAATTGGAGTACACAAATTGAACTGACTGATTTGTGTACTCCAATTTTTTTTATTTTTTAAACACAAATCTGAGTACAAAAATCGGACGATCCGATTTCTGTACCTTTTAAAAGTTGGACGGTTCAATTTGTACTCTCTAAATTAAATCATTCCATATTTTAAAAAAATATTGTTACGATAGATAACCGGAGATTAGTGGGCTGGACTTGTAAGGTTGGCTCGATCGTTTGAGGGGGAGGCCTTTTGTCCTGTTCCCGTTTAGGGGCCTCTGTCCGACTTGTGTACGTGTGGGGGGTGGTACCTGCAAAGACACTCCGATGCCTAAATCAACAAGAGTCTAAGCAAGTTTAGAGAGTATGGGAACTTTGAGATATATGAGGGATGTCAGTGTATTAATAGTGGTGAACCCATAACCACCGTTGGAGTGGTTTCTCCTTTTAAGGAGAATAACCGTCCCTTTATCTTAGAGAAGTTGAGATACGACTCCTGGAAATGTGTTGAGAGATTTTAGGGGTAGTTACCTATTTGAATAAGTGTTATCTGCCAGCTAACCTCGTTCCCGACTTCCTTATGGTGGAGCTTACGTCGAGTCTGACCTCTTGAATGGAGGTCGGTTGCGAGGGGAGGCCAATCTATGGATTGGGCCTCTTTATCTTATTTGGTCCTGGGTCTTAGTGTTGGGTCAGGGTATGAACAGTGTCCCTACTCGAGTCCAAGCTTTTTCATGAGTTGGGCTCGAGTATTCAGCTCGGGGTTGTAGCCGACGTGGTAAGGAACCGACGTGATTTGAAGTCCTCAACCGTCATGTCTAATCAAACGTTGCATCTCTTCAGGGATTTTAGCATTTACACATGGGGAGCAGTTACATTGGTAACGGCGCATCTCTTAAATGATTATGTTGTTTTACCATCGTGCCCCTAACGTGTTTATAAATACTTTTCCTCTCTTTCCTTGTTTCGTTTTTGAAAATTTTCTTACTTGCACCCTTTACTGAAAGAAGAAAACTCCTTTCATTTCGAGTGTTGTTGCATCTGCCTTCTGCGTGACAAAAAGGTCAGTTTCTTTTCCTTGCTCCTCCTTTACAGAGTGCTTTTTACTTGCATGTCTTTGTTTGAAGGAGTGTTGCCTATAGTTCTAGCGATTTCTGCTGATTTGAAAAACTTGCCTCAGACCTTTAGAGACACTATTTTGACTCTTTTTTCTTTTTCTTTGTAGGATTCATCACCCTTTTTTAGTAAAAAGATGTCTACCCTAGAGTCTCTTTCATCATGGGTTGATGCCACTGTTCTAGGGGAGAACCCTCTAGTAGATACCGATTATCTTACTGATTTGCGTACTCATCACAGAATCTATGTTCTTGATGAGGAAGAGTCGAAGTACGAACTGGTTGCCCCGGGTCCGGAAGACTGGATTTGTTTTGGGAGAGCATCTGATGCAGACCCTCATTTTTTCTTTATGTATGAAAGCCTGTTCAACCGTTTGGGTGTTTTTCTTCCTTTTTTTGACTTCGAGATAGTCGTTTTATCTCATTGTCGTGTCGCCCCTACCAAACTTCACCCCAACTCTTGGGGTTTTCTAAAAATTTATCAATTCATCAGCCATGCACTAGATTTTCTGACTTCTTTGAAGATTTTCTTTTTCCTCTTTCATATGACTAATCTCTTCAGTGGGCAAAATAACAAGCAGCAGTGGGTGTCTTTCTGCGCGATACAAGGCCGGAGAGTTTTTACTCTCTTTGATGAATCCTTTCATGATTTCAAAAACTTCTTTTTTAAACTTCGAGCTGTAGAGGGTCACCACCCCTTTTTTCTGGATCAAAATTTATCTCCTCGCTTTCCCCTGTACTAGTTGGAGGCCTCTCCAGTGGAAAAATATAGTTTGGATGCTCTGGATGAGGTGGAGGCAGCCATTGTGGGGTTTTTCCAAGAAGTGTGGGGGATAGCCCCATATCTTGATACGAAAAAGTTCCTCCAAGAGTCTCCGACCTTTGTGCAAGCCCAAATAGGTAGCATTACATTTTTTGTTCATTTTATTGCTGTTTTCCGACCTGATTAACATCCGAGTTGTTTGTTCCGACTTGTATGATGATTCTTTTATTGCATGCTGGTTTTTGTAGAAATGGCGAAGAAGAATTCCAGCTCTTCCTATCAGAAGGTTCAGGACGCTAAATCGAGGTCTCGTGTCAGGGTTGGTGCCACCAGGGCTGCTGGCCCTCTTCCTTCTCCTCGCCCTCCCTGTTTTCCTCCTCCTCGCGACTTGGGGACCTTTTCTCGACCTATTACCGTATCCTCCTCAGCTTCTTCTCAGCCCCGTCCTTCCCGTGAGCCAGAGAAGAAGAAGCGTAAGACTTCTGAGTCTGGCTCTTCGTTTGAGGGTGAGGCCAAGTTCAACATGCTTTAGTTTGTTCGGAATCATATCTATTCCCATACTCGTATAAGTATGGATGATGCTTCCATTCGAAACCACCTCAATGTTCTGGTCTAGGGGAGTGTTCGGGTGGCTAGAGTGTGCACCAAACTACTAGATATTTTTGAAAAGACTCCCCTCAGCTCTTTGGGTTCGTCCTTAAAGGTTGAGGAGTTAGAGGGGATGATTTTTTTATATCAGGAAAAGAAGAAGCAGTTGAAGGTGGAGGTCGCCGAGTTGAAGGAGGAGAGGGATCGTCTCGGAGGAGAGGGATCGTCTTTGGGAGAGGGAGAAGAAGTTGCTGGGCCAGTGTGCCATGGCGGAGGGCCTGAAGGAGAAGGTGGAGCAGAGTTATATGAGTTTGTTTGGGGAACACGTGGACCTGAAGAAGGAGTTAGCGGGATGTCGTGAGTCCTATTTGGATTTGGAGATCTCTATTGCTGAAGGAGTCGAGAAGGCATGGAGGATCTTCAAGGAACAGGTCGGGGTTATTGCTCCAGACCTGGATCTTTCTCCTCCCCGACTTGTTTCCGAATCCAAGCTGAAGACTCGGGGGGCAGAAGATAGCGGAATCCCCCCGATCAGAAGATGCCCCGATTTCTTCAAAGACTCCTAAGAAGGGTCCTGATCAACTTGCTCCGTCTTCCCTTGGTGCTGCTCCGACTTCTCTCCCTGGTCCTGATGGTGCTCCGACTACTCTCCCTGGCTCTGGTGATGATGTCCCTTCTCTTGGTGGTGGTGACCTTCCTTCTTCCAACTAAATTATAATGGCTATATGGGGGCCCGACCTGTGGGTCCCCCTTTTTTAAATAATTTTTCTTTTATGTTCTTGTGGTGGTATTTGCTGACAATTTTTTGGCCTTTTATAGCCATAAACAAAATATTAGAAATACCCTTTTTTGGATAAGGGTTTAGGATATCTTTCTTGTGTGTTGTGCACATGCTTTTTCTATTTAGGCTTTGAAAAAAACCTTTTTGATCTTTTTGCTTTTTGAAAACCTTTTTCCTTGGCTGGCTGTCCTTTGTCTAAGTTACTTTTAAATTTTTCTCAAAGACTTGGGACAGCCTCTATCTTTGCGTTTTCGATGGATTTTCTTATCTCTTTTTTGGTATTCATGGTACTCATTTTTTCGCTATTGAGTTTCTATAACTTAGGTTATTTTTGCGATGCATTTCGTTCCTCCTCGGGATATCCGACTTGCAAGTCAATTAATCTTCGAGTTCTTTTATGACCTACTTTTATAACATCTTTACACTGACTTGTACCTCGTCGTTTTATCCTGACGACCATCTAGGTCAGTTCATGAGATTTTCACATTTTGTCGAGCTTAAGTCGGCGCGTTTTGTTGAATGATAATGTTAGAAGGAATTTTATAAAGAGATATTTGAAAGGAAAAGATCTTTATTTATTTGTAAAGGTACTTTTTTGGCTACTAAGGGTTTTTGACAGTTTGTTGCCCCTTAGTCCCCGCTATGATGCCTCGTTAAAACCCCCCTTTAGGAAAACCCTTTCTTTGGAAAAAAACCACGAAGTTGGGGAAAAAAGTACACCAGGGAGTGGAGTTCACTTTTAACTATAGTACCTTTTCATATTACAAGCATACCACGACCTAGGTAACTTGGTGCCGTTTAAGTCGGTCACCTTATAGTAGCCTTTTCCTAAGACCTCTCTAATTTTGTATGGTCCTTTCCAATTTGCCGCGAGCTTGCCATCCCCAGATTTGTTGACTCCTATGTCGTTTCTGATCAAAACCAAATCATCTGGGGTGAAGCTTCTTCGAATGACCCTTTTATTGTATCTATTTGCCATCCTTTGTTTCAACGCCGCTTCTCTTATCTGGGCTTGCTCTCGGACTTCGGGGAGGAGCTTAAGTTCTTCTTTGTGCCCTTGTACATTTCCAACCTCGTCATAGAAGTTCACCATTGGACTGTGCTCGCTGATTTCCACTGGTATCATGGCTTCTATGCCATAAGCAAGTCGGAAGGGTGTTTCTCTTGTGGCAGACTGAGGTGTAGTCCGATAAGCCCAAAGTACTTGTGGGAGCTTTTCAGCCCAGGCTCCCTTTGCGTCTTGTAACCTTTTCTTCAACCCTACTAGTATGACTTTATTGGCTGCCTCAACTTGTCCATTTGCTTATGGATGTTCTACCGATGTAAACTGATGCTTGATCTTCATACTGGCTACTAGATTTCTGAAGGTTGAGTCGGTGAACTAGGTGCTATTGTCAGTGGTGATGGAGTGAGGTACCCCATATCTTGTGATAATATTTTTGTAGAGAAATTTCTGACTTCTCTGAGCGGTGATGGTGGCTAATGGCTCTGCTTCTATCCATTTTGTGAAGTAGTCTACCCCCACTATTAGGTATTTTACTTGTCCAGGTGCTTGGGGAAATGGTCCTAACAAGTCCAATCCCTATTTTGCGAAAGGCCATGGAGAAGTTATGCTAATGAGCTCTTCGGGGGGAGCGACGTGGAAGTTTGCATGCATTTGACATGGTTGGCACTTCTTCACAAATTTCGTGGCATCTTTCTGCAAGGTCGGCTAGTAGAATCCAGCTCGGATAACTTTCCTGGCTAGCAACCTAGCTCCGAGATGGTTTTCGCAGATGCCATTGTGGACCTCTTCTAAGACTTCAGTTGTCCTTGAGGTCAGAACGCACTTTAATAATGGTGTTGATATTCCTCTTTTGTAAAGAATATTTTTTACCAGGATGTAGTTTTGTGCATCTCTCCAGATCTTTTTAGCCTCTCTTTCCTCTTTGGGTAGGATATCGAATTTCAGGTATTCGACTAAGGGGTTTATCCATCCGAGGTTTAATCTGAAAATTTCGAGGACGTCCTGATGGGCCTCTGTTTTAACTACAGAGGGTTCTGGGAGAGCTTCTTGGATCAAGCTTCTATTGTTTCCTCCTGGTTTGGTACTTGCAAGTTTGGAGAGGGCATCTGCTCTGCTGTTGAGCTTCCGAGTTATATGCTTAATCTCAGTTTCTGCAAAGCGCCTAAGATATTCCAAGGTCTTTTCCAAGACCTCCTCATATTAGGATCTTTGGCCTGATACTCTCCATTTATTTGGGAGGTCACCACTTGAGAGTCACTGAATATCGTTACTTTTGTTGCGCCGACTTCTTCCGCCAGCTTTAATCCTGCGATCAAGGCTTCATATTCTGCCTGATTGTTGGAAGCTGGGAATTCAAATTTGAGGAAAACTTCTATTTGCGTTCCCCCTTTATTGACCAGTATTATGCCTGCACCGCTTCCCATCTTGTTTGAGGATCCATCTACGTATAGTTCCCATGTAGTGGATTCTTCGTCTTGATCTCCTGCATATTCTGCTATAAAGTCAGTGAGGCATTGGGCTTTAATTGCCATTCGAGTTTCGTACTTTAGGTCAAACTCGGAGAGCTCTATTGTCCATTGAACCATTCTAACCGCGATATCCGTCTTTTGAAGGATTTGCTTCATGGGTTGGTTCGTTCAAACTTTTATTGTGTGAGCTTGGAAATAAGGTCGTAGCCTTTGTGAGGCTACTACTAAGGAGTACGCGAACTTCTCCAATTTTTGATACCTTAGTTCAGGGCCTTGTAGAACTTTGCTGGTGAAGTATACAGGATGTTGCCCAATCTCATCTTCCCGTATTAGAGCTGATGCTACAACTTTGTTTGCTACGGACAAATACAGGACGAGCTCTTCCCCAACTATAGGTCGGGTCAGAATTGGAGGTTGGCTCAAAAACCTTTTGAACTCCTGGAATGCTTCTTCGCATTGTGAAGTCCATTTGAACTGGCATCATTTTCTTATTAGAGAAAACAGTGGAAGGGATCTTAATGCTGATCCTGCCAAGAACCTGGAGAGGGAAGCAAGTCAGCCGTTCAATTATTGGACCTCTCTTAGGCAAGTTGGGCTTTTCATTTCTAGGATGGCTTTGCACTTGTCGGGATTCGCTTCGATCCCCTTTGTGTCAGCATAAATCCCTGAAATTTTCCAGCTTCCACCACGAAGGTGCATTTTGCTGGATTTAGCCTCATCCCATGTAACCTTATGGTGTTGAAGACTTGTGAGAGGTCTGTCAAGAGGTCGGTCTCCTCCTTGGTTTTTACCAGCATGTCGTCCACGTAGACTTCCATTAGGTTCCCAAGGTGGGGGAGCGAACACCTTATTCATCAGCCTTTGGTATGTGGCCCTAGCATTTTTTAATCCAAAAGGCATGACTATATAGCAGTAATTCGCTCTAGGCGTGATGAATGATGTTTTTTCTTCATCTGGCTTGTACATTGGGACTTGGTTGTATCCCAAGTAGGCATCCATAAACGACAAGTATTGGTACCCTGAGCTAGAATCTACTAGAGTATCAATACTGGGAAGTGGATATGGGTCTTTGGGGCACGCCTTGTTCAGGTCAGTGTAATCGACGCACATCCTCCACTTGCCATTTTACTTTTTGACCAGCACTACATTTGCCAGCCATGCCGGATACTTGACCTCCCTAACGAAGCCGGCCTCTAAGAGGGCTTGTATTTGCTCTTCCACTACTTGAGCCCATTCTGACCCGAGCTTGCGCCTGTGCTGCTGTACGGGTCGCGATCCAGGGTATACTGAAAGCCTGTGGGACATGAGTTCAGGGTCTATCTCTGGCATGTCGGAAGCTTTCCAGGCAAAGAGGTCAGAATTATCTTATAAGAGCTTTACCAGCCTCTGTTTTAGGTTTCCACCTAGGCTGACTCCTATATTGGTATTTTTCCTTCCTCTTCTCCAACCTGTACTTCTTCAGTTTTTCCCCCCGGTTTCGGCCGTAGCTCTTCTTTGGCTCTTACTCCGCCGATCTCTATGGTGTGAACTTCCTTGCCCTTTTCTCTCAGGTTCAGGCTTTCATTGTAGCATTTCCTTGTCAATTTCTGGTCTCTCCGTACCGTTGCTATTCCCTCAGGTGTTGAAAATTTCATGCAAAGGTGAGGGGTGGACACCACCACTCCGAGCTGATTTAGGGTAGTCCTGCCGATCAAGGCATTATACGCTGACCCAACGTCGACGACTATAAAGTCTATGCTCAGAGTTTTGGATTTTCCCCATTTCCAAAAGTCGTGTGGAGGGGTATGAACCCTAGTGGTTTTATTGGTGTGTCGCCTAGCCCATATAGGGTGTCAGGGTAAGCTTTTAGCTCCTTTTCATCCAACCCTAGCTTGTCGAATGCTGGCTTGAAAAGGATGTCAGCTGAACTCCCCTGATCTACTAAAGTTCTGTGGAGATGGGCATTGGACAAGATCATGGTTATCACCATTGGATCATCGTGTCCAGGGATTACCCATTGCCCATCTTCTTTGGTGAATGAGATAGTTGGGAGGTCAAGTGCCTCACTCCCAACCTGGTAGACTCGCTTTAGGTGTCTCTTACGAGATGATTTGGTGAGTCTCCCTCCCGCAAATCCCCCTGAGATCATATGTATATGTCTCTCTGGGGTTTGTGGTGGTGGATCTCTTCGGTCCCCGTTATCTCGCTTTATTTTCCCATGATTGTCTGACCTTTTCATGAGATATCTGTCAAGTCGACCCTCCCTAACCAACTTTTCTATCACATTTTTAAGGTCGTAGTAGTCGTTTGTCGAGTGACCATACATCTTATGGTACTCACAGTAATCGCCGCGACTTCCCTTCTTTTTGTTTTTGATGGGCCTAGGGGGTTGTAGTCTTTCAGTATGGCAGATTTCCCTGTATACGTCAACTTGGAAAACTTTTAGAGGAGTATAAGAGTGATATCTCCTCGTCCTTTCGAGGCCGACCTCCTCTTTTTTCTTGGGTTCTCTTTCTTTCTCTTTTAAAGAGTGAGAGTGTCCTGGTCGCCAGTTTGGCTCTCGCAATTTAACATTTTCCTCCATATTGATGTACTTCTCAGCTCTTTCCTGTACATCGCTCAAGGAGGTCGGGTGCCTTTTTGATATGGACTGGGAGAAAGAGCCTTCCCTGAGTTCATTTACTAGGCCCATTATTACTGCTTCTGTGGGCAGGTCCTGGATCTCTAGGCACGCTTTATTGAACCTTTCCATGTAGTCTCTTAAAGGTTCTCCTGCCTCCTGCTTTATGCCCAGGAGGCTCGGTGCGTGTTTTACTTTGTCCTTCTGGATCGAGAACCACATCAAAAATTTGCACGAGAGGTCGTCGAAGCTAGTCACCGACCTTGGGGAAAGACCATCGAACCACTTCATCGCTGCTTTCGTCAAAGTAGTCGGGAAAGCTTTACAGCGAGTAGCGTCAGAAGCGTCGGTCAAATACATTCGACTTTTAAAATTGCTCAGATGATGCTTTGGATCTGTGGTCCTATCATAGAGGTCCATGTCAGGACTTTTGAAGTTCCTTGGAACCTTTACCCTCATTATGTCCTCACTGAACGGATCCTCTCCTCCCAAGGGCGAATCTTCTCGGTCATTGCGAGAGCTCCGACTTTTGAGGGAAGGCTCTAACTTCAAGATTTTTTCTTCTAAGCCTTTTCGTCGCTCTATCTCATTCCTTAAGTTCCTCTCCGCCTCTCGTTGTCGTTCTAACTCCTGTTCCAGCTGCTCCAAACGCCCTTGGTGGCCGTGGTAACAATCAATAAAATTTTTTCTAACATCAAACCTAAGTTTGGTGTTGGGAATGCATCATCCACCAAGGGAGAGGGTCTTAAAAAGAAAATACCCAGAGGATAGATAAACAAGAAGATCCTCAGTGAAGGTTTCTCCCCTGGAATGAAAGTGGTGTTGACTAAAAATCCAGCATGGATTTATACAGTAAACAGAATCCTTTCTATGGAGCATATTGAGCTACTCTATAGAGACACAGGAAAGAAGTTCAAAGTAAGGGGTGAAGAGTTGAGCCCCTATGATCCTCCTCCTTAGAGGAGCTGACCATCAAGCTAGTGACGGTAAAGAAGCACTTGTCGGGAGGCAACCCGATAATTTCGTATCCTTAGCTATTTTTGTAGTAGTAGTTTTCTTATTTATTTGATTTTTTATTGAGTTTCTACTGTTTTCCTTTCGTTTTACGTGTGTTTTGATCATGCAGCCATTTTAGAACAGGAACTGAATAGTGCAAAAAAAAAAAAAACGAGCACACGACGCGCAAGCGTCGCTGACGCGTACACGTCATATGTGTGTACGTGACAACATAAAAGTGAACAGAGAGTTGAGCAGGAGTGGTGCTGGAACTGTGTTTTGCGCACAACCAAGCCCACGCGTACGCATACCTCACGAGTGTGCGTCGCTTGCGCTTTTAGCCTCACATGCGTGCGTGTCCCTGACGTGTACGCGTGACCCTGAAAATCAGCATCAATGAGTGTTTGTGCAGAGTGTTGTGATGGCTTGGGGCTGGAAGTGTGCTAGAGGCATAAACTTGTTGACGCGTACGCGTCCATGATGCGTGCGCGTCTTTTGCACAAATGGCCATCCACGCGTGCGTGTGCATGACGCAAACGCGTCATATGAAAATTTTGGTTCCCAGGCCACGCGAACAGAGAGTTGTGCGTGCGCACTGCTGCCTTCGCACGATTCGCACAAACCAAGGGCACGCGTACGCGTCATTATCAAATTTGGGCGACCCACACGTACGCGTCGCCAGCGCCGCACACCTCCACTAGTACGCCGTCCAGTTTGTGGTTTTCATTCTCTCTCTCTCTCCCAAATCCTAATTCTCTCTTGTTCTTTTATCCTGTTATTATTCTTTTATCATACTATTTAATTTGCTTTCCCTATCTGTTTTCTGTTCTTCTTTGTTTGAGGACAAGCAAACCTTTAAGTTTGGTGTTGACGCTCCGCTTATGGCTTTTCTGTTTAGCACAAAAGGGAGATGAACATTCTTCATGGAGGAATGAGATGGCCACCAGCATAACTGAGGTGGTTGAGTTCCTTTCATTCTATTTCTCTTCCATTCCTATTTTGTTGTCCTCTGTTTTCTGTTGCTTTGATTGCCTGCATGATCTTTAGTACTTTCAGTTCTTAGATTTAGTTTCATTCGATTAGTTCTTAGATTTAGATTTAATTATAATAAATTGTCTCATGTACCATTCACTAAGCTTGAATCTAAAAAGAAAACAATTTAAGTGATGTATTGCATGAGAAATTGAGTTTAATTTTAAGAGTAGTCTCATTTACTTAAATGTGGTGGTATTTTCTGTGATTTTGAATGCATGACATGAACAGTGCATATTTGAATTTGAATCAAAGGATGTTGATGTATAAGGAACAGGAATTTAGAGAATTATTATGACATCTCTGAAATAAACAAAAATTTAATCCTTGAAGCAAAAGAATCAGCAAAAAAATTTATATAATAATAAAAGCAAGGTCCAAGGCTCTGAGCATCAATGACTAGGGAGGTCAGATATGATTAAAAGCTCAAAGAGTTGTTTCCCTAGTCACATGCTTGTGGTGTGAATGTGTCAAGTAATCCTTGAGACATAACACTTAGAGTCGAGACCAAGTGCGTTTAACAGAGTATGCCAAAGGCTTTGAGCACCACTGTCTGGGAGTAACTGAAAGAAAAATCAGAACTCAAAGAGAGTCTCCCAGTTAAGTGCTTGTGGTGTTTCTGTGTCAAGTAATACTTGAGACAAAACATTTAAAGTCACGACTAGGCTCAAGGTGCAAAGCACTAAAGAAAAATAAATTAAAGTAAAGTTTGCTGTGTTCAAGGATTAAACTGAAACATAAAGATCAGAGAATTCATAATATTATCCGGATTCTAATTCTGAATGACAATGACATCCTTCTGATTCAAAGGAGAGTGAGATGCCAAACCTATTCAAGATTACAGTTACAAACCCCACTATAAGAAGAGACATGAGCTTAATCGAACTCTCATTTTCATGCAAATTCACATCCTAAATCTATATTAGTTCTGGTTGCTTGAGGACAAGCAACAATTCAAGTTTGGTGTTGTGATGCGTGAGCATCTTTCTTATATTTTCCTAGTAAATTTGCACTTAAATTGTTGAGTTTAATCAAGAATTAATTATCTTTTAGCCACTATGGATGCTACTTTGAGTCTTGTGCAATTCTGTTTATTTTAAGTAGCATTCACCTGGATTTGATGGAGTTTTTACAGCACAAAAAATTAAAGGAGAAAACCAGTGAGGAGCGACGCGTGCACGTGGCTGACGCGTACGTGTGAATTGAAGATTTGTACGGCGACGCGTGCGCGTACTTGACGCGTACGCGTGCGCGTACTTGACGCGTACGCGTGCGCGTACTTGACGCGTACGCGTGACATGCAAAAAAGACCATCGACACGCGTACGCGTGACATGCGCCACGTGCAGAAAATGCAAAAAATGTTGAAGGCAATTTCTGGGCTGCTTTTGACCCAGTTTTCAGCCCAGAAAGCACAGATTGGAGGCTGCGGAGTGAAGAAATCAAGTGGTCCCCATCCATCAATTGAAGACTTGTTGATTGTCATAATTAATTCTGATTTAAATTTAATTTTATTTTAAAATAGGAAAATATATTATTTAGTTTTAAAAAAATTAGGATTTAAATTTATTAGGATTAAATATAAAAGGGAGATTCCATTAGTTAACTGGAAAACTTTTAATTCCACCTCAATACAATTTACCTGAATCCTTATTTTTTCTCTGAACCATGAGCAATTAAATATCCATTATTAAGGTTAGGAGCTCTATCTATTGTATGAATTGATATTATTATTTTTCTATTTTAATTTATGTTTTGATTTATATTTCAAGAATTATTTTCGTTCTTTATTTTATGAATTTGGGTGGAACGGAAGTATGACCCATGTTCTAATTGAGTTCTTATATAACTTGGAAAAGCTCTTTACTTGAACAACAGTTTGAAAATAATTTCTCCTAAATTTTAATTATTTGTATTTAATGGGATACTTGACATATAATCCTCTTATTTTTGGGTAATTAGAATTTTTGTGGCATATAAACTGGAATTTGATCATCACCCTCTAATTGGAATTAATTAACCAAGGAATTGGCAATTGATTAGAGAAGACTAGGAAGGTCTAAGGAATTAGGGTCTAGTCACATATAGTTAGCCATGAATTAAATCTTGCATGATTAAAATAGTTAATAAGAAAAGTCAATTCGGAAAATAGATAACTCTAAAGCCTTAACTGTTTCTCCAATATTTTATTCCCAACTTATTCACTTGCCTCTTCAAACTCTTTATTTGCCTGTGTTTAATGCTCTTTGAATACCAAAACACTCTTTTCTGTTTGTCTGACTAAGCCAATCACTCAACCATTGTTGCTTGATCCATCAATCCTCGTAGAATCGACCCTCACTCACCTGAGGTATTACTTGGTACGACCCAGTGCACTTGCCGGTTAGTTTGTGATTGTAAATTTCCACACCATGGACCAATTCCATTAGCTCGGCTACATGAGGTGGTCTTTCTTTTCCTGATTCGCGCCCCTCCAAAGAGGTACCTTTGGGTTTTTTAACCCAGAGGTACCTTCTTTGTGCTGGTCGTTCGCTTCTTGTTGAAGGGTCATGTCCGCGTCATTATTTTCGGTATTCAGATTTTCTTATTCTGAATCGGTCGTTACGTGGCCATCTTCAGGTGAATTGTCCGCCATCGAAGGTCGATCTCTCGGTTCCCCGGCAACGGTGCCAATGTTACGATATGTAACCGGAGATTAGTGGGTTGGACTTGTAAGGTTGGCCCGATCATTTGAGGGGGGAGGCCTTTTGTCCTGGTTTCCGTCTAGGGGCCTCCGTCCGACTTGTGTACATGTGTAAGAATGGGGGGCGGTACCTGCAAAGACACTCCGATGCCTAAATCAGCAAGAGTCTAAGCAAGTTTAGAGAGTATGGGAACTTAGAGATACATGAGGAGTGTCGGTGTATTTATAGTGGTAAACCCATAACCACCTCCTTTTAAGGATGATAACCGTCCCTTTATCTTAGGAAAGTTGAGATACGACTCTTGGAAGTGGGTTGAGAGATTCTAGGGGCAATTACCTATTTGAATAAGTATTATCTGCCAGCTAACCTCGTTCCCAACTTCCTTGTGGTGGAGCTTACGTCGAGTCCGACCTCTTGAACAGAGGTCGGTTGTGAGGGAAAGTCAATTTATGGATTGAGCCTCTTTATCTTATTTAGTCCTAGACCTTAATATTGAGTTAGGGTATGAACAAATATCATAGCAGATCATAATTCAAAAAAATACCATTATTAATTCAATATTAAAAAATAAAAACAAAAATATGCAATAAACAATTTAATATTTATATTTAATTTATTAATAATTTATTAAAAATTACTGTAAAAGATACTAAATCTTTTGATATTTTAAAATTGGCCCGCATAAATTTGAGAACCAAGCCCCTCATTTCAGCTGCTTGCTTCCTTGGCTTCTTCCTCTTCACGATGACCCTCCGCTTCTTCCTCTACCCTCTTCCTCACCAGGAACCTTCTTCCTCTTTTTTTGTGGATGCATAATGACTATGGACTCCATCTCTTCCTGCTCACTGTTGATGAGGGCATCACCGGCTACAATGATGACTCCCTTGAAACTGTTCACAGAAACCAAATTCATTATGGATTGCCTCTCAAGGTTGTCTCTTCCAAGAATCTCTATGGTTGCATAAGCCTCTTCAGTTCTTCCGAGATCCTCCTCGGCGCCATGATTCTCCCTGCTCTTCTACTATCTTGACGCAATTATCAAAAGGATTCTCAATTTATTCTGCTGCACTTCACTTCACTTCGCTTTTTGGATTGGGTTTAGGGTTTGGCTTGTGCACCCATCTTATACGGTGCCCCTTTTTAACTCAATTGAAGTGGTAAACTTTTTCCTTTTAATATTCTCTTTTATCATCATTCAGAGTTTCTTCGTTTGCTTTTCTCTGCTAATGGCTTGTCGGCGATGATTATTGTTTCCAATGGAGGAAAGTGGATTACTTTTGGAATTGAAGTTAGTTTCAGCCATGGCTCTTGATAAGCTCCTAGTTAAAGGAAACTACATTGGAAGCGTCAACTTCCTCTTTTCTGGAGAAGGAAAGGGAACTGCAGTCCAAAATTGAGGAACTGGAGGACAAGGTTGAGAAAGTCAGTCAGAGCATTGCACTGCAAAAGGTATACTGATTACAAACACAGAGCAGCAATTGAGCAATGTGACAATATTAAAGAAAAATTTCAGCCTTAGTTATGAACTATATAGTCTTATTCATGATCTGTCTTAGTAGATGAAAGTTTCTTCACATTGTTGTTTGGTATCCGGATACAGGGCATCAAGCAATCTTAAATATTGAACACTCATCTGAATTTATGTCATTGTTTTGTAATGGTCTTCTTGAATTAACTGTGAATAGCAATGTGGCATTTTTTAAGGTATATGATTTATGATTTCTCTATTTTACATTTTCTCAGGTTCAGGTGCTAATCATCTGGACCACAACTTAATTGAAATAATTGCTCCATAATCTGATTAGAATTTTGTGTTTTCTAGCTATTCATGATTGTAAAATCTAATTTCCTTGCAGAGACATAATAATTAAGTACGTAGAGTATGTTAAGAAATTGGGACTAATTCTATTTGAATTGCTTTCTGAAGCATTAGGCCTTAATCCCAATTACCTTAAGGACATAGATTGTGCAGAAAGGCTTTTCATGCTTAATCATTATTACCCTCCTTGTCCTGAGCCTGAACACTCACTCTGGGAACAAGTGGTCATTGGGATTCTAGCTTCCTCTTCTCCTACAAGACCAAGTTGGTGGACTTCAATTTTTCTATGAAAACAAGTGGAGTGATACAAATTGTTTTATCAAGTTATGAATAGAAGAGTTCAAGAGGATCAATCTTCACCAAATATTATTCCTGTTCACTATTTTATACACCAAATATTATTCCTATTCACTTATTTTTTTTAATGAAAACTTTTTTGTGAGCTTATGGAGTTTTGGTGTACAAGTTTGATATGAACAAGGCTTCTCAGTTGATGTGTTGATACTTGGTGCCTCATAAATTAGATATCATTCCATCACACATATGTAATTTAAGTGTATCAGAGCATCATCCAACAGAAATTTGAGTTACTGAATATTGTGCGGTTAAAAGCCAACAATAGTGAGCATTTTTTTCAACTCAATAAACTCAACTAATCATAGTTTATTTGTTTTTCGTATGCCCTAGTTTGTGGTATCTAATTTTAATAGTGTTAAGTTGAGACAGTTAATTGCTTGTTGCAACTTATGTTATTTGATACTAGTTTTCAGATTATTTAGTTGCATAATATTTACAAAACATTGTGACAATTCATTAAATGACATGATTCCAGTATGAAATTGATACTAGTGACCATTAACAACAATCTGGGCATGCGTCTGTTTTATGCAATTGGTGGTTTTGCAAAGGTTCAAGAGGTTTATGTAATACAAAGATTCCTTTATGTGAGGTTTTGGGACCAAAAATTTATGTGAGGTTTTGGGACCAAAAATTGTTGCACTCTACGGGACACCCATGCATTTCTTTGCCTTGTCTTCAAAAGAGAATAATGTATATATGCTACCGTATTTGGTAAAAGTAAGAGTATCCAAAAGTGACCGTTAATGAAACTTTCCAACAAGATCCAGCCATGAAAATAGGAATTTTAGTATTGGAATAGAAATGGAATATTTAAATAAAGATTGAGATTGGTTATAATTATTTCTAATTGATATTTAAAAAAATATTAATTAACTCTGTTGATAACTAGATCTTTTCATTTTTTTTCTATTTAAAAGTTAAGACACCCTTTGATCTGATGTGCAGCAAGTGCTATTGAGTAATCAAAAGTGATGAATCTTGTGAAAATTTCTGTTCACATGATGAGCACTGCAGAATATATAATGTTTATGAACATGGCATTCTCTTAAAGTCACATAGAAAGGCTCTTATATTTCAAGGAGTAACTTTACATCCATTTTAATTTTGGAGAGAGAAAAAAATTACATTTAAATTAGTGTAGTATGACAGTTTGTGCCAGAAAATTATCCTACTGGATTGTTGAGATGGTTGGCCTGAAACTGTCTTAGAAGCAGCAGTGACTGATGATAAAGATTGAGATCATCCAATCAACATTTCTTGGATCGGATTTGAAGCTCACCAATGAATTGGTAGATAGAACAAACTTTGAAGATAAGATCCCTCAGATGTTCAGTATTAATTTTCAAGAAATCACTACCATCAATGATGGTTGCTATTGCTGTCTCTAATGTGTATTCCTGCAACCTGTAGGAAACTTAAAATATGTTAACGAACGATAATTTGCTACCATCATTGGCGGTGGCGAGATTTTAAAACATATACAAAATGCTAATCATACATTAATTTTTATTAATCCAAAAATAATGCTACATTACTGACATCCTCAAATTTGATGCTACACAAATAACCAAGGCAATATAGTTTTAGGAACAAGAGAGCCAAGATCAATGAAACTATGCCAAAACTCAAATGGCATGGAATTTCAACATAATCTGAAATATGTCCTGTCATTAATATGGTGGTGAAAATTCCCACAAGAAATACAACTTGAATCACACCACTCACTTTCCGGTTACTCTGAGCGACGCTCCATGCTTGAAAAATAATTTTATATATGGATATTTCATATAAAAAGATTTTTTTATTTATCAATTATGTATTTATTTGAGTGCCATTAAATTGATTAAAAAAATATATTTTTCAATAAAAATATCTTTTTTTATTTTTTAGTGTATTTGACAAATTTCTAATAATAAAAGCAGTAGAAAAGTAAAAAAAAAAAACCTTTTTGAGAAACTACAATTTACTTTTTTTCGTAAAAAAAAAAGATGTTTTTCACGTAATAAATTAACAAAAAAATATTTTAAACTTATTTTACCCAAACATAATTGATAGACAAAAAAAATATTTTTACATGAGATATCCAAACATAAAATTACTTTTACTTTTGTAAAAAATCTTTTAAAAAAATCATTAATTTTTTTTAAATAGCATCCAAACAAGCTTTATATTTGAATAAAATAATATAAAAGTATTTTTTATTCATTTATTATGTGAAAAATATTTTTTTAAAAAATTTTTCTTTAAAAAAAATGTAAATTATAGTTTCTAAAAAAATACTTTTTTTTCTAGTACTTTTACTTTTACTATTAAAAATTTGGCAAACACATTAAAAATTAAAAAAATAAATCTTTTTTTATTAAATTTTTTTATTAATTTAAAAGTACCCAAACAAGTACTTAATTTTTAGGTTAGTCTAGAACTTTAGATTATATCATTGATTAAGGGTGCACATGGGTCGGGTGAAAGTCGGGTTTGATGGGACCCAGACCCGACCCGAAATATACACCGGGTCTATTTATTAGACCCGAACCGACCCTAGACCTGATGAAACCAATACACTTTTGGGCCACAATTATACCGGGTGAAACCGGGCGGTTAACATTACATTACGTTGATACCTTCTTGTAAGCTAACATGTAAAAATATCCAAATTTCCAAGACTCCAACCATTATTTAACATAGTAAAATTCACTTAGAAAAATATAACAAGAACCAACCCTTCTTTAAAATTAAAGCATAACTACAATCAATACTAAAGCAAAATCACAATTAATACTAATATTGTCTAATAATACTAAATATTTAAATCAATACAAATAACACAATATTATGCATTAGTCTAAAGTCTTATGCATTCTAAATATAAAACATTAACTTATAGTCTTATAATGACTAATAACACAAAATATTAAGGTTTACACACTTAAATTCCACATAAGAATAGTAATGATCCATCACTAATAACACAAAATATTAATTGTGTATGATGACCGGGTCACCGGGCCGACTTCGGGTGACCCGAGCTATGACCCGGACCCGACCCGAAATAATGACCGGGTCTATTTTTGAGACCCTTACCTGACCCTAAACCCGATGAAATCATACCAAATTAGCCCCTAAAGTGTTCGGGACCGGGCCAGGCTTTCGGGCCGGACCGGGTCTGTGCACCCCTATCATTGATGATAGTATTTGCCATTAATTAGGAATGAGTGTTAACATATACGTATTACTAGTTTAAACAAAAAGAAGTTTTATATATAAGATCTATTCTCACTTCTAATTAACTGGAGAGCATTCAACGCAAATTTTTACATGTCTGACATTTTATATTATGTTATATCATTTGTAGAATACATGAGATTATATAGGTTTATATGAGAAAGGAAAAGAAATCATCGTATAAACTTGATTAGAATTTAATTAGAACAATGATATGAAAACAATAAAAAAAAACCAGATATTTTTTTTGTACAGAAGGGAAGTTTTCAATTTTTGGACAGGGACAGAGGGGAATTGGAAAACTAGGACCATAAAAATCATAAGGACGCATAGGAAAAGAGAAAGGCTATTCTTTAAGAAGAGCCCATCAATGATGGGTCAATGGGTACATAGCCCATAATATGAAAAGAATTTAAACTCAAAACCAAAAAAAATAAAGAAGTTAACTCATCTCATCTCAATCCAACATTCCTCTACTCGATCGGAGGGAGCTCGTCGGTGCTTGTGAACTTTAATTTTCACAAGTTGCTACCAATGCGATGTTTCTGCTGCCAGTGGTGCCAGTTCTAGTACCTTAGCTTGCCTTGGATGATAGAAGGCTTAGGCATATAGATTTCGACCTTGTTGATTAGCTTAGGAATATATTCAAGTTATCCTTTTTGCGGTATGCTTGTTTTAATCTCAAAGAAAAGAACAAAATAAAAACTGTGCAACAACGTTTCGTCCTACTTAGCATTTTACTAACTGATTTGTCCGAGTAATGAGGTAGCCGAGCTTAAGCATTTCTAAGTAATTCGTTAGCATAGGGGAAGAGCTATACGTCGGCCAGGACCAAACACTGCTGCGGAAATACCTGCAAAAGATACTCCGACGCTCAAGTTAGTGATAATATTGAGTGAGAGTTATAGAAAGAACATGAAAGCTGAGAACAGAACTTGATCTTTAGCCGAGAATATTAGTTCGGCTTTATAGGAGTTGTTTTACCTGTTTACTGTGGATAAGTCCTAATTTGTAGGTCAGTTATCATATTCTGTTTTGGTGATTAGGTTTGTTGAGCACGTTCCTTATTTTTCAAATGGGTGAGGCCGAGATTATCTGCTCACGTGCCGAGCTTATCAGGCGGTCGAGGATAAGGGTGACGTATCATAGCCCCCAAGCTTGTCTTGGTTTGGACAGGACTAAGGCGAGCTTTCGAACTAGTGATGTCGTAATCCTCGGTCGCTTTGTTGTGTACATTCCTTACAGCCCCCAAGTTCGGTTTTGTCCTGAATGGGTTTTAAAACGTTTTTGCTTTGTCTTTCACGCCAGTTGACATGATTGACGTGAAGCGTGCCCGCTTTCCCAGGTACCCCCTCCGTTGGATTTTGGAGTCATTTAATGCTCTCTTTTTTCAATGACCATTGAATACAAAAGGTTTTGTAACCGTTTGCCAAGGTTACTTTTTATCACACTTATTTTTATTTTTGCTTTAGATTTTGTTGGTGTTTCCTAGAGAAAAAGAAAAAGAAATTTGGTTTCATTTCCTGTCTGAGAATGGCTAACAAAGGTTAGTGTTGAGTTTCGTTTTCTTCTTCTTTGTGTTTTATTCTTTCTTTGCCTGTGATGGAGAACTATGATGGGGGTGATGCATGTGGTTGGATAGATACCAGGGTGAAGGAACATGCGTCGCAGTTTGATGATGGCGAGTCAGTCGGGTTGTTGGGGTCGGATCTGTGGGTCAGGGAGGGTAGTAATATTAAGATAGAGTTGTTGCCATGTGGTAAAGAGGGCCAGGTCTATGATCAGTTGAAGGATTGGTCCTTCTTTTACATGTATAGCTGTCTATTTACTGAGTTGGGAGTCAAACTGCCTTTTACCGAGTTTGAATGTGGTGTTTTGTATTGGTTGAACTGTGCCCCAACCCAACTTCACCCTAATTTTTGGGGTTTTGTTCGGGCCTTTGAGATATTGATGGAGTTATTAGGTCAGCCGCCGTCTCTTAGGCTTTTCTTCTCGTTGTTTCAGGCTAAAGGGGTGGGTCGTGGTTTGTGGGTGAACCTTAGCAGCTACCCGCGTCGAGCTATTTTTGGTCTTTATAAATCCTCGTTTTAGGATTTTAAATCTATGTTTGTTAAAGTTAGAAGTGTACCCGAGGAGTTTCCTTTTTATCTGAATGAACATTTAGTCACGAAATTTCCCTTGTCCTGGTGTCCTGAGCCCTATCAAGCGTTAGACGTAGATGATAGGCTTTCTGATGATGATGTTATGATGGACTTCTTATTTAAGTCATTGGGTCCGAAGGGTTTGTTGTCCGTTGCTGAGATGTTGAAGTGGGATACTAATAGGCAGGTTGTGTATGATCATATAGGTAACTTGTTCTTATCGCATTTCCTTCCTTCTTGTTATGAAATATTCTTTCTGACCTTGATTGTTTTTGTTTTGCAGCCGAAAAGGCTCCTACTATTACCACTGCGGGTTTGAAGTCTTTCTTCAACCAACGCAAGAAGAATGAAAAAAAGTCTCTTCTAATGTGGGGAAAGGTCCTGCCGCTGTTCAGTATGGGCCTGTTCAGAAGTCCAAGTGTAAGAGAGGTCAGGCGAAGGATAATGCCACCGAGGTGTTGGAAGGTAAAGGCGACTCCTCTATGATTCTCCAAGTGGTTGAGTCTGCTTACGAGTCGCAGGAGAGGCTTCATGGGTATGATGAGAACGAGCATGGGAGGTCATTGTGGGCGAAGCTTTATCCTTTTGGTACAATGGCTGATGAGCTTTGTTGTTTTTCGGATGATATAAAAATGATCAATGAGGTTGGTCAAGCTGGTGTTAGTAGATTCCTTCAGGTATATTCGTTTGATTGATGTTAATGTTATGTGTATTCTGCTGTGGTGCTGTTAATGATGTTTTTTCTTCGTAGGTAATTGGTGCTCGAATTGTTGCCATTGGTAGAACACAAGAGCTTGCTTTGGGTTGAGAAGAGAAGGAGGCTTCAAATCTTGAAGAGCTGTCTGGTTTTATCAAAGAGAAAGAGAAAAGGTTTTCTGAGTTATCTTCCTCCATGGAGCAAGTGCAACTAGAACTTGACGAGGAGAAACATGTTCATATGACCACCTCTTCGCGAGTGAAGACTTTGGAGGCAGAAAATGGTCAGCTTTCTGCTCGTGTGAAGGAATTGGAAGGTGAAATGATGAAGCCTTCGCTCAAGGGTTCGAACGTGCTGCTTTTCAGGTTAAGGTTTTATTTCCGGAAATGGATGCTTCAAAGCTTGATATTTTGAAGGTGGTAATTGATGGGGAGCTCGTGGACGACGAAGCTGCTGATAAGGAGAGTGGTAGTTCCAGCATTAGTGATAAGGCAGATTAGGCCTTTAGTTTATGCTTCTATTTTGTATGCTTTGTATTTGGTGCTTTATTTTTTAGACTTGTGTCTAACTGGTTTGGTTCTTTTGGACAATTTTGAGTGTTATTCTTGGTCCTGATCTTTTGGTTTCCGAGTATAAAGCTCGGCTTTGTTGTGACTGTTTAGTCCTTTTGATTATAAGATATGTTATTTGGCAAAGTTACGATAGCAATGGTAGTTATGCAATAATAGTGGTCGTCGATGACCAATTTGTGATTTATGAGATTTATCAATAAGGAGGGTGAGAGCCCTGTTACAAGTGATAGGGCAGTTTAAGCCGTTATGAAAAACTTTGACTTGCTTTTGTAGTTTGAATTTTTCCGAGAATTATGCTCGGCATGTGTATCTTGGGTTCCGAGTATGAAGCTCGGATAATTTTGAATGTTGTTAACTGAAATGTATGCTAACTGCCATGATAAAAAATGCTTTGTTTGTAATATAAGATACATTTGTATAAAGATTTGTGGCATCCGGCCTCGTTAAAACCCTCTCTGAGTAAAACCCATGTGTTTTAGGAAAAAACCTTCGAAGGGGAAAAAGAATACCATCATTCGCGTATTTATAGCATGTGTCATGATTGGTATTCCCTTAGTGAGGAGACATTCCATGTTCCCGGGAGTTGATCTCCTTTAAGGGTTTCTAGCTTGTAAGCCCCCTTTCCGAGATTGTGGAGAACTCGGAAAGGTCCCTCCCAATTTGCTGCAAATTTGCCATGTACTAGAGGTTTCCGAGCTTCTTTTGTTCGTCTGAGTGCGAGGTCTCCTTTGTTGAAAGACCTATGAACTACTCTTTTGTTGTGTCTTCGCTCTATGTACTGTTTTCTGGCTTGCTGCTTTATGGCTGAGATGTCTCTTTCGATTGCCAGCATTGCCCTATAGCTCCGCTTCCTGGCCGAGCTTGTTTCGCCTCCACCTGCATATCCTCCTAATATGTGGTTGATGATTCCTCTTGGCGGGTCGGGAGTTCTTTGTTCTTTTTTGTTCTTATCTGTCATTGCTCGTTTATGCTCGTTTTTGTCCGAGCTTGTCCCTCTGGTTTTCCGACCTTCGACATATTTGTCTAAGAGCCCTTGGCGTGCCAGCCTTTCGAGCAAGTCTTTTGCCACGATACAGTCGTTAGTGGTATGACCGAACTTCTGGTGGAAGGCGCAATGCTTGTTTCTATCCATGAACCTTTGGTCTCGGTAGTTTCCTGCTCGAGTTGGTGGCTTCACGATTTTGGCATTCAGAATTTCTTTGATGATATTTTCTCTTCTGGTGTTGAATCTGGTGTATGTATTGTATTTTGGTGCGGGCTTGAAAGGTTTCTTTGTGTCCCTTTTGCCTGGTGATCTGAGAGCTTTTTCCTCATCTCTTCGATGTGGCTGCTTATCCGTCTTTTGGGCCTCGCGGAGCTCCTCAATTTTCATTTGTCCTGCGGCTCTTTCTCGGAATTCTTCCAGTATTTTTGGTTTTGTTATCACAATAGTTTCTCGGAATTTTCCAGGTCTGAGGCCAGCTTTGAGAGCGTGCAAGTGGACAACCGGATCCAGGTCTTGGATCTCCATAGTGGCCTCAGCGAACCTTGTCATGTAGTCCTTCAAGCTCTCGTGCTGTCCTTGCTTGATGGTGTCGAGATAATCTGATCCATGTACGTATGTTCTCGACGCTGCAAAGTAGTTAATGAATGATCTGGCTAGATCTTCAAAGGAGGAAATCGAACCTGCAGACAGCTTAGAAAACCAGAGCAATGCAGCGCCGTCGAGGTAAGTAAGGAATGCTCTGCATAGGACGGGCTCATTGTTAGCACCGTTGAAGAACATCATGGATTGGAACTTCTTCACGTGGGCTCTGGGATCTCCAAATCCCTTGTATGGTTCAAGCGCGGAGGGCAGTGCAAAGTTTTTTGGCATCTGGTACTTTGTGATCTCCTCAGAGAAGGGGTTGTCGAGGGTAAGCTTCTCCTTTGGCGGAGTGATGTTTAAGGGATCCGTGTTGCCTTGAGCCGAGCTTTTGGAGCTCTCTCCATTGTTCTGCGTAGACAGCTTGGCTATTCTCCGTACTTCTGCCTGAAGTTCGGCAATTTGGGCGAGGAGCTCAGCCTGTGTGAGTTGTGGACTTTCCTTGTCAGCCATGTTCGAGGATTGGGAATCTTGTAAAATAGAGTAGAGGATTGAACAAAGGAAAAAGTGGGGTTAGATGTATTCCGGCCTCACGGTGGGCGCCAAGTGATTCGTCCGAGTAATGAGGTGGCCGAGTTTAAGCACTTCCGAGTAATTCGTCAGTAGAGAGGAAGAGCTATACGTCGGCCAGGACCAAACACCGCGGTGGGACTACCTGCAAAAGATACTCTGACACTCAAGTTAGTGATAATATTGAGTGAGAGTTATAGAAAGAACATGAAAGCTGAGAACAGAACTTGATCTTTAGCCGAGAATATTAGTTCGGCTTTATAGGAGTTGTTTTACCCGTTTACTGTGGATAAGTCCTAGTTTGTAGGTCGGTTATCATATTCTGTTTTGGTGATTAGGTTTATTGAGCACGTTTCTTATTTTTCAAATGGGTGAGGCCGAGATTATCTGCTCACGTGCCGAACTTATCGGGCAGCCGAGGATAAAGATGACGTATCACTAACAACACACACACAACACACACATATATATATATATATATACCTTTTTTATATCAGATATATACTTTCTACTTTCATCTTTCTGGTAGAAATGTACACTTTTTTCTTTTTTATTACAACTTTATACTTTCTAGCTCTAAAACAGTAAAAAGAATATGTACTTTTATCCTTTTAACGAAAAGAAATTGTTGTAGATAATAAGCCGTTGAAACGTAAATAACCTTCAGTATAGTTATATAACTTGGTTTTGTTAACTATATATATGCTGCACTGGTATCAATAAGTCTTTTTGGTTGTGAACATATGCGCATTATAAGAGAATTTTCGTAATGTTAGGGTAATTCATAATTATTATTTTCTATTTTTACTATTTTTTTCTTATTGCTTCATGCCTGTAGTGTTTGATTTAGATTTGATGTTTTTTATGTTCTCTCACATTTAAGGATGAAAAATTAACACTCACTTGTGAACTACTTGAATCTATTAAAATTGAGATTGACATGACTTTTTCTATTTGATTGAAAATTCTGTAAAAAGGCATTTTATTTTGACAAACCTAACAAAAATAAAATTTTTAAAATACCTATATATTTATGATATTATAACAATTATGGGTGTGTTTAGATTTGCGTTGGAAAAGAGAGAAGCGCGTTTGAGTTCTTTAAACGCTTCATTTCTATCTTCAATCCACCTTTAGCAAAAGTTATAAATTCTAACTTTTTCGTTTAACTTTTTATGTTGGATTGAAATTTATGCTCTATGTACCAAATATGTTCTTCAATATTTATATATTTATTATTTTCTTTATAATATTTTTTTTCTAATACTCTCTTATGCATATTTTTTTTATAAACTTCTGTTTATTTTTTTGTATGTAATATATTTTTATTTTATATTATAATTTTATTAATTCTATTAGAGTACTAAAAAATATTAAAATTTATTTAAATATTTAAAATAAAATTATAAAATAACATAAAATAATTATTTAAATTCATGTCATTTTCTGTAATATTTTTTTTATCTAAAAGTGATTTTGAATAATGTAATTCAAACAATATTTAGTTTATTATAATCTATTTTAAAGATAAATTACCAAACATAAATAAAAACAAACCTTGCAAACGATAATCCAAAAAAAAATAGAATTACTTTAAGCAACATAGTTTATGTTTGTAATTATTCTCTTTTCTATTAAGTGATATTAATACTAATCGTGTTCATATTTTTATCAATCGATATTATACAAGGAAAAAAATTTATCAAGGTTGCATGTCCAATGCATTTCAATTTGACATTATTAGATGTGAATATTAAAGATTTTTTTGAACTTGTTTATTGAAATAGAATATATGATTCCGGGCAAATGCAGCGTATTCGACTAGTAGATAATGAAATTAGGAATTGAAAGTGATGGCATTGTTGTGCATAGGAGTGGGACATGGGGTTGTGTCATTCATTGTATTTGTATTCACAAATGAACACATGCGAGTAAGGTCATCAATCTTCCATGGCCCTTCAAAAACAGGGCAAAAAAAAAACTGCCATCTAAACTATTTTTGTATAATGAGAGCTTCTCCCTCCTGCTCCTCAACTAACTACTGTACTACAACGACTATTTATTTTCGGCTAAGAAAAAAGCCGGCTGAGAAAAGCAACGGCACACACCGTAAAAATAGTTCCTAGGCAATATTCTCCAATAACACGTTGTGCTGTTAATATCTGAGCTTTGAAAACAATCTCATCTCTATGTATCGCCAACCTCGCCAACCTGCATCAGAATCCACATCCAGAAAGTTTGCACTTTAAAGAGGATAAAATTACAAAAGAAACTAGTGGGTCAATTGTCAGTTAAATTTAAATGGACCTCAATTCGCTGTTACTCTTTTCCATATCATTCCTTAGTTTCTCAATCTCACGTTGCAACTGCATCTACATTATAAATTTTCCATCATATAACAGCACAAAGCAAGTGCAAATTAACAACCTCAGTGTAACTAGAAATTGAGGAAAAAATTACAAGAGCAAACAAGAAATTAAGTGTAAAGAAAAATATGAGGGATCAAACTAGTTTCCATAGTTTAGAGCCACCCTTTATACAATTTTACATACAAATTTTTCACCACAAAAATTGTTTCAATAACAGTAGCCATTTGAATTACTCATGTTTCCTACATCCATGTATCTACTTTAAGATGCAAAGACATAAATCTATATCAATATAATCAAATCTCTCATCTCATGATTAAATGAGAATATGAGACATGCCCCATGAATATTACAGTCGTTATTTAAATAAGATGAACATTGAGAATGATTACAATCGGTATCACTGTATCAGAAGACACGGTACCACACAACAAGAAACAGACACATCAATTTCTATCAGAAATATTTGGCTCTCGTTTGATTACAAGATTTCAAATCTATGGGTTAACCAATTGGAGTTTTTAAAAATTCCATCCCAATATGTAGTCAACAGACCATATTTTAAATTCTAGAGAAAAGCAATTTACAGAATGACATATATTAGATATTAAAGTTAGCATAATTCCCTCTCAATATTCAGTTATCCCAATATCAAACAGGATAAAAGTAACGTTAGAAACGTAGTTACATTTGAAAATACAAAAAACTAGGATGTTAGCCTGAAATTTCAACATCATTCAATGAGGTTAGGGATGTCAATGGGGCGGGGCGGGGGCGGGGGATGCTTCCCTACTCCCCGTCCCCGCCCCCAGAATTAATCCCCGTCCCCGCCCCATTCCTCGTCATGGGGGGATAATTGTCCCCATCCCCGTTCCCCGCATTTCCCGTGTTCCCCGCGGGGCCCCATTCCCCATCTCCCTATATTTAACATTCATATGAAAATTATAGTAAAAAATATCAAAAAAATAAAAAAACAAACTAAAAAATATTATTACAAACACACAAACATATCTTATCTAAGATTATAAGTCCAGAAATACAACATAGCAAATCATAGTCCATAAAATAAAATCTTAAAATGCAACTTCCATTATAAAGAAAGCAATAAAACAAAGTCTTTAACATCAAATATTCTTTCATTGTCGGCATAAAACTTCTAACAAACATCTCCATGTTCTCTGTTAAAATAATAGAGACAAATATGTTAACATATAGTGACGAGAATGGAAGCAAACACGCAGACGCAGAAGTGGAGAGGAGAAGGACGCCGTGCCTGAGGAGAGAGAACGACGCGGTGAAGCTGCTAGGGTGATGGCGCAAAAGTGGCCGGTGGCTAGCTGTGAGGGTTTTGAAATTTGAACAAAGTGAAGAGTGAGTGAGTGACTGGAGTCTGGAGAGTTGGGGTTTGGATGGGAATAGAGAGTTAGATAGGGCGCAACAACAAAGGTGAGAAGGGAATATAGGGTTAAAATTTTTTAATGGGTGAAATTACTAAAATACTCCCTATGTTAGAAATAAAGTAAGAGTATTTAAATAAATTTAACAATTCGGGGAATTATCGGGGATGGGGCGGGGATCCCCGCTCGGGTCCCCGCGCCTGTCTTGGGGAAATTTTGCTCCCCATCCCCATCCCCACGGGGAAAATTCCCCACCATCGGGGCCCCATTTGGGGCGGTCCCCGCGAGGATCCCGGCCTGCTGGGGATTTTTGACACCCCTAAATGAGGTAACTTAACAATCATGTCATTGTATTAGAATGTGCTATTGTTGTCCAGAACAAAAGCTAAAAAACAGATGCTTTGCAATTAGTATTCCTATTTATATCAACTGCATTAGTATGTAATATACCTGTGACCTCTGCACTTCAGCTTTGATTTTCGACTCGCTGGACTCTTGAATCATTTCAGTCTTTTAAGGGACAAAAAGAAAAAGAAACAAAAAACTTATGTTAGTACACGAAACTAGTATTTTAGATTCCAAGAGACTGGTAAAGTTCTCAAACCAACAATATAAACATCAAAAGACCTCACCCTCTCCATTAATGATTCTTGTACTTCTTCCAAAACTTCAGTTATACCGGCAGATATTGCCTGAGCCTGCTTTGTGGGCACTCCTTGCCCCTCAAGTTCGCTAGTTTAGAAAGCAAAAGCGTAACCAATGACAAAAACAATCCATTCATTAACACTCACTAACGAGCTTAAAAGTACACATTTGCAATTAGTTAGAAAACACACAAGTGAACAAAAAACCATGAAAACAGAGAATAAAAAATGGTAAGAAGGTAAACTTAAATTACAATAGCGGATGCATCACAGAACCGCCGAACATTTGATTTCGCCATCCGGGAAAATGATCTGAGACTTTAGTTGAAAGTGAAAGATTTTGAGAACCCAAAGCCCGAAAATTGAGCCAATCGCTTACAAGCCGCAGCCATTTCCTCAAAAATAAGAAATTGGAGCGAAGAAGAATTTTCGAACCCTGAATGTGCCCTAATCCCAAATCGGATATAGCAACCTTGTTTTGTTTAAACAAAGAAGAAACAGAATCCAAGGACATAAAATTAATCAAACACGAAGGAGGCCAAGAAAGCAGATGAATTTTTCCAAGATTTGATTTTGATTATAAGAAAATGCAGAAAAGGGAAGGAGTAATCGGTATTTTTGAATCGGTAAGAACCAAAAAAGGAAACGCATTCGTGATTGTACGATGGCAGACCTATTAGAGGTTTTATGCAGATAATATAAAAGTTACGGGTTGGGAAAAATTTGAGATGAAGAGGTATTTATAGTTGGAATGGCAACTTGCTGGATCACCTTTGTAACTTCTTTTCTATTTTATGGATAGTTATCTTTTTTTTCCTTTTAATTTAAGATTTGTTAGGATTCTATATTTAAATATATGAAAAATTTATTTTATAGATATTTAGTTATTTTTTTCTTTTGTTTAGGATTTGTTGAGATTTTATATTTAAATATGAATAATGTTATTTATTTTTAAATTTTTTTATGAAATAAATTTAACTAAATTAAACTAAGTTAAATAATATTTAAAATAATGTTATTTATAATTGATTTTTATTGATATAAGATTAATTTAGTTAAACTTGATTAACAAAAAAATTTAAATATATAGTATTATTCTTTAAATATATGGGTATTTTTATAGGTGCAGTTAAGATTTTGTAGAAATTATTTAGCACTAATATAATTTATTGTTATAAAAAATAATGGTACTAATAAAAAAAAATACTATTTTTTATGAATTATTAGATTTTATTATATGAAAATTAAAAAATAAGATAAAAAAAAGATATGTCTAAAATCAGTTCAAATCTTTTGAGTTTATTTAATATATCATAAAATTTGAAACATTAAATTAGATTGATAAATAGCCTAAAAAAATTTAGATATAGAAGTTATTTAGATATAGAAGTAGGATGAGTGATATACTTTAACATTGTAATTTTTAGTGTTTTTTAAAACTATAGGAGGTACACAAAGAATTGGAGTATACAAAGCGGATTGGCTGATTGTGTACTCTAAATTTTTTTAAATTTTTAAACACAAATTGAAAAGGCCATTGGACGTTCAATTTGTACTCCCTAGATTAAATCATCACATATTTTAAAAAATATCATAACTAATCATAATTCAAAAAAACACCATTATTAATCTAATATTAAAAAATAAAAACAAAAATGTGTGATAAACAATCTAATAATTTATATTTAATTTATTAATGATGGCTCGTCCTTAAACGCTCCTTGCTAAGTATGGAGTGCTGCACACCTTGTGAATTTATTAAATATAAACTCTTTATTTATTATATTTTATTTGAATGGTCTAGATTTAAAAAGGCAACCTATTTTTTGGTGACTGAACATAACACAAAGAAAAAAGAACTAAGAGAAAGAGTAGCACTCCTCTCTAATAATAATGTCTAAATTATTAGGGGGCAGTAACCACTCTAGATACACCTGCTTGTTTAAAGCAGCAGTCTTAGCCATTAAATCAACCGCTCTGTTTGCTGTGCACTGGATGAGAACAAATCTGCTTATAAGTTATAGATTTTTTTTGTAAATCTCAGAGATTGAGCTGAAGTTCAAAATAAAAAAATAGTATATAAATATTAAAAATAATATGTCTGTACAAAAAAAAAAGTTATTGGACTTTAGAATTAAAATAAATAATACATAAAAAATAAGTTCAAAATTTATGTACTAAATTCAGAAAAAAAAGATATATTAAAATTTAAATAAATTTTATTTTGTGTGAAATAAAACTATAATATTAAATATAAACACAATGATAAAATTGTTTTGTGTTATATATATATATATATATATATATATATATATATATATATAATATTAAAATTTAAATAAATTTTGTTTTATGTGAAATAAAATTATAATATTAAATATAAAGACAATAATAAAAAATTTTGTGTTATATATATATATATATATATAATTTTATTTTGTGTGAAACAAAATTAAAACATTAAATATGAATAAAATGATAAAAAAATTTGTATTATATAAATTTAATTAAAAAGAACATATATACAACATAAAAAGCAAATAAACATGTAATAATTTTATTTTGTGCAAAACAAAAATTTATATAAAAATATTTATATAATTTTTTATTAACAATTTTTTTATTGAAATATGTTATTTTATTATATTTATAATATATTATTTTGGATAATTATATTATTTTAGTTAATATATATTATTTAAAAAATATTTAAAATTTATTATTTTGTATTAAGAATATTATTAAAAATATATTATTAGTTTTTTTAAAATAATATTTTCTTTTATTTGGTTCAAACACTATGACAATAAAATTTTTTTACATCTACTCAATAAATATTATATTCATTTATTTCTATATTGCATGTAAAATAAATAATTAATGTTTAAAAAAAGTTAATAAAAGAAATAAGTATTTTTTTACCAACTCTTAGACGAAAACTATGTCATTTGAATTATAACTCGTTGATAAAGAAAGAAATATTCTTAATTATATATTAATTATTTATTAGGCTCATTCTTATACAAATAATTTTTTTTAATTTTATATCTGTAATATTTTATACCAATTAACTTTAAAATTTAATTATTTTTTGAATAAATTAATAAAAAAATAATACAAATAATTGTTTAAATATAATTGTATTTTAATTTTTTATTTTATTACGTACAATTTGAGGATAATTTGAAATAAAAGATAATGAACTTGTTGTAACTGCCATCTATTTTGTGCTTTGACTATGTCATCATCTGAGAATCACGCCGCCTTCATGGAGACCGGGTTCTTCTATAGAATCGATTTTGCGTTTGGAGTTAGCCAACCAGCAGTAGTGACAGACATGCGTCTTCCTTTTCCATGGCAGCAATTTTTCGGACTTTGAAGGTCATTTATGGTAGAGGAGGAATGTCGCTTGGCTCCTTCCCATCTCTGGCTGTCGCTCCGTCCAATAGCGCCGCTTTGTCCACCAATGTCACCGCAGTCTTCTTCTTCTTTATTTTCTTTGCTGTTCGGCTCCACCGGAACACTGTCGAATCACTACCTAGCCTCGCCGCACCACTCTTCTTCGCAAATCAGAACCTCTGTCACCTTCCGAACAACATCTGCAAGCTACTTCTTTCCCTATTCACAAAGCTCAGCCCCCGCCTCCAGCGCTCTGACAACCACTGAACCTTCATTCCCCTTCTCTATTTTTTCCCTCCTGTTTCTACATTCAGGTTATTCATCAAATCCCTTTTCAATTTTTTTTTATATTTAGTATTAGCTTTAGGTGGAGTTTGCGTACAACAACAGCTTTCATGCGAGTATTGGGATGGTTTCGTATGAGACTTTGTATGGACGGAAGTGCCAGTCTCCACTGTATTGGTACGAAGCTGGTGAAGCAAGTGTTTTAGGGCCTGATTTGATAGCAGAGATCACTGAGAATATCAAACAGATTAGAGCTAGAATCTTGACTGCACAGAGCCGACAGAAAAGTTATTCGGATCAGAGAAGGAAACTGTTAGAATTTGAAGCGGGTGAGCATGTATTCCTGAAGGTTACTCCTACAACTAGGATTGGAAGAGCGATTAAGATGAAGAAGTTGAATCCGAGGTATATAGGATCGTTTGAGATTTTGAGGCAAATCAGGCCGTGTGGCATATAAAGTAGCATTGCCACCGCATTTGTCTAACTTACATGACGTATTCCACGTGTCACAACTCCATAAGTACACGTCGAATGCGGCTCATATGTTAGAACCCAAATCAGTTGACTTTTCAAGTAATAACGGTGCGGATTGACGACACTAGTGTGAAGAAATTGCGTGGAAAGGAAGTTTTATTGGTTAAGGTAGTTTGGAAGAGAGCAGGAGTGGAAGAACATACTTGAAAATTGGAGTCCGAGATGTAAAAGAATTATCCTGAGCTATTCTCAGGTAATCACTAAATTTTGAGGACAAAATTTCTTATTGGGTGGGGAGAATGTAAGAACCGCGATTAATTAACCGCTTAAGTAAATAATTTAGTTGCCTAAAATAGGATCCAAAAATTTAGAATATTAATTATAAAATTTAAATATGATTTTTGGACTCAGTAGATTTTTTTGAGTTGGAAAATGTAATTTTCTGCAGAAAATTGCGTAAAAACGTGTACCGATAAATTAGTCGACAGTATCGGCTTAAATCTGTCTGGTACTATGAGAGAGCACTAAAAATAGTAGAAAAACTTAGGAAAATAATTAAAGTTGAAAATTGGGTGCTAATTCTTAAGGTTTGACCCAAAATTGAGGCAAACGGGCTAAAAACGCTAACAGATTGGATCGGACCCAAGTTGGGCCCCAGTCCAACACATATAAAACTCCAAACATAACCTATTCAACACTCAATACTCATAAACACAACAAACCCGGCTGCATAGAGAGAAGTGAGAGAAGAGAGCAAAATGGGATAATGTTACTATTCATCTTCCACTTCCAGTAGTCATAACTCGAGCTACGGTGCTCCGATTGGCGTGTCGTCAATGGCTACGCGAAGCTCTTGCCGAGTCCGTTAGTTTCATTTAACTTGTGTTGGTAAGATTTCAAAATTTCCTCTCCTTTCTGAAGCCTTAAGAAATTCAAAAATGTAGGTGTTGATTTTGAGTGAAATTTTGTGTTTTATTTGATTAAGTGGTATCTAAGGTTGGGCTATTAGTGGTTTACGCCCCAAACACCATCAAAAAAGGTAAGAAAACTCTTTATCTTGTAAATTTTTGAATTTAATGAGCCCTTGGTATTGATTTATGACAAATTATGTATGTCTAGCTTGAATTGTGAATTATTGGAGCTTTGGATAAGTTGTTGGTGATTGGAGGTTTGATTTGGACACAAATTTGGTGTATAACACATATTAGGAATATGTCAAGGTATGGTTTCGATTTTTTCTATATAATATATAATATTTCTAGACACTTAGGCTAGTGGACCTTAGGATAGGATTGAATTTGGTTGCTGACAATTGTTAAATTGATAATATGTGATGATATTAATGCTTGTGATGGTTTTGACGATTTGTGATGGGAATTATTGATGTTGAGGTTGAATTATTGTAATTATGAGAATTTTTGATGTGGTATGATAAATGATGCTTATGAGTGGTGAGATTTTGTTCAAGTTGTTAATATTGGAATATTGATGTACAAATTGTGGAATTATTGAATTTATGGAGGAGGAGTTGATTGATATAGGTGTTGAATTGGTTAAATTGTGATGGAAAGGTAAAGTATAGCATTTAGTAGTATTTTATGGTGAAATTGAATGAGCTTTGACTTTGTTTGGTTGTGAATTTTGGAAGTTGAGAACCTAGTTAACTTTTGGTAAAAACTAATTTTTGGTGTACTTTGATAGATCATAACTTAAGTCTCAATTTTCAAAATTGGTTGAAATTTATTTTAAATTAAAGGTTATTTTAAGAGCTTTAAATTGATATAAAGTTTGAGGAAAATAGATTTTTGTAGAGAAAGTTATGAACATTTAAAGTTTGGTGCTTAAAATTAAAATTCTGCAGATTTGAAAATTTTCGAAGTCTGGTGAGGGTTACGTACATGACACAGTGCACGTGACGCGGTAATTCCATTTGGGTTGGGCATCTCGCGTATGCGGGCACTGCATGCCACGCGAGCTATCAGAGTTTTGGCCATTGCGTACGCGAACTTTAACATGCGACGCGAGTAACCCATTCGGGTTGGGACACTCGCATACGCGAGCAGGTGGTTGCATACGCGACCACCCATTTTTCAACAGCATGCGTACGCGAGGCAGGAGCTTGCGTACGCGAGACCCCTGTTTTGCTGAAAAATGATTTTCTTCGTTTTCAAGGATTTTCTAACTTTCCAAACTTCCTTAAGTTGCAGTTCAAGAGTAATATCTTGTAGTTAGGCCTAAGGACTAATAGAGGAGAATTAGTGACTTAAATAGGTGAATTTGACATGAATTTAGAAGACAGAACCATAGATTTCTGGAGTACTGAGAAAGAATTTTTTTTGTGAGATGACGGAGTACTGTAATAACGATGGATATGATGAATTGTGGAATTATAGATTGATGATGGGTGAGATGAGTCTGGGACTCAAAGTAAAATGATGGCCTTACTGAGTATTGAAAATTATTTCTAAAAATCATGGATATATTGTTTTATACTGAGACTATTTTATCTGGCAAAACCGGTGGTTAATCCCGCTTGTCAAGGTCGCGGTGGCGGCGTAAGGATGGTGGTTAATCCCACTTACGTTGAGATATGAGTTATGTGGCAGAGTATCCTGCTCGCATCCTTTCGGATCACAAGAGTGTGCAGGCACTATATCTTGGACCGTGTGTCGGGCACAATATCCCAGGGGGTTCCCATTTATCGTGACCAAAAGGCGACATCTCCATGGAGATGTGTCGGGTTGGCAATTGAACCAATAATGTGATATCACAGCCAAATAGGACAGAAATTCATCATGTGCATCTTCTATCTGTTTACTTGCTTTGCCGACTTGAATTGCTTGCCTAATTTTATAACATGACTATTTGTTTCTTGAATTTCTTGATATACATGTTATACTTGTGCTTTACTTGCATTGTTATTACTTGTGTTTTCTACTGGGATTGAGGAGGTTTGAACGGCGGTGGTGATGGGATCGCATGGAGGTTAGGCTGGCGAAGGCTGTGGGACAGCGGTGCAAATGTTAGAGTAGAAAATCCCTAAGTTATATTCTCCTATTTCATTATGGTTTTAAATTTATGGTTTTAAGTTTTAGTTATGCTTTAAGTTGAATCTTATGATTGATATAAAGTTCTAGGATTACCTCTGGCATCCTGGAGTCTTATATCTTATATTACTGGGCATTGCTACCCTATTGAAATCCTCCAGTTCTCATACCATATTCTGTTGTTATTTTTCAGATGCAGGTCGTAACCCATCTTGGTGAGTTTTGAGACAGTGATAGAGCGAAGGATCTTGATTATCATTTGAAGTCCTTTGATTACTTTTGTTTTAATTCTCTCACTTTTGTATTTATATTTGCCTTAGAGACTTACTTTGAGAGATATATATTATATATGATGGTTTTACTTTTAAAACTCTTTATGTTTGTATATAACTAATTGGCCTCAACTATGCGGGCTGAGGCTAGTTCTTTATGATTATTATACTCGCATATCTATTTATGTTTTCTTATCTTGTATCTATATCTTGTGCCTTAAGTTTGTAGCTTTATGTGAACCTTTCGCGCTTTTGTAACTCTATTTTTGAGCTTATTCCTTCATCGGGCTTCTAGAATTACTATCTCTTTATATATATAATATCGTAAAAGCCTTAGAACTGTCGTAACCTTTGATTATCCTTTACTTTACGGCATGAGGTAAGGCTTAGGATAATTAGGGTGTTACAGGTATAGTGGACCAGGCATTCATCATGGTCCCTAACCCAAACTACGTGCCTCCTACCACCTCGACGACACCGTCTCCATCCGCTTAGGACTCAACTACCTCGGCCACGCCTCCTCCGGTGACAAACACTATGGTGCTGGAATCATTGCACAGATCCTGGCCAGCTGATGTCCCTCCAGCTCTCCCATCCCACGGATGGCCATTTGACCCGACGGCACCTCGAGATGAGTACTATTTTAACTCTTTTATATGCAAACCATTTTAGTTAGTGAGCTTAATTTAGTTAACTCAATGTTCTAGTTTTAGTGGATTTAGTTATTAAGATAGGTTTGATTTAGGTTAGTTTGTTTAGGTTTGTTAAAAAATATAGGTTTGATAAGAACTGGTTCAATTGTGGCTGTGAATGAAGATTGAATGTGTGAATTGTTAGTTTCATAAATGTGAAATTGAAATATGATGAATTAATTCCTGAAATATGATGAATTAATTCTTGAAAAATGGTTGGTTTCATGAATGCTGAGGAAAGATTGGTGGACTGTTGTGATTGGGGGAATCCTTGAAGGGTGGTTAAATCCGAGTTTTAGGGGAGTTTTGCCAAAATTTCTAAAAAAACATAAATCCTAATAGTACTTTATGATTGGTTTGTTTATGAATCATTGATAGGTTTGCGCCGACAACAATGCATGTACTCAGGAGATGACTGATGTCATCAGGATGATGTACGACCATTCATGGCCGAGCTATAAGAAGGCCCCAGCTAATATTAGAGACCGATGGTTTCAGAAGTGGGCGCTAAAAACTAAACATTCACAATCATGATCTAGTTTATATCTTTTATTTTGCTTACCACATTAGGTTTCGATTAATTAATTTTAAATGTTTCTTTTGTGCAGGAGAAATTTATATGGGACAGGCAACACGATGTCGCCATCTGCAAAACTTTTTACCATCGGATGGGCAGGCGGCTGCAATAGATGATGGAGGTGGTGCGCGAAATTGAACTCCGCAATATTCGCACAGATCGACTGGCAAGTGCACCAGGTCGTCCAAGTAATATCTCATATGAGTGAGGATTGAATTTCACGAGGATTGTTGGATTCAGCAAGTAATGGCAATCTTGCAGATCTCAGTCAGGCGATTAGAAAGTTTTGATTTTTGAGAAAATGCATAAAGATAGAAATAAAAATAGAATTACTTGATTGGTGTGAGATTAAAGATGATAAAGAGGTTGAGGTTTCGGAGATGCTTTATCTTTCTGAATTAACTTTTCCTACTGTCTACTTCAATGTGAATGATTTATTCCATGGCAAGCTGTACGTGATTAACGCCGATGCTAATGGTCATCAATCTCCTCTACTTCAGGTGAACGCCGGTGCTAATGGTCATCCAGTTTGAACAAGGGTGAAGCTCCTACAGTACAGTCCCTTGGTGATCCTACTCAAAATGCCACAGACAAGGTCAGATCTTCCGAATCAGAGAATGCTGCTTTACAATCCCAGCCTATACCACAAAGGCCCTAATCGCCCCAACCTCGGCTGTACTGATGTCTCCAAGTACCCAACAAAGTTGTGGATTAGCCGTCTAAGAGATGTATAATCAAGCTTGTAATTCAACACTTTCTTGCTACATAATCACATGAACCCATATAGAATCGGGATGACAGCTACGTTACACTCCCAATTCATTGGTTGAAGAATGAAGATACATCTTGGAATGGAATCAAACAGAGATTGAAATAGAAACAGTAATAGTATTAATCCATGAAAATCAATAGAGCTCCTAACCTTAACCTAGGAGGTTTAGCTGCTCATAACTTTTTAAGAAAATACAATGAGAGGTTCGAATGAGGCAAAGATCCCTAACAGTGGTGATCTTTGTTATATTTATACTAATCTAGTGACTAAGGATTACAGAAATATGACAGACTAGAGTCTTTAGTGCGAAAATCTACTTCTGAGCCTGTTTGATGAGTATTTGGGCTGAGCTTGGGTGACTTCCACGAGTTGGCACTCCCCTAGGGGCGTTGGACGCCTGGCTTGCCCCCTTTTGGGCATTGGACGCCAGACAGAGGGTGAGTGGGGCATTAAACGCCAGTTTTGGACCTTTATTTCAAAATTGAAGTATAAACTAATATATTTCTGGAAATCCCTGAATGTTAGCTTTCTAATGCATTTGAGAGCGCGTCATTCGAACCTCTGTAGCTCTAGGTATTCTCTTTCGAGTGCAAGGAAGTCAGATTTTGACAGCATCTGCAGCACTTTCTCTGTTTCTGAATCGAATTTTTCTAAAACTTGCCAGAATCACCCCAAAATCACCTAAGAGCATAGGAAAAGATCCAAAACTCAAAGTAGCATCCAAAAAGTGATTTTTACACTAAAACTCAATAGAACTTAACCAAACATGACCAAAAACATAAGAAAAATAGTACTAAAAAGTGTATAAAATATCTGCTCAGCAGAACACCAAACTTAAACTATTACTTGTTCTCAAGCAACCAAAAGAAAAACAAGGATAACATGAGCGGAAGAGGAAAATACAACAAGTATCATGTGTTAATGAAGCTTGGTTCCAATTATCTGAATGAGGCTAGTAGCCTTTTACTTCTGAATAGTTTTGGCATCTCACTTTCTTTTGAAGTTCAGAAATATTGATATTCCTTGGAACTACAATTTGGATAGTATTCTTGATTTTCTTAGTTTAGTTTTTCTTGATTCTTGAACACAACTTCTCTTTGAGTCTTGGCCGTGACCCTAAGCGTTTTGTTTTTCCGTATTACCACTGGATATATAAACGCCACAGACACTTAACGGGGTGAACCCAATTGGATTGTGATTCAATTTTGATAGAATCTCTCGACAGTAGTGTCCAGAGTTTTTAAGCACACTCTTTTTGCTTGGATCACAACTTTAACCGCTCAATTTCAAACTTTTTACTTGACACCTTCACGCCACATAGGGAAACAGCTCATTTGAACTTTTAGGCCTTTTTTATTGTGAAGCCCTCCTAACCATACGGCTTTATTTTACCGAGTTCTTTAGAGAAAGTTGTCTCGCATCTTAGGTATTTTCTACTTATCCACTGGTGTCGATTTCAAGTACAGATACTTTTTTATTGAAGGTCGTTCAAGCTTTTTATAGAAGTATGATTCCGCTTTTTAAACAAAGTTCTATGGTCGGTCCGTGATCTCAAAAGCATGTTTGAGGTGATCTCGTAATTTCTATAGGATGGAGACCATGGGTCAGGTGTGTAGTTACTGCTCTATTATTTTTATTTAATTATTTATTTAAATTAATGTTAAGACTCTAGTTCTTAGCTACTGATTCTTGTCCTACTGCTGATTGCTCTGTATTCGGCAATCAAATCTAAAAGCCAGTCTATTTAATTGAATAAATGATGATCGAAAAAAACAGAAGAACAAGGAAAAAAAACACACTGAATAGCTTTTTAGTTCTTAGTACAAATCAGAGGTTATTTAAGATTTTCTTATTTGCATTTGGATATACTATTCAAATTATACTCGAAAATTTATATTATTGTTAATAATAATTTCAAAACATAAAAATAAATGACTACTTGACTTATAATTTAGTTTAACTTTTTGTGTAAATATTTAGATACTAGACACAATCAGTGGCGGAACTTGAAATAAAATTTTGGGGGGCCAGATAGAAGATAATTATCAAAATATTTTTTATATGGACTCCATTTAAGATAAGCTCGTCTAATTTCATTTCTCTGATTTTGGTGGCATTGTCAAATTTAAAGCCGTTTTTCAGTGTCTCGTTCTAAAGAATTAAGATCAAACTCATCAGATGCAACTCTTTAAACATTTGAAGGTTGTATCTCACTTTTTTGGTGATTCATTAAAGTAGAAAAACTATCTACAGGGGTTGATATTGTAAAAATTATATGTTCTCCTTCTTGAATATTAGCCTTTCTCTTAAAAATGCATCAATTCTTTGATTTTTCATGATTATTTTATATAAAAATTTGAATATATATCCTGTAAAATATGTAAAAAAGAAATTATAAGGATAAATATTAAAATTTATAATATTTATTGAATTTTGTATCAATTTATACAAATACAATAATATCAATACTTATTGAATATTCTACTATTTTTTATCATATAAAAAATTAAATTAAATAAAAAGTAAAATATATAATAATATTAAATTACATAAATAAAAAATACCTAATTTTTTATATTTGAACTCAAAAATAGAAGGAGTGTTACTTATTGAATAGAGAGCTGCGAAATGTGAATACACTTAGTTCGGTCCAAATCTAACAAGATTTGAATGTTTAAAACTAAAAACTATTGTGCAATAAAAGCAAGAGATAAAGATTAAACTTTGATATTTTAAATCATAGTAAAGTATTTGAGCCAACTGAACTATTTTTTATTTTCTGAAAAAATACTATTAATTTTTTTAACAAAACGGCCCCCTTATCTTAACTAAGCTCTACCCCTGGACACAATTTTAAAAATAAAAATATTATTTTTTTAATAATATTTACAAAAAATCATATTAAAATATAATTTTTAAATATTTTTTAAGAATATATATTTTATATTTAATTATTTTTATTATTTTTTGTCACCCTTCTCTGGGTATTTTTTATTTTAGAGAATTTAGGAAAAGAGGAAAAGACTTTGAAGCCTTAAACTCTGTTGAAGAGTTTTATTATTCGGATAACAAGAGATTTAGAGATTTTTATTAGCACCGCAAAATTTTTTAAACTCCTCATTTCCAATTTTCTCCAAGGTGTGTTCATGGGTGGAGGGGAAGAAAAGAAGGGAAGGACTTTTAAGAAGTTTTGAATATTTACTATATCTATTTTATAATTTTATCATTTATTAAAATATTATATATACAAAAGTAAACAACGATTGTATTATAAATTAATCACTAAATTAATTATTTCGTATAAAATAGTGCACACACAATATTTTCAACAAATAAAAGATTAAATGGTAATACGATAATTTATTAAAGATAAAATAGTAAATTTAATTGAAATTCAAATAAAAGCATACGGGTTAAAAAAAGAGCTGTCTATAGATTGTGATATTTGGAATTAAATTAGAAAAATATTACATTTTTATAATGTAAGAAATCCTAATCATGTAATTCACTAAAGAATTTTGTAAAAAAAGGAGTTTTTCTCCAAATATATCATAAAAAAAATTATTAAAAATATTCATAAAATTTACGAATATTAACAAAAGTACATATAAATTAAAAAAATTAACGATTAATTTATGAAAGATGGATTTCGTACGATAAAAATATACAAATCTTAGTTTTTTGTTGATTTTTTAATAAAATTTTTAAACTACTCTATCCTCAACCTCAACTCACTTTTTCAACCTTTCATAACCCAACCTGCACCATTAAAAGTACCATTGCCATGGAGTTCAAAACTACTCCTACAATAGACCAAGTCGAAATCAATGGTGGTGGTAGTGGTATAAGAGAACTTTGACCGATTCTTAACAGATAAATTCAGTATGGTGAACTCTTTTTTATTTTTTTATCACATCCCTTCACCCAAAGAAAACCTCTAAATTAAGGGTCAAAAAAAGGGAGAAAACAACTGAAACGATTAAAAATTATTCTTTTATGGTTCTTTCTCTAATTCTTCGTCTGTATTGATTGATTTTTTTATTAATCTTAGCGCTGCAATCCTCTGTCGCGTTACTATCCAGAGCTCTCCCACTATAAATGTTCATTTCTTCTGTTGTAGGAATAGTTTCAAATTCTATGGCAATAGTTTTAAAGGTGCATGTTGGGTTGTGGAAAGTTAAAAAATGAATTTAGATATTCTAAATTTTGAATTTTCACTTTAGAGGATAAATTGTGATCTCTCATCCTTCAGTGGGTTCTCTCTCATATTTTCTGTTGGTCCCACCTATGAAATAAATAGGAAGAGATCACATTTTACCTTCTAAAGTGAAATTCAAATGTTAAAAGATCCAAATTTCAAAATTGAGTTGAGATTGAGAGTGGGGTAGTTTGAGAATTTTATTAAAAAATAAAAAAATAGGATTTGGATACTTTTGTCATACGAAATCCATTTTTTATGGGTACATGGTTAATTTTTTTAGTTTATGGGTATTTTTGTCAGTATTCGTAAACTTTACGGGTACTTTTGGTAATTTTTTATATAATAATCCCGCTACGTAATCAACAAAGATTTTACCAACTTCTGCCAACTCTTGTTTATGACTGTATTTAATAAAAGTGTCTTTGTGGATATGTCTAATAAAAATGTCTTTTTTATGGTTGTATCTAATGAAAATGTCTTTGTGGATGTGTCTCTTTATACATATCAATACTAATTGTAATTAAGATATAATAATCAATCAATCCCATTACGTAACCAACAAGGATTCTACCAATTTCTGCCAACTCTTGTTTATGGCTGTGTTTAATAAAAATGTCTTTGTGAATGTGTCTAATAAAAATATTTTTTTTATAATTATGTCTAATAAAAATATCTTTATGACATGCTAATTGTAATTAAAATATATTAATTAAGAAAAAGTATAAGGAACCAAAAGCTTATGAGCCAAAAATTAAACAAAACTACATTAATTTATATTCATAATTAATTAATTTTAATTTTTTTAAATTTAAAATTTAAAAAAATTTAAATTGATTAAGTAAATCTAATTAAAACCTATAAAAACTTTCCTCTTTTCTCTCACATTAATCTATCCACTTCTAACAATCATAAATTCGAAAAATATATAAAAGAACATCCTTTTAATATAAAAAAGAAACATTCTGATACTTAGTAAAAGAAACATCCATATATATTAACTCGTAGAATTTTTTAATTTATCCAAAGATATTTGACTGGATTTTGGCTGATATGCTTTTGATTCCTAACTTTACTCATTAATTAATTATTGTTTATAATAAATTAATAAGTAGTATATTGGTACCTTATATTTTTCTTTCTCCTAGTAAGAACTTAGTTATCCCCTGTTCTGTTTCAGTAAATAGATTCAATTGAAACGAATTACTACTTAACCAGTACAGAAGCAAGATCCGGACAACACCAGATAAGAATAGAAAACATAAAAATTTAAACAACAATTCAAATCCAACCTTCAAATTAAGCATAGATATTATACGGTAACAAGAACAGAACAACTCTAGTAATCATCATTACCCCACCAATTATTACACCATTAGCATATGAAAACTACAATTACTTACTCATCAAGTGAAAATAACAGCAATGGGACTCCTCACGGAATGCTTATCAGAAACCCACTCTATAAAACCTTGCGCCGTAGATGAAGCACTAATAGTTTCTCCTGTTTTCCGAGTAAACGTCACCGAGTACCTCGCCGTCTGTTGCTCGCCGTTGAACACAAGAATCTGCGGTTCCACGCTAACATGTACACTGGCCGGGGGAACAACTTCCACAATATAATGCGAATCAGCTGGACCAACATTCATAACAGTTCTGTTGTAGGTCTTAGGGAAATAATCAGCAGATCCCAACACAATCGAGAAGGAAGGATAGTTCAACTCTGTAGCCTCAATCTTTTTTATCAGGTCGCAATTCACAGGCTTATGCGTAACCAGCTGAGCCATTGTGCTGGTGAAACCCAATCCACATAAATAAGCAGCGTAATCATCAAGCATAATATCATAAACCAGTCCAGGATCTTCGGCCTTGGAAGGGTTGACATGGCCGGCTCCAATGGCGAACAAGCTCGCAGGACGTAACTTCTCGTCAGGAATGGGATCACCTTGAAGGTTTGTTGTGTATGCCGTGGTCATGATTGCAGACTTAACAACAGCAGGTGACCAATGAGGGTGAGAGCTCTTAAGCAATGCAGCAACGCCACTTATGTGAGGACAAGCCATTGATGTGCCTGACATGATTGAGAAAGCTGGTGGTCTTCCATTGTAGCTAGTTCTCCAATCGGCCGAAGAAGCTAGAACATTCACTCCGGGCCCTATAATGTCAGGCTTTAAAAGCCCAGGACATTGCCTGCTCGGGCCTCTTGATGAGAATGAAGCAACAACGGGTGCAGACGTGTTGCCTGTGATAGTTCCTTTGAACAATATTGTGGCCTTAGGGTCCTTGCATGAGTCTATGTAGCGCATGATTTGCAACCCTGAAGCATGGCTCACATGTGTAACAGGAAGAGGGTACGTTTCTTCAGTTGAAAGGGTATATCCACATGGATCACTATTGGCGAGAATCATTGCAGCACCACCAGCACTTTTTACGGCTTCTGCTTGCTTATACTTCATTGTGTTCTTCCCGTTAACACACACCACGATCTTTCCTTCCACTTTCATACTCTCTAATAGACCTTTGTTACAGGGTGCTCCATTAAGATGAACCAGAGGGTTGTAATCATTCTTGAATAGTTTTGATTCGTAAAGAGACTCACCATCATACTCTGCACCATTTCCAAGCTTGACTGATGCTACTATTCGTCGATCCATAGTGCTTGCTCCTACGGTAAATATCCATGGAGCATCGTTCACAACCGTGCTTGATTCAGGACCTTCATTACCGGCTGCAATGGTGACAAGAATCCCCTTCTGTGTTGCTCCAAAACTACCGATCGACATGGCATCTTCGGAGAACAATTTAGACTCTCCGGCTAAGGAAACAGAGATAATGTCAACTCCATCGTTAATTGCAGCATCGAATGCGGCTAGAACAGAACCTTCACTGCAACCAATCATGCTGCACGCTTTGTAAATGGCTAAATGAGCATGAGGAGCCATGCCAACAGAAGTTCCGTTGGCATGGCCAAGAACATTAGCATTTTTCACAAAACTGCCAGCAATTATGCTGGCAGTGTGGGTGCCGTGCCCGATGTCATCGAAAGGTGGTACGGGCGCGGCCTCAGACATATAAGTGGACCCGACGGTGGTTATTGCCCCAATTATTTTGTTGTTGCAGCCTTTTCTAAAGTGACACTTGCCTTTCCACTTAGCCGGTGGCGGCGACATTCCTTCGTCGTTGAAGGAAGGATGAGAAGGCGATATTCCGGTGTCAAAAACTCCAATGATCACACCTTTCCCAAGGTTGGTCTCTCTCCAAAGGCCTTCTTCTGGGTGCAGTCCCAAGAAGGCAGGAGTGTGAGTTGTTTGCAGCTGCAGCATCTTTTCTTCGCGAATCATGAGAACACCATCTTTGTTGGCCATGTGCAGTGCTTCATCTTTGGTAAGTCTTGCTGCAAAAGCATAACCAACGTGTCGATATGCATGAAGCATTCGCGTTTGGCTATTTAAACTTGCAGTATCAATGGTGGAAGATGGCAAGAATGACTCGTACCAGCTATGGAGATTGTTGATGTTATTATTGCCTTCTAATGATGAATGGAACCATATTCTACTTTCTGGCTTCTTAACATGAACAATGTATGTTCGAAACTCATTTCCTTCTTCGCTAGCTAACCTTTGAGACAGTGATGAGGGAAAAAACAAGATTACATTGACGACAAAGACTACTAACTTAATAGCCATCATACTGGCAACTACATTAAAAACCTTAATTCATGCAAGTTATATATACCAAAACCTTAGTTAGTGTTTAGGTTTTGTGCACAACATTCATATATATATATTTTATAGTCGGGGTCCCTTGGGGATGGAGAAAGGGTATACGTGAAAGGTAAAATTTGGAACTTGTTTGCATATATTATTGGAGGCATAAAGGGATGAATTTTGTGTAACTCGAAAGGAGAGGGTTAATGATGAATTTAATAGATTTATTTTTATTATAATAAAATTTAAGTGCCGTCTCATATTTTGTAAAAGGTAAAGTATTAAATTAGTTTTTTATGTTTAAAATTAATTTTGTTTTAGTTTTTAAAGTTTAAAATATTTTATTTAAATTTAAAAAATTTTTATTTAACTTTAATGTAGTTCTATCGTGAATCTAAAATTAATAAATAATTAACAGAATATCCTATGTGGTAGCCGTGCAAAAATAAAATCAATAATTTAAAAAAAACGTGCAAACTCAAAAGGTATAAAATTAGTTGTGGATACATCTCTGCGAGTTGCTAGTCTTAATTTAAACACATAAAAAATATCGTCGGAAACTTATTTTCTGCGAAAAAATTTGCCAACGACAATAAGAACAAGATCATCATCACCTCTAGTGTGAAAACTTTTTTCAACAACCGAAGAAATTGGTTATGAATTTTTCAGATTTAGAAATTGGGCTTTATTAATTATTTAACTTTAACTTCATATCAAAATTACACTAAAATTAAATAAAATTTTTTTAGATTTATATATAATATTTAAATTTTAAGTACCAAAATATGATTATACTCAAATATAACGAACCAATTTAGTATTTTGCCTGTGTATCTTTTTTATTATGACCTTTGGGATCACTTTGCCCATGTTGATACACTAACTAATTGTTCATGCTAATTGCATCCTTCAAGTAAGTATTAATAAGTTTCTAATCTCGCTGTCTGTATATATTTTCTAGAACATAATTATTATATATGTTTATTTTGAATATAATTAAAAATATTAATCGTTTTTTAATTGTCTTCGTATTTTTAAATAAATAAAAAATTTAAAATTTAAAATATTTTTTATTTGAAGATTAGTAAAAATAATTAGATGAATTATAATTTCAAATCTTTTTCTTTTATTTTATATTCTGATTGACTATTTGCTATGGAAGTTAAGAATTTTTTCTTAAGATGATTTTTTTGGTATAATTTTAATATTTTGCAAGAATACATTTTTTATTTTTTTCCACTATTTTAAATATAAAAAATAATGTTATATGCATTATCTTTATATATATTTTGTTTTTAATATTAAGAATGATTAATTAAAACTGACAAAAGATAAAAATTATATTGTAAAAAATATATACAAAAGACATATAAAAAACGACAAATCATATAAAGAAATTAGATGGCATTCAATTTTATATGAATTTTCTAAAAAAAGAAACATTATGCGGGAGTCCTATTTCTATTTCTATGTAAATCGAATTTAATGAAGTCGATTTAGGAATTTATATGTAAATCGAATTTAATGCATTCGATTTATGCAATTATATAGTAAATTGAATTGATAACATTTGATTTAGGACTTCCAACAGTAAATTAATCTTATTAGCTTCGATTTACATGGGAGACTGAGTGGACTATGATAAACCGAATGGACTAAATTTGATTTATTTAGTAACAACTCCACCAGGTAAATCGATTCTATTAAATTCGATTTACCATTTATAATCACCCTACATAAATTAAATTAATATAATTTGATTTAGTATACGTGTCCAACCTATATAAATACAAGCATAATATTGAATCCTCATTAGAGTGATTAGGGCTGCACATGTATCGAATCGGATTGGATATAGTCTAAAATTCTATCCAATCCGCACTGTGCTCATTGGATCGGATCGGATACGATATCCGCAAATTTTCAGGCCAGATTAGAAAAATGTTTTCAAATTTCATTTGGCTGTTTTTACAAAAAAAAAATATTTTTCACCTGTTTAACCATATTTAATTCTAAAATATTATCTATAAAAGTTTTCTTGAATAACAAAAAAAAAAAATAACACAAGATTTAAGTTTAATTATTCTAAGTCGAAGTATAACATAAAAAATAAAAAATAAGATATCATAAAATTCATAAAATAACACACTAAAATTCATATCACATTAGGGTTTATTTTCTTAAACTATGCTATTTATATGTGATGTGCGGATATGCGGATTTGCGGATCAGATCCGCAGATATCACTGTCAAATCCGCAATCCGATCCTATCATAGTGCAGATCGGATAATATCCACAAAATTTGGAGCGGATGTGGATAATTACCGCGGATATGCGGATATTATCCGATCCATGTGCAGCCCTAAGAGTGACACTTACAATGGCTACGGAAGATAATTTCCTAGTTCTTGTGTACTACAGAGGCATGATTAAGAAAATGTGAGCGAAAATAAAATTTATTGATAAGGATCTGTTGAGTGTCTTTATTAGCCCTTCTACGAATTTTGTTGATTTTCTGAATAATATCTACAGAAGTTAGGACTCCAAAGAATGAAACGGGTAGAGAAGTTATTTTATAGAATTTCAATTTCTGTTATTCGCAATGAGGTGAAGTACGACTCATTTGTGATAGACAGTGACGAGGATTTATAAGTTTTATTTCACTGTCACCGCTAGTTTTCCGAGGTAAAAACCCATGAAATATTGGCCAAATTTGGGGATGTGGTGTCTAGCTCAAAAGGATCGAATCGGAATCATCAATCAGTACCAATGGCAGTAGCCTCTAGTTTAACCCCTATTATTACGTATTCATCTCTGCCTGTAATGTCATATGCAAGAGATTTGGTGGCATCTCCGTCTTTCACAGCTGATTTACACTGCGATGAGATTGCAGAAATAGGTGATAATAGGAATACTCCTTTTATTATCCCGGTTTCTGGAGAGGTTGGAGAACCAAAAGATGTGGAAGATGTACTGCGTGATGATGATGATGTGGAGCCCGCCATGATTGATGATGATATCAGAAGGAGTATTTCTATTGGGGTTAGTGGAACATTAAGCTCGAAAACCTCATGCTGCACTTTTTGACTCTAGACTTAAATGCCATGAGATAGCAAGGGTTCTCGGATGTAGAATCCGATGTCGGGGCCAGAGATTCACAGGATATCGCAGGTCTAGCTAAGTTCCATGTGGTCAGTAGTTTCAGAATAAAGAGGAAGTCGTCTTATGTGTGAAGACTTATAGCATCCGCTGTGGGATTGAGTACAAAGTGCTGGAATCGGATCATGCCAACTACTATGGAAAGTGTAAGGATTTCGAAAATAGTTGCAGATAATTGATTTGGATCACTCTTTGGTAGCGAAAGGATATTTGGAAAGTCAGACAATATAACAGACCGCATACATGTTTGGCCACGTCAATCTCCAGTGATCATAGAAAGCTTGATTATCATGTGATATTTGCTTTCATCCTTCCTATGATTAGAGCTAATGCGGCTATGTCCATAAAGGTACTGCAGAATGCAACACACTCAATAACTCCTCAAACCGAACTCATGCAGGTCACCCACCCTCAATGTAGTGCTCAAAGTCTGTCAGACATCCATTGACGTACTGTCTGAATATCGGAAGGCCTAAGTGGTACGCAACATCCTGTAGCATAATCGTGCACTCCCTAAATGACATGTGAAATGTATGCGCCTCGAAACGCCATCGCTCGACAAATACATTGACCAGCAGCTCATCCAACCTAAATCAGTGGTCGTTGAGTCTCGCAAGATGAGCTAAGCTGGCAATTTACAGGTACGATATGATTATGTCGTCTAGGGACATACCATGTTACCTCCTCATACTGGTGATACATCTACGGGGCTACATGACAATAAAAAAATTCTCTAAAAACCAAAACAATTTACAAAATAATTTACTCAATGACCATTAAATAATGCGGACCCTTTTGGACAAAATACACTAAACCCTAACAAATAATCTTACAATACTCATATCCCCAACAAATGCAAAAAAATCATATCCAAACTAAATAAAAAAATCATATAAAATGGAGAATTCTAATAAACATAAACTTTAATGTAAAAGATATTACAAACTTGAACATAGATAACTTAACATTTAAGAATTAAATTAAATTTAAATAAATTGCATTAAATTAAATTAAATCCTTATTAAACTTCTACAACTTAGTTAATCTAATATTTAAAACCTAAATTAAATTAAATTAAACCTCAACAAAACTTCTAACCTAGTTAAATTTCGAACATTTAAAATTTACATATTCTAACAAAACCTCTAATCACTACTCTAACTAACAATTATTTTCATTTCTCCAACTTGCATTTGTAATTTTAAAATTCTAACAAACTACTAAATCACCACTCTACTCTAACTACCATTTGTTGTTTAAAATTTTTAATAACGTGGCTTAATATCACTAACAATTCTGGTCTATCTTAAAGAAAATAAATTTCATTCGCTAACTTTTTCAAATACGATTTAGGTCATCTTCTATTTTCGCAATTTTAATCTTGTGGTTTTCTTTCTTAACTTTTCTCTGGTTCCATCATTTTGGTGGGAATTTGGTAAAATATAATTCAAAACAAATGAATTGAAATTATATATATAGCTATATATATACTAAATCAAATCTAGTATATTTGATTTACCACTAGTGAAGGTTACTATTAAATCGAATTCACTTAATTCGATTTACTAGGAGTTTAAATCGAATTCAATCAATTTAAATTACTAGAGCATAAATCATAGGCCTAAGAAGTACCTTGTTTTGATTTACTATGAGTAGATAAAATTTGAATTGCAAATTATAATTTTGAAACTAACAAATTCGATTTACATATAAACTTAATAATTCGAATCTTATTTATTTGATTTAACATTATAATGGATAAATCAAATTTAATCAATTCGATTTATATATAAATATCAATTAAGATATGTACGTAATGTTTTTTTTAGAAAATTCATATAAAATTAAATGTCATTTAGGATAAAATTCAATTTATATCGAAAGGTTATATCATTGCCCCAGAAAAAAGGGAAAAGAAAAAAAATATCCATGTTTTTCACGGTTGCTCAGAGTTGCCATTATGTATACCATGTTCTGCTGAAAAAAAAAAGTGCAAATACAAGTGTGAAATTTATACTATTGTCACAAAAAATACTAAATATTTTATTAAAGAAACCCATATAATAAAAGTTATGAAATGAAGTAATTATTTTATTTTCATTAAATTTTTAACGAAATATAAAATAATAATTAGTGATATTAGTCTATCTTAATCAAATTTTTATCACTCTACTCAAACTAAATTTTTTGACATAAAAATATAATTATAGAGCTGGAAATGGATATAATAGAATAGGGTTTGGACTTTATTCTAATTTTACTTGTGAAATGAATTTTTTTTTTAAAATTCTACTCTATCCTATTTGCAGATTGAGAATCTCTCAACTATAACTCTACTCGTATCCTAAAGTTCTAAACCCTACCATATCCTATCCTATTCGTAGAAAAATCAAATTTTTTAAGTAAACATAAATTTCAATCGTTTCAAATTTTATACATATTAATGAAATAAAAGATAAAAATTAAATTCAAATTCAAATTAAAAATAATAAAATCTTAAAAACTCCAACATAAAATTATAAATACCATGATCATCAAGTTTTTAAAAAACGACATTTAGGTCTTAGGGTTTCTAAATGATATATAACTTTTTTTTTGTTTTGTTTTATCTTTATTTTATGTTAATTTTATAAATATACAAATATTTTAAATTACTAATTTAACTAATTAGATTAGTGGTTACTCACTTACTCTAAATTATTATACGAGGGAGATTAAGTACTTGCTAATAGGGTATGAATTATTAACCCTAGATATAAAATAGTAATTTGTGATACTCTATTTAAAATCAAGTTTTAATTTTATCCGAAATACCAAATTAAACGGTGTAAACACTCAACCACAATATAAAGAAAAGATACTAAAAATAATACAGAACCAATCTTCTCTAATAAAAAAAAGAGACATAGCACATAAAAAAAATCTTACAATTTTCTCTTTAACACACTACATTGTTACTTTCATCGTACTAAACTATCTATTTATACTAATTTATAGATGGTGTAATTATAGAGTAAATACCCCTTTTGCTTCCCCCTTTTTTTTTAAATTGACAAGCCGCTTTTCAATGTTTAAAAAATAATAAATTGATTCTTATTTATTGGTCATAGAAAAATTGATGTGTCTAATAAAATAAATAAATAGAGATTAATTTGTCATCTTTTAAATACTAGAAGACGATTTATCAATTTTTATAAAAGATAAGAATTAAAAAAGGTATTTACTCGAAATTATATTACAAATATGACCACTTATGATATTACTAACTTGCATATTTATGAATTATAAGTCGATAATTTTAAGTTAAAGTCTTTGATTAAATAATTAACTTTTGACCTTTAAATTAGTTAAACTTTGTAACTAATAAACTTTCTATTTATATAATATTTATCAACTTGTATAATCATATTTAATTAGTAGATAAATCAAAATTGATTTCTAATTCATCACAATAAAAGTGATCCTTTCTTAAAATTTTAAATTTCTTTTAATTCAAACCAAGTTGTTTAATAATCAAAATTTATTTTACTTTTTTACGATATCTATCTCAAAATTATTTTTTGATGATTACTTTAAAAATTCTACCATCTTCAACAATACCTGCAGAAATATTTGAATTATATTTTTTCTTTGTATTTGTAATTAAGTGTTGCTCTAACATCTTGCTATGTAAGTATTGCCATTATATAAACTTTTCACATTTTAAAAAATTGATGCGGCAATTAAACTATTAAATCTCGAATTTTATGGATGACATTTTTAAATAATTGATCCATAACTCAACTTAGAATTCTAATACCACTATTAGAAAATGGAGCATGCGAGTGGAATCACAATTTTGTTTTTATAAAAAAATATAATATAAAAGAGTTATAAATTTCGGTTGATATACTTTCCCTATATAAAATAGTGATTGCTGACGCTATTCCACCTTAATCAAATTCCTTCTAAAAAAATCTTATACGGATTAGCTACTCTACTCAAACCAAATATTTGACACAGAAATACAAAATGGTAATTTGTGATATTCCATCCAAAATAAAGTCTTAATTACATTTGAAATACCAAACTAAATAGTATAAGCACTCAATTCAAACACAGAGAAAAAAAAAGTAAATATTATCATATCTTTAATATTGTGCTTATCTTACTAAAAAAAAGACAAATAAACAATATATATTTACTAAATTTTAAATATTTTATTTTTTATTTTTAAAACTTAAAAATATCTTAAACAATTTAAGCAACAATAAAAATATTATAGAATTCACCAAAAAAAAATATAAAAATACACAAATCAATCTTCTATAACGGAAAAATTGACTAGTAACTTAGTACACAAAACTAATATAAAAATACAATACAAAAAAAATCTTATAATTTTTTTTCTTACACTCAGTAGATTGTTACTTCTATGATACCAAACTAATCTAACTAAGCCACCTATTTATATTAATTCCTATATAATAAAATTATATTACAAATATGATAACCATTGATATTATCAATGTGCATATTTATGAGTTGTAAGTTAATAATTTTAAATTAAAATCCTTGACCAAATAATTGATATTTTTCCTTTGAATTAGTCAAATTTTACAATTAATAAATTTTTAATAATATTTATGTTTATCAATTTGTATTATCATTTTCAGCTAATAGACAAATTAAAATTGATTTTTCATTCATCACAATAAAAATAATTCTTTTCTAAAATTTTAATTTTTCTTTAATTTAAACCAAATTACTTAATCATTAAAATTGATTTTAGTTCCTTACATCTTCGCATGGTGCACAATAGAATATGCCTTGTTTAGCCATGAAAATTTGGGACAAAATCACAAATAACACATAGCATGTGAGGAGAACGTGAGAGGGAGATCCCTAAAACCTCGATTAGATGTTATCTCGCTTTCATTAGATTTAGATTTGATGTGAGGAACAAGAGTCAGAGTGGTCACTCCTAGTCCTACCAAACCATACTTGTTATTCTCATTTGTTACTTAAGAATTGTACAATAGTGTGCATTAACAAAGATTAAGGTTTCATCATTAGCATCATGCTTAGATATTTAATTGGCGACCCTTGTTTGTTAAATTTGAATGAGTTGAATTAGAAGGGGATGCCACACCGACAGCCTAGACCTTAAGCTGAAGCTGGATTGGTGGCAGTGGCTGTCTCAAGTCTCAACTTTCCAAAAGCCATTTGTCCAAAGCTTCATGTTTTATTCCCTCCAAGGGCCCCACTCCAATCCAACGACCAGAAAGCCTCCATCATCTCAAATCTGAAATCTGACCGTAGGATCAGATCCCCTCTCATTCATAAGCCACAACCCTTTCCCTCTTTTCTTCTCCATCTTCAGATCTCAGCAGCTGAGACTGAAGGGGCACAAAACAGAACACCACAACAACCCTTTTACCCTTTTGAAATCCCCATCGTGCCCTTGCCCCTGGCGATGGTGGAGGCACAGACATGGACAACCCGTCGAATGAGCAATCCGAGGTTGCTGGACACGACAACCAACGACTCTGTCGTGAATATTCCGACCACACCAACAGCAGATGAACGCAGCAACAACGGCGCCCACCACTTCTTCTTCTTCGGTTCATCACAGTACAGCGTCTCCATCTCCCCCAACATCCTCACAGCACTCATAATCGCGTCATGGTACTTCTCCAACATCGGCGTTCTCCTCCTCAACAAGTACCTTCTCAGCTTCTACGGTTACCGCTACCCAATCTTCCTTACAATGCTTCACATGCTATCCTGCGCCGCCTACAGCTACGGTGCCATCAACTTCCTCGAGCTCGTTCCATTGCAGCACATCCACTCCAAGAAGCAGTTCCTTAAGATCTTCGCTCTCAGCGTCATCTTCTGCTTCTCCGTCGTTTGCGGCAACACTTCCCTCAGGTATCTACCGGTTTCCTTCAACCAAGCCATTGGAGCCACCACGCCGTTCTTCACCGCCATCTTCGCTTTCTTGATCACTTGCAAGAAGGAATCCGGCGAGGTTTACTTGGCTCTCTTGCCGGTGGTCTTCGGAATCGTTGTTGCAAGCAACAGTGAGCCTCTGTTTCATCTCTTCGGGTTCTTGGTCTGCGTTGGTTCCACTGCTGGTCGTGCATTGAAGTCGGTGGTTCAGGGGATTCTGTTGAGTTCGGAATCGGAGAAGCTCAACTCAATGAACTTGCTTCTCTACATGGCTCCAATGGCAGCGCTGATACTGCTCCCATTTACACTCTACATCGAAGGGAATGTGGCGGCGGTTACGCTTGAGAAGGCGAGAGGGGACAGGTTCATCGTGTTCTTGCTTGTTGGGAACGCAACGGTGGCGTATTTGGTGAACTTGACGAATTTCTTGGTGACGAAGCACACCAGCGCCTTGACCCTGCAAGTTCTGGGAAATGCAAAAGCAGCAGTGGCGGCTGTGGTCTCCGTTTTGATATTCAGGAACCCCGTAACGGTAATGGGAATGACGGGCTTCGCCGTTACCATCATGGGTGTAGTCCTTTACAGCGAGGCCAAGAAAAGATCCAAACTTACATCTCATTGAACAACAATAAGATAAGATAAATTCTCCACATTTTTTTTTTTTTTTTTGGATTTACGTTTGATTTGATTGGATCAGATCATAGCAAGTGGGATGTATAGGAAAGAAGGAGGGGCAAGGGGAAAGGGGAAAGGATTATGCTCCCTTTTTTGTTTCTCTTTTTTAGCTGCGATAATTGAAAATTCTGTGTCTTTTCCTCTTGTGCCTTGTGTGTGTGTATCCCTATATATATATCATGTTCGTTGCGCTTTTGCAACATAGATAAAAACAATTCAAAGATGAAAAGACCTCTTTTATTTGGTGAGGGAGGAAAATTCTCCTTCTCTTCTCTTTCTTAATCACACATATATCTTGTTTCAGTTATGTTTTTAAATTCTTTCGTATTTATCGTGTTCTATTTTGCAATTTAGCTGAGTTTTTTCGTTGCCTAATTGCCATGTTATTGTTGTATCTTGCTATGTTATACTTCTAGTTTCTAGTAGTTTTTGTTCAGGTTTTTCCTTATTGATGTATATTGTTTTAAGCAATTGTGAAGTTGAGAGGAAGAAGTTTGAAATCAGTCCTAGAAAATAAGTTATTAGTTGTTTTGGTTGTTGATCAAGATTTGTATGTTATAAAATGATCAAGTGGGAGAAAGTTGTGGAAGGTCATATTTTAAGTTCTGTTATTGTGACTGAGAATTACTACATCTACATACAATATATAACCAAAGACTAGTGAGTAGTTTTTAGCTGTGGATTTCATTTCTCCCCTTTAAAAACTTTAGCAATATAAATGTAAAGTATCCAACAACTCCCCAAAAAGAAGAAACAAGAAACAAGAAAAACAAGAAGGTAGTTTTAACTTTTAAGTAGTCAAGTTGCTTAGTGAAATGGTATTCGTTGAGATTGAAGTGAACTAGCAACACTGAAATTTATGAGATTATGTTAAATTGAAAATTTTAGGTATGTAAGTCATGAACACGAAATAAATTTTTGGTCTTGCGCTGAATAAATTAGCACATAGATGGTTAGTTCTAGTGGTAAGGTTGTTTCTAGATTTATTTTTTCTAATTGTATTAACTTGTGATGTCATAGAATTTCCTACCAAAACCTGTCATGAAATTTAAAAATAAGCATCGAAAAGAATCAAATCTTGAGTCTTAACATATCAATTAGATATGGCGCTGAAAGCTATACATATTTTGGTATGAGAACTTTTTTTCTCTTTTTCAAATCACCGTTTAGTCCTTATATGAGCATGATTTCCACAAAAGACTACTTTATCATAACATATATGACCATAGAATTTTTAGTATTTTACTCTATGGAATCACCATTGACCATTGTTTTAAGTTTAAGCCACGGTGAGTTTCATATGTTAAATGGTTAAATTTTTTTAACATTTATTTATTCTAAGGCGGATAAAATATTAATGCATTTGGTCCAATCTCTTTGGAGTTTGATATGGCATAATATTAGGTATGATAAATGATACAACTAAAATATAGATATAAAAAATAAAAAATTTGTATAAAATATGAAAAGAATTGAATAGTTATATTTGAGAATTATAATTTTTTTTATTACACAGATTAGAAAAACACTCTCTTGACAAAAAAAAAATACACTTCTTTCTAAATATATAGAGAATACTTCTCAGAAAAAAATTTCAAAGAAACTAAAATGTTTCTATTGTTCTTATTGAATTGAATTGATGAAAAATAAAATAAAAAAGTTTAATTTATAGACGAACTTCTGTCATGTAAACCACCCGTAATATGAGGTTGCTAATCTTTCTCTTCTTCCACTACCAAAATTTGATGGCTATTACCAAAGAGTATTTTTCTCCTTTCATTGTTTAGTTTTCTTTTTTTTTTTTTCATAAAATTAGCTTTACTAAATTTATAATCTCCCATTTAAAACTAATTTTGGTATATTTTATAAATCTATATTGCTCATGTATCTAATTGACCATAATAGGATATGCACAATTCAAACTTATTAGTGTTTATCAGTTTTGTCATGACATCTATTTGATTATCTTTAGTCCGAATTTTTTGTATATCTACACTCTCTTCTATTATTTTATAGGCAAAATGATATTGTACTCCAATGTGTTTGGTCCTTAAATGAAAGGTTGGATTCTTTGTGATATGCAAGACACTCTGACTATCACAATATATAAGAACTTTTTACTATTTGTGTCTGAGTTCCTTCATTAACCTTTGGATCAAAATAGCTTCCTTGCATACTTATGTAACAGACATATATTCAGCTTCTATAGTATAGAATTACAATAGTTTGTAACTTAAATAGCGAACTCACTGCTCCTCCTACAAGTATGAACACATATTCTTTAGTAAATTTTCATTTATCAATATCACCTGCAAAGTCTGAATCGATATATCCATCGGCAATAGGTTCTGATCCTCTAAACATAATATAACATCCGAAGTCCTGTTGTGTATCTTAGGATTCTCTTAATAGCATTCCAATATTTTTTACCCGGATTTGTCATAAATAGATTTACTACTACAACTGCTTGAGCAATATTTGACTTTGTACAGATCTTGACATACATAAGGCTTCTTATCGCTGATGCATACGACACTCGAGATATTTTTATCCTCTCTGCTTCACTACTAGGGCACATACTTAAAGATAATTTAAAATTCATAGGAAGTGAGGTTGAAATTGGCTTATATTCTTGCATATTACAGCATTACAAGATTTTTCTCAAATAATTCTTTTGCAGTAGCCAAATCTTTCTATTCCTTTTGTCTCGGTGGATTTACTTTTTTAAAATTTTGTTTGCTAGTTCTAAGTCCTTCATATCAAACTCCCCAACTAATTGTGCATTCAATTCTTAGATTTGATTTTTGTTGGGACCTACCACTAACATATCATCCACATACAACAGCAAATTGATGAAATCATTATCACTAGATCTCTTGTAATAGGTACAATAATCTAAACTAAGTCTGTTGTATCCAAAACTAATAATAAAAGAATCAAATATACAATATCTTGGCACTTACTTTAGATTGTATACATATTTAGTAAACCTGCAAATCGAGTTTTCTTTTCTTTGTTCTTCAAGTCTTCTGATTGGACCACACACAAGTGCTCCATGAAAAAAAATAATTTTTACATCTGGTTGCTCTAGATGTAAATAAAAAATAGCATACATAGCCAAAACTATTCTGATAATAGTTAATCTCGCTACAGAAAAAAATATTTCATTGAAGTCGATACCTTCTTTCTGAACATATCCTCTGACAATTAATCTTGCACGATATCCTTTCACCTGATCATTATTAACCCGCTTAATCTTGTAAGGCTTTCCAATCTGCTGGAAGTGTAACAAAGTCCCAAGTATGGTTCCTATGTAATGCCTTGATTTCTTCTTGCTTTGTTGTCATCCACATATAAACATTTAGATTGCGCATAGCCTGCATAAAAGTTATTGGCTCTCCTTCTGTCAAAAAATATTATGCATCATGACTTGCCAAAACATAATTGAGTGCCATGATGGTATTTTTTTTCTTTGTCGAGTGGATTGACGAACTTCTCTGTCATTGATCTCTGGTTCTTGTTCCTCATACTTTGGCTCTACTTCAGAAAAATCACATTCTCTACATTTCTCATCTATTTGTACAATGAATGTCTCCTTAATAGTGTTTTCATTTTATTGTTCTCTGCAAATATCACATTTCTACTGACAACTACTTTGCGAATAGTGGGATCCCACAGAACCCTTTATATTAACTCCATCAGGATAATCCAAGAATATATATTTCCTAGACTTTGGGTCTAACTTTGTTCTTTCCTAAGAATTATACATAATGTACACAGGATATATATATATATATATATATATATATATATATATATATATATATATATATATATATATATTAGGTGGTTTACCTTGCCACATCTCTATTGGTGTCTTCAACCCTATTGTGGGTGATGGTGATTGATTTATGACACAACAGACGATTTTAATAACTTCTGCTCAAAAAGATTTGGCTAAATCTGTAATTCGCAACATAATTTGTATTCTTTTTAGGAGAGTTATATTCATTCGTTCTGCTACACCATTTTTCTAAGACGTATATGCAACTGTGTATTGTCGTTGAATGCCTGCTTACTTCCAAAATATTAGAAAAATAACCATCAACACATTTTCTTTCACTATTTATCCTTGAACACTTGATTTTCTTTCCAAATTCAAGTTCTAACTTTGCTTTGAACTCCTTGAACATTGCAAACACATTTGACTTCATCTTATAGACTCTAATTTGCTCTTGTGATTTGTGGTGCTTTTGTCTCCTCTAGCCTCCATGGTCGATCTATTCTCTGCACCGTTCGTGTTAGCTACCAATGAAGCCTTTCCACATCGTGCTGTAACTCTGCCATACGAGCTGCCAAAGATACGAGGAAGAAGGAGAAAAGAAGTTTGAGGAGCTACTACTGCTGCAGCTACATTCCTCCGGAACTCCACTATACAGGGACGGATCCACTCTTTATGGTGTGGGGGCAAGCATCCCCACTACAATTTGGAATTTTATTGAGTAGTATATAATAATAATATTTATTTGCCCCTACTAAATTATTAAATTTGACCCTTCAATAATTTTTTATTCAACTTTCGACACTTGATAGCCAATTTGAGAATATCATATTAGATGTCCACTATAATGATCAATTTTCAAATTTAAATAAGATTGATATTCTTTCTTAGAAATCGACTTGAAATAATATTATCTATCCATTTGTGTTTCTATTTTAAAAATTAGTTTTAGTTTTCTTTTATAATAACTACACTAATTGAATGAACTTTTTCAACTATAAATATCATCAAGAGCTAATGGTATGAAAGTTGAGTTTTAAATGATTGTTTAATGAGATATACAAAAAAAAAGACATTTTAATTATATTGTCAAGGTTTTAAAATATGAAATATAAAAAATTGAATTTTAAATTATATGTTATTATTTAAATTACTATTTTAGTATTTTAATTTATAATTAGATATTTTGAAACCTAATCATATTTTACAATAACAAAATATAATTATAACAACAATTATGTTATGTATACATAAAATAATCACTTGTATAAAATAAATCTTAAATACAAATTTTGAAATACAAAATACACATTAAAAATAAATTTTTTATACATAAATTTATAGTAAATAATTTGATAACTAATTTTCATATGTAAATGTAATATTTTTATTATAAAAATTATTATCATATAATATATATTTTACTTCCACTATCAAAATTTTTTTGGATTTGTTATTGTCATTATGCCACCACCACCGTACGTGAAGGGGGAGAAGAAGCTAAGAGATGCAGATTTTGTAACAAGAACGAGCCTCTCTAAATGTTAAGGTTAATGATTTGAAAATTTTAATAATAAATAAAAATACCACATAATCATATTGCTTTGAGAGTTTGTCATTTCATCACTAATGTTTACCACCCTAGTATTTTCTGTCCATGGAAACGCAGTTAATTAATTCGTCATTTTTGTTAAATTTAATAACTTTTTAGAGATTAATTTATTATTTACGTTTTTTAAAATTATATTTGTTGGTGCTAAAATATTTCAAGTACTATTTTAATAGTTTACTTTTTAGAAGCGATAAAATATTTCATTGTTTATTTTTTAATACGCTACTAAGAATATGTGATACACACCAATTAATTTAAAATTATTATAAACAATTAGATGTTAATTTCAAATAAACGTTTCACTCAAATTATTTTTGCAATGTAAATAAAACAGAGAAAATAATATTACAGTCGCTAAAATTGAACAGAGGAATATGAAAATATTTTTGTGAGTTATAAGAAAATTAATTTTTCTTCCTAATAAAATTTGTTAAATATGGTCTTAATTACTAAAAAAAGTCTTTTTTATATATTTTATTTCATTTAATATTTAAAATGATGATGTATGTCATACATCAATACATCAATCTAGTGATACTAATTAGAGTTAGATATAGATCATCTATATGATTTTATATAATAATTTACACCTTTTAAAATGTAGTTCATGATACTATACCAAAATTTTTATAGCGAAAAGTCTAACGTTAAGGATAGAATTTGAAGATAAAGAAAAAATAAAACCTATACATTGTTTAAAGTTTTAAATGTAAGATTATTCATGTGTTTCTAGTTTAGAATACGAGACTTGTTAACTCAACTTAAAATGAGAAAGAAAATGAAAAAGCCTCGAACCAAAATGGAATAAGGCCAATAATTTTGTACTTGATTTGTAAAAGGAATATATATAGACATATACGTAATATGTGTGGGGTGTGTTTTGTGGCGTACAACTGGTTAGAGGAAGGAATCCGAAGGCGGATAATGTTTGATAATGACTCACGGGATGCCTCCATCCCTCAACCAACTTGTGTTACAAAGTAGTTGCTTATGTTTCTGACTTTCTGTACACATATATCATATATCCACCTGCTAACGCATCCATCTCCATCATCATTCTTCTCACCACCCGTGAGGCATCGCTGCATTCATCCTGCACAGATATGAAAACCACCTTACGGTGGTCCATCTCCATGCAAAACATCCTTAGTAGACTTCCAATTTAGGTTGTTTTTTCTTGCCATCTCTCTCACTTTACCTTCTTAAAGAGAAGGGAAAGGGGCAACCTATCTTACTAATAATAAGAAAGGGGGTGAATAGGCATTGTTGTGGAAAGGAAGTAATTAATTGAAATTTATGAGTGTTGTATTCAGTTGTCTGATCAACCTTTCAATCAGTTTTGAATATATAAATATTTAAATGATCTGTTTATAGTTCCTTTGTTCTATTTTGGGGTCAAGGCATGAGACTAGTAGAATGGCCAATAGCACATTGCAATTTATTAATGCTATCAAAAATAGAAGATAGGCTTCAGGACTATAATACACTTGCCCTTTTAACGATTTTACTATTGGACAGAGATCTAGGAGCGGTTGTACAAGATACAACTGATGCAGTTACGCACATGTATGCTAACTTCTGTTCTAACAAAATAATTTTCTTTGATTTTGTGTCGCAGTAAAAGAACCACCTATCGGATGATACCATCTGAGAATGGTTGCTGACATTAGGCTATGTCCCTATCAAACTATAACTTGACAGCAAAAATCTCGATCCTGGTAACAAAAGCTTGTTGGTTGTTGCACATTGACAATCTTTTGTTGTCACCTAATTCCCAAGCTCCTGGAACATGTTAGTTAGAGAGCAGGAGATATAATTAACCAAATTTACCAGACATAACCAAGAGTAGTGCGAATCATTGATACCTCGCAGTCAACCGAGAACCAACTTCACTCATGCAATGTTCATTCCCGCTATGAATTTTGTTCCCCCCAAAGATGAAAGGCTTATCCTACATATTTGTGTCCGATGGAAAGATGAATATTTGATGTTTATAATATAAAAGAAACCTATGTAAAAATAATAGGCTCAGTGCAAGCCATGTGTTCTTCAGATTGTCATATTACCTTCTGATTCAGATGAAAAGAACTTATATTTTCTTTCAAATCCTTGCAGCAAGAAAAATCAGGGAGAAAAAAATCTCACTAAGGTACCAAAAAAAAAAAATCATTGTATTTAATACAATAAGTTTAAAATAGCAAGAATGATAGGAATTAAATTGAAAAACCTTTCTGAACACCATGGAATGATGCGGCTGGTTGATGTGAGATCCATTATTTGACTGGATTTCAGAGGTTAGGGATAGCTAGTCCCAAGAAAAAGGAGAACAAACAAGAATGATAGGAATTAAATTGAAAATAGCAATACTGGTGAAATTAAGAATTTGTAAATTGTTATGTAAGAAAAAGACTAGCAAGAATTCACCTTGCTAAACAGTTCAATTGGAAGGTTGTGCTGAACCCTCTTTTCTGTTTGGAAATTGAATTCCTGTATTAATTGACACAAGATGTGACATCATTATATTTTTTCTATCTGAATATATTATGGGGTGAAAACAGATGAACCAACTCACTGTTGGCACTGTGGATTCCTGCTTTCTATTCCGGAAAACACCAATATCTCCTCTACTTGAAAGTATCTGCAAAGGCATTGCAGAGTTGCTAGTACAATAGATCGAAATAAGAAGGGAGCAAAAAGTAGAACCTACTTAATCCAAAAAAAAAAGCAACAAAAATATAATGGATTCCAAAAACTTAAATAAAAATGCAGCAATTTAAGATAGTACAAACTTTAAAGTAATATATTCAAATATCCTTAGAATATAATTCGTGCTTATACTTTCCAACTTTATTACAACGTCTTGTTACCTTCCTATTAAGAGGCCGAGCTTTAAAGTTATGAGTAAAATCCAATCCATCATGCTTTGGAGGACTCATGGGAGTCATGGCAGATGGCCTATGCAAAAAGAGTGCATTGAAGTTAGTCTCATTTCACCAATTATCATGTTACACTTAACATAATGCCATTTGTTACCTTCTCAAATCCCTGCCTCTATTTACTGTGGAAGAAGGAGGTTTGTCCAATCCCTGAAACTAATAAACTCAATTTCTGATGGAGTAATCATAGATATCTTCTACAGGTCTACAGGAAAATAAAGAATATACGGCTGGCCAATCATAAGAGTTAGCAGCTTAAAAAATTCATATTTAATGCATTTCATATTGGTAGGATATGAGAAACTTTGAATACAATACACATGTCATGAAACGCTAAAGTTTCTAAGAATTAAATGAACCTTGTCAGAATCGTTGCAACGAAGTAAAGATGATGAAGTAGCGGATGAGTGTTGCATGGCCCTCTCCCATGTCTTCAGGTGAAATTCCTGAGAAACAATACACAAAATATCTGAGCTTCAAAATAAATAATGCAGAACTCGTTTTGCTAATTAGTTATTGGCTTGCCAGCAAAATGCTTTTCCATTTCTATATAACTCATGAAATAGTGAAAAAAAAAAAAACATAGATGAACCAAGAAAGCACGTGTTGAGAACTTACTTGAAATTCAGGCAACTGCGGAGTGCTCCTCTTGGGTAGTGGCAATGTAGGAGCATTAAGAATCTAGATTGTGGGCAAAATAATTAAAAAGAGAAGACAGAGAAAGATTCACCAAAATTTGAAACCAAAGACAGAGAAAGATTCACCAAAATTTGAAACCAGAGTCTATCAACTACAAATACTAACTTTTCTGTTTAATGGGCGTGCTTTGAATCTGGACCCAGCCACTGTCACATGTTCTGCCTCTACAACATTTTTTGGTCTGAAACAGCCGCATATAAAACATCTTCAGTTTGATTTCATGAGGAACATAATCCACAATAGCAAATTTCACTGAAAACTAAAACAACAAACCTTATCCTTTGTGCTCTATGAGCAGTTTCAAGCTCAGGCTCCCTAGGAATAGTAATCCTCAATTTGGTGTGTCTAGAGTTTTCTTCAGTAGTTACAATCTGCAATAATATACAAATTTACAGCATCATCATGTGGACCTCTTTCCTGCCTTTCTAGAGATAGTCCTCTGCCCAAAGAACTTTAATTACTCGTATTATTCCAATTTACAAGGTCTCTCGTTTGTCCTTAACCATTATTTAATATTTTTCAATCATCACAACAGTGATATCACAGGAAACAAATAGAGAATTCTATCTTCTGCTTACAAACTCAAATAGTAAAGAGAATGACAAAAAGTCGGGGTGGGGGAACATATTTTAGACACAACAAAATCCCCGACATGTCAAATGGAAGGTATTTAGCAATTTATAAAATCAATTTTTTAACAAAGGGAATATTCAAGATACTCTGCATTAGAATTTATAGTTTCCTACCCTGTTAGGTGCCTTATGTACAAAATTAGTTTGCTGAATCACATCACCAACCTGCCATAGAGATAGATATAGTAAGTATTTCAAATGCACTGTGTAAAATAAATGAACTTCCCAACAGTAGTTAAGCCACACTTAATTCCCAATTTACGGTTCCAGTACTTCCATGGTACCACCAACCGAACATGAGAGCCAAACTTAATATACACAATCTATTAAATTGTTACCCATGAAAGCATCAATTAAGCTCTCATAACCTCCTTAGAGTATTTTTAATAAATAAAAATGTAATGCAGGCTTAGCGATAATTTTATAAGATGTTATATCTCCAACTATCTCGGAATTGCATAAATTTACAGCTGTAAATGATAAATTTTAATATTGATTTCTGGCATATACTAATTGGTTCAATCAGACAAATATAACACCCATCTCTCAGTTATTAGTTAAACAGAGAGGAAGAAGAATAGAGTAATTTACAGACCTTGCGCGAGTGACCATCCTCTAATTTCTGCCGTTTTGAAGCTTGAGTTTCTACCCCAGAAAAGGTAGACAAATTCATTTCCTTGTTCTGAGATAACTTCTGAAACCTGAGACAATGGGAAAATTGTAGATGGTATAGAGAAAGAAAAAAGGTAAATTCGGTTCTTTCTGCATCCGCAGATCAGAAAGCATGAGCTAGCATCACCAGCCTCAGAAAAACTAGGGGAAAAGAAAGTAGAAAACAGTCCTGCAGGCCAACTGGTTATGAGTACATGACTTACAAAGAACATAGTAATTGCGAAGGCTGCATTTAAGATGATGTATCATGTTGAGAGAATAGAAATCTTGTGGAGAAATGCAAATACCATCAAACACGCAAACCTTGTGAACTAATAGTATGTTAATTGTTTGCTTTTCGGATAATAGTACATGCCTCCCTAACTATGAAAATGTATAAGCTAGTCAGAAAATCACCTCGAAGCAACATTTTGAGGAGCCCGATTTTGCTTAGCCAGCTGACTAGCTGTAGGTTTCATTAGTGTTGAACCCTTTCTCACAGTGGATTTAGCCTTTGATTTCAAACTGTTCCCGGTTGTCTTACTGGTAAAGGTTAGTCCTAAAAGAGAGAAATACTTGTCAAGCGATAAGAGGGAATAAAAAGAGGGAATTAAAAAAAAAGCTACAAATAAGCGAAAGAGAATCTGATGAATTGTGAAAAAATCAATAAAATACTATAGTTGACATATAAGGTTAAAAAACTCAGAGCAGTTTGAGCACCAGGAATTACAGATAGGGTTTCTAATTAAAGAGAAAAATTGGTAAAAGTTCTTGTGATGCAGTTCATCATTCAATGCATTTAGAAGAATCACAATATACGATTACTAGGTGAACAACTTCTTTCAGAGAACAATGTCCCGATCTATGATCATTCAATCACGTCGATTACCCGTGCTATTTACTTGTAACGGTTGCATTTGCATAGCTATATCTTGCAGAACTCCAGCCACCGATTTCGAATCTATCAAAGCAGAAAGCAGCTTAGATGACAATATCAGTGAAACAAGTAACTAACAACATTTCGTAAAGTAAAATAGCATAGGCATACCACCATTGAAGCATTCCAGAGAAGAGGCGCTAACATCGTCTTCTCTAAGCACAAGCTTCGAAACAAAAGCTGAAACACAAGAGATTATTGAGCTAACCAAGGTGCATTGAGTGAGGCATGAGAAATGCGTTGGAAGAAAGAGGAAAGGCGAAAACCGACGAGAAGGAGGGTAGCTGGCGGCGGTTTCGAACCAAAGCTCGGCTAGGCGAGCTTGAACGGGAGATTCTTGCACCGTGAAATCGAAGAAGCGCGCTGCATCAAACTCGTAATCGAGGTCGATTTCGTGAGCCACATAAACGTCATTCTCTATTTCCATGTCTTCCTCCTCCTCCTCCATCGTCGTGGTGGTCATCATCATCGTCGCCACCGACTATTGCGATTGCGGGTTATAAAGCTCCGAATAGAACTCGTTGAAGAAAATGCACTGTTGAATGTTGATAGCTACTGTTACTGTTAGCTAGTCAAGCTACTGAGTACTGAGAGGGATTTTACATTTGAATACCAAATCGCCTCATTATTCAATTTAATTTAATTAAATATTATATAATATAATAATAGTATTTTGTATTTTTTTAATTTTTATGCGTTTCGTTTCATGAAATGGAAGGTTGGCAAATGCCACCACCCAGTGTTGGGTCCATTGTAAGTATATATCTTAATTAAGTAATAATTAATTTAATAGAAGTATACAAATTTATTCAAATAATTGTAATTAATTAGCTTGGGGTTATGGGAGAGGGGTTTTGTCTTGTTGCGCCGGGAGCTTAACCCTATGGCATACATAAGTGTAACGACCAAGACAGTACATCACTAACGATCCAAAATTTGAATTTGTGGGGACTGTTTGTTGGACGGATTTGCCCCTTTGGATAGGTCCTGTTTTGGTGCGGTGAGGTCAGTGCTCACATTGTGTCAAATGCGCACCACACTATAAACTGCAATTTCGGCGCCTCAGTCCTCTTTCCAATTGGCTACATTTCCCAGAACCCGAAATCCCCAGATTACCCTTAACGTTTCTCTTTTCTCACTCAGTTGGGCCGGGTCTGCACCTCTTGTTTTATTTCTGAATTTAGGACTCCACTCCACAGGTCCACTTACTGAGAATCAGAATCTAAAGGAAAATTTTCAATCACACAAAATAACGTGTCAAATATAGTCAATGCGTTTTCAGTGGCCCCAAAGAACAGAGTGAGATAAAAATAAAAAGCCAATTATACCATGTCTTTTATTTAACTGTTTAATTTTTATCTAATTTATTTTTATAATTAATTTTTAATATTCAAAATTAATTATTTAATTTATTTTTGATAATTATACAATAATTTTTAGATATTATAACACACACTATAATGAAAAGATGAATATCTCCTAAAGTGAAGAGGGGATTAATAAAGTAATAAAATAATATTTTAATTATTCTTAAATTAAGATAATAAAATTTATAAATTTAAAAATAATAAAAATAAATAAAAATACTTTTATCATTTTATTAAATGGTCTTGAGATGAAATAGAACTTTTAGAATATAGCTCATTCAATTCTGTAGCTAAATTTGGTAGTCCCAACGAACTATTTTTTGGATAAACAAAATAAAAAAATGTGGTACCTGTAAAAAATACTATGAATAAAAAATGTTAGATATAAAATAAAACTTATAAAATTTAAGATGTAAGTACTTGTTTAGATTAGATATAAAAAGTGTATAAATAATTGATGAATATAATAGCATTGATAATATAATCATTTGATCATTAAAATAATAATAAAGGTTATTAAACTTTTTGGTTACAAACTTAGAATTAAGACATTTAAAATTGAATTATGAATCATGATATACAATAAAAATTAAGTTATAGTATAACGGATCACTAACTTTTTTTTTCTAAAAATCTCTTTTCAAAATAAAAATCGAACTCAATTTATTTTGTTTTAACTTTGGTATTCAGTAGCCTTATTTTACATTTTATGAGAAAAGTATCTAAAGTAAAAAAAAAAATTTGAAGAAATAATAAAATATTTTAATTATTTTTAAATTTGTAAATTTTATTATGTATAAGTTTTATTATTTTAATTAAAAAATAATTAAAATATTGTTTTATTATTTTATTAACATCTCACTTTTTTTAAAAAATATTATATTTTATGAGAGAATAAATAAATTACACGGTCAATTAAAGTGAGTTATAATTTATAAGGTAGACCACAATTTTCATCTCATAACAATTTTTATGTTTAAATCTTATAAAAAGCAAACTCCGAAAAGTATCTATTAATTCATTTTTTGTATTTATTTATCATTGATTAACGTGGAAAATAACAATTAGTAAAAAATTAGTTAAGATGGATATTTTTTTAATATCAAAATACTTCAAATAGACTATATCGAAGCACCTCAATCCTTTTACATACAAAAGTATAGATAATTTTTTATTTTTTTGGGATAAAAATATACATAAATTTAAGTTCGAGAAAAATAGATACAAGATAGGGTAAATTTCAAAAATATAATCAGTGTCTTAAAATAATCTTTTAATTTCAAGAGTGCAACTATACCCACATAATACAGTAACTACAAGTGGTGAATGACCAAGGTTGACGCTCCAAGGCCAAGCTGCCACACTCCACAGAAGCTTGCAACGTATTTCTTCTAAATTTGTTTTATTTACCATGTCTGTGCCCAGATTTCAAAGTTTCAACTTTCAAATCTAGATTTTATTTCCTCCTTATTATTAGCTAGTTTGAACTATAGGGATCCATATACGTCCATGAAAGATGAAACTGTGTCAAATCTGTCTTTTTATATAGCACAGATGAATTAGTAATCCGTAGCTAGCAGCATAAGAAAAATAATTGGACCTTGGGCATGCCTGAATACATCCAAACATATCATAGCCGTCGGTATGTTATTTGTTCAAGCTAAGACAAACTTACACATTCAAGTTGGGACCCCTATCCATTGAATTGGCAATAAGGTATATGCATGCATGGTTTAATTTCATTTTTTTTTTCCGCATCAACCCTATATGCAACCAGTTTCTCATCCAAGCCTCAACCTCAAACGTCCACATCCATTTTTTTTTACTATCCCTTTGGTGTCTAGTGCCATTTCAACTAATAGTAGCATGCATAAATTAAATATAAAACAATCTCACATATATGCAAATAGTTTTAGTCGATAAAATCACAACCATATATGAGTATATGACCGATAGAGGGGCTAAACGACAACTTGTTCTAAATTCTTAATGTCTTGATCGCCATGTGCGGTAAAATTGTTCCATAATGATAAATTTAAAATGAGACCATCATCAACACCACTGCACCAAATATCTGAGATTATATATTTGTGCGTGACCGCAAGATTCCTGTGTCCACTCATTCATGTTTTGTCTCTGCTTAGCTTCCAGATACACATGCATGAATATATTTCATACTGACTACTCAGCACAAGAGCACCTCAAATTAGGGACCAAATGTTAGCGTGTGATCTAAATACTCTATTTTTTATAGTTATACTTTATTTTATCCGTTCATTTGGTTTATTGCGGTTAATTATGATATGATAAAAACTTTTAGACTCTTAACTTGTCGTCGCATCTAATTGATCAACACAAAGAATTGAATCGTGCATGAGTTGTGCATACTATGATGTGGATGTGTGTTGTAGGGGCCAGCAACTTTTGTGATTGTTACCCATCAACTGGTCATCAATGATGATTTGATGGTGTGAGATTGGTGTGAGATTTCATCCAATGACTCACCTTTCTCCATGCTGGCCAAAATTTAATAAAATTGTTGGCCCTCTAGACTTTTCCTAAACAGTGTGTACTACAGTACTAGTTAGTATATGTGTGATGTATATATGATGACGAGTAACCAGTGTTGAAGGAGGAGAACAATATGGAGTAACAAATAATTTAACTCGAGCACTTTTAATAAAAGAAATGATATGTTACTTATAAAATATACCTAAGTAACAAGGAAGGAATAAAAGGTTGGTTAGAAAAGTAGGAGAGAAAAAAGAACGATTGGATATGACATCAAAGGGAGGATATGTGGTATTCTGGTGGATGAAGGTTGGATGGATAACTCCTTTTAGTATTTGAAGTAAAAATTTAAAAAGCAAAATATTTTAAATTTGCTATCGGATACAAATACAATGTTGACAATTGAGATTAGTGTCACATAGTAATCAGAGATTAGAGATAATGATTCCCCCGCAGCCTCTAATATATCAAAGAAAACACATGAACGCAATGGAATAGTAGTGGGATGAGAAGATGATTGAATTGAAGGTTAGAGTGAGGTGGAAGAGATTCCAATAATCCAAAATTCGTGGCTATGCCTAAGTTGATGTGTGTGCAATGAGCCATGAGAGTGATAGTGCCATTGCAAGGAGTCGTTCAAGGCAAAGGAGGTCTCTTCTGGGGTTCCGTCATCCCCTGCGCCCTCTTCTACTTCTTCCAGCTCTACTTCAAGAACCGCCGCCACCACCACCGTTCTCCTCCTCCTCCGCCACCACCACCACCACCACCGCATCATTCCCCGGACCCTGAACCACCCGGTTCCGACAAGCTTCATCCACATCATGTCCAAGTCTTGCCCCGCTCTCTTTCCAGGATCCTTCTGTCTCCCAGAAGCCCTGCCGGACCCGCTTACGTGTCAGGCCGCGCCACCTCTGTCGCCAGAATCTCCGCTGACTCTCCTTACTATGTTGGTTTGCGCAAGGCGGCTGAGGATCCCTACCACGAGGTTCATAATCCTCATGGTGTTATTCAGCTTGGTTTGGCACATAACACGGTGAGTGAGTGTTTCTCTGTTTTTCCATTCAAAATTGCTTGTGTTGTTATCTTGTTAGGTTATGAGAACTGAGTTTCGTGGATTTTGTTCTCTGTTTGGGACTTCATGTAGTTGTCTCAGGACTTGGTCCACGATTGGATTCACCAGAATGGAACCACTGCAATTTTAGGCAGAGGAATTGCACCTTACCAACCCCTTGATGGATTCATGGAACTCAAACTGGTATTTTCAGTTTCAACTACTTTTAATTGTGATGTGCTTTGTTTAATTGAACTTGTAATGTAATGCTGAGAAATTTGATGCGCGTGACTTGGAATTCGATGGAATTTACGCATGCCATGCACAGTGATAATTTTCCACTATAATCCTGCAGGCTGTGGCTGGTTTCATGCCTCAAGTTATGGAAAAGCCAATTTTCTTCAGTCCCTCACAAATGGTACTAACTGCTGGTGCCACCTCTGCCATTGACATTCTTAGCTTCTGCTTAGCAGATCATGGAAATTCATTCCTTGTTCCAACACCTCACAGCCCTAGGTAACTCTCTAACAAACTCCTCAATTTTCAAACCTTCCTTCATGCAAGAAAACATGAAATATGCTTTGATCACCTCTTGCAGCTTTGATGGGGATATAAAATGGCGAAGTGACATCGAGATAGTAGCTGTTCCCTGCCGCAGCACTGATAACTTCAATCTGAGTATAACTGCTCTTGACCGGGCCTTTAACCAGGCAAAGAAACGGGGACAAAAAGTTCGAGGAATCATCATAACGAATCCTTCAAATCCTGTTGGAAAATTATTGGACCGGGAAACACTACTTGATATTGTGGACTTTGCTAGAGAGAAGAATATCCACATAGTCTCCAATGAAACATTTGCAGGGTCTGCTTGTGGAAGCAAAGAGTTTGTGAGCATGGTGGAAATCCTGGAAGCCGAAGAACTTGATCGCGACAGAGTTCATATAATATATAGTTTATCAAATGAACTCTCTGTTCCAGATTTTAAGGTTGGTGTCCTCTACTCCTACAATGAGAATGTCCTAGTTGCTGCTAGAAGAATGGCAAAGTTCTCAGCTCTTTCTGCTCCCACTCAGCAATTGCTTATCTCCATTCTTTCAGATACTAGATTTGTACAGAAATTCATTGAGATCAACAGACTGAGGCTTCGAAAAATGTATAACACATTTGTGGCAGAATTGAAGCAGTTAGGAATCGAGTGCACTAGCAGCAGCGGTGGTTTTTACTGTTGGGCCAACATGAGTAAATTACTCCGGTCTTACGGCGAAAAGGGAGAGCTTGAGCTCTGGGACAGATTGTTGAATGTGGCTAAGATCAATGTTACTCCAGGATCATCTTGTCACTGTATTGAACCAGGATGGTTTCGTTTTTGTTTCACTACATTGTCTGAAAAAGATGTTTCTGTAGTCATGGAACGGATTCGGCGAATCTCTGCAGCCACAAAATCAGAGAGTTGATATGGCATTAATTAGTTCTGCATATATTGTTGTTTTGGTTTACTGATTCTTTATTCTTTCCGGCATAATCCTAGAAGGAATAATCAATCATCAAGGAGAAGTTATAAGATGGAGTTCTTTTTTAAACCTCAGTTTTAAAGCCTATGCATTAGGACTTCTGTTAAGTGTATAGATGGAGCCTCTTGCATGGTATTATTTGCGTCCGCGACAATGCAAAAATTGATAATCTGATTCTGAATGTGAAGAAGCGTCTCCATTGGTATTATCAGTTACAAAAGGAGTAATAATAACACAAGAATGCATAATAAGGTAAACTTGCAAGACCCAAATTTGTTTATGGGCATGATGATATAGCTGTTTCTTTTTCTTCTTGCTCCATTGCCCTTAGGTTTTTCATTTATTTCATAATATTTTATATAAGAGAATTAGATACCCTTTGCCTTCAAGGTTTGTATATTGCAGCAAGAAGGTCATATTGTATTAGTAATATTTAATATTTGATGTAATAATTGACCAAAGACTGGTGAAAGTTTGATGAGCATTTTGGATGACATCTCAGGAAAGTTCCTAAGGATGGATAAGTAATGTTGATGGCAACTTCCCTGGACAACATAATTCGAGGTGGTGTTATTGGTAATTCCGTGATGATTGAGGAGACTCCAGTCATTGCAGTATCATACAAAAACTGAGCTTGTGGCACTACACATGGGTTCTCCCTACAAGAAAGGGACGTTTGTGTTGAGAACAATCCGAAGAGTGATAAGCATCATCATTAGCTGTATTGGAATGGGAAATTGGGAATATGTTTATGAATTAGGCATGGGGCAACGTGATCAAGGTGCATAATTCCAAATCCAAAAACATGATTTGGCATGAATTGATGCAGGTGGTGTGGTGTGTCCAAAATTTTACAACCATGAAAAGCGAAGGATACACAACAAAACAAAGATTGCAAAGAAGAAATGGTAAAATATTAGAAGCCTAACCATGCTAAGATGATCAGTAATTCCAAGCATTTTCATTTTCAAATACAATGTGCAATTTTTGTTTTCCACTTGAAAACACCTGAGACAATGGAATGAAACAAATGCCTTTTATTGCAAAATGTACCCAATTCTATGAAGAGGAAAAAAAAATAATGACAATATAAAAATGAATGAAAAATAATTTTTGTCTTGCTGCTTCTATAACACAACCAATTAGCAAGTAGCTTAGTGTGCTCCCAATCCATTTCTAATGGACTCAAGGACCTGGACAACCTCAGCCATGCTTGGTCTCCTTAATGGATCCTCCGAGGTACAAATTAGTCCCAACTTCATAACCTGAATTAACTCATTCTCAGCAAATCCCAATAAGTTTCTGTCAAAGCAATTTGAAGCTGAACCAACCTCTAACAAACTTTTTACATATTCACATAAGATGACCACCTCACTTGTTGTTGGACTTTCTACTGGCTTCCTACCTGTAACCAGCTCCAAAAGAATCACCCCAAAACTGTACACATCACACTTCTCACTCTGCCTTAGGCTTTGAGCCAATTCTGGTGCGACATAGCCAACGACATTGTGGAACTTGGTCAGACCGTAATTGTCCAAAATGGGGAGCAACTTTCCTAAACCATAATCAGACAACTTAGCCTCATACTTGTGATCTAAGAGTATGTTAGAGGATTTAATGTTGAGATGAAGAATTGGAGGTTTGCAGTCATGGTGAAGATAGGCGAGTGCTCTTGCAGTACCAAGTGCGATTTGGAACCTTCTAGACCAATATAACTCCCTGTTGCTACTGCTAGTGCTTGTTCCGGGATATCCAATCCCATGTAGATTATCATAGAGATTCCCATTAGGGACAAACTCTGATAGAATCAATTGCATTGAAGAGGACCAATAGTAACCTTGTAAAGAAACCAAATTTGGGTGTTGGAGGTTGCCTAATCGTCCAATCTCGTGCTCGAATTCTTCCTGGTTTCGGATCCTTCCCAAAGTCTCAAGCTTCTTCACTGCAATTGAGATGCCGCCTTCAAAATCAGTTCTGTACACTGTTCCAATTGATCCACCACCTATTATAGACTCTTTGTCAAGCAATGCTTTTGTACCTGCCTCCCAATCTTCATATTTTGATGGTAAACTTTTGCTAAACAGAACCAGCTTTCCAATTATAACATTTGATTCTGTTGATGATCCAAGGGGTGTGCTCTCAACAACCATGATCTCATCACTGTCTTTTTTTCGACGACGAGCCCTAATATTCATGATGGTTACCAAACAAACCCCTGCAAGGATCAGAGCTGCAGCAACAATCGCAACAATTGCTGAGATGCTTAGAACTTTAGTCTTCCCAGGTGCTGAAGGTGACGGAGTTCCATTCGCCGAGCAAGAGGTGTCCAAAGGAGCACCACAGAGAAAAGGATTATTGGAAAAAGCAGATGGACCAAAACGCTGTATGGTTTCAATTTGAGGGATGAGACCGGATAGATTGTTGAATGAAAGATCAAAATGAGTCATGTTTCCTAAATTTCCAAGAGAAGATGGGATTAAACTAGATAGTGAATTATGTGACAGATCTAGGTATTGCAACTTTGACAGGTTTCCTAGGCTTGGTGGTATGCTTCCATTGAGCCGGTTCTGATGTAAGTCGAGGGATTCCAAGTATGTCATGTTGTATAGGGTCTGAGGAATCTCACCCTCTAAGCTATTACCAGAAAGGTCCCTGCAGCAACATGAAAGAATGAACTCAGATGTAATCCATAAGATCAAGTTTAATGTATATGTCAGTTTGAGAAAGTTAAGGAACTCACAACTGAAGAAGAAATCTGCAGTTGCTTATGTCAGCAGGAATTTCACCAATGAGGTTTAGATTGTGCAAATCTAGAACTTCAAGCAGCTCAATGTTGCCAAAACCTTTGGGAATCATTCCACTTATTGAGTTATTACCCAATCTGATAACTAGTAGTTTTTGCAATTCCTGAATATCAACTGGGATACTCCCTTTCAGCCTATTCAACTCCAAGGCCAAGAGCTTTAGGTTCTTGCATCTAATTATGCTGGAGGGAAATTCTCCATCCAAATCATTCCCGGAACCATCAAAGAATTCTAATCTCTCACTACAGGTTGTGATCTCAGAAATATTTCCTCCAAAGCTATTATATGATATATTGAAATAAGTAAGATTTTGCATTTCAAGGATGCTGAATGGAGCCAAATCTGTGAACATATTACTACCGAAATCCAAATGTTTCAAGCTCCGGCAAGGTGATATGAGACCTTTCACACTCCCTGATAAGGCATTGCTTCTCAGTGACACATATGACAAGCTCGGAATATCACAAAGCCGCGAAGGGACAGCACCGGTCAGATTATTGTAAGAAAGATCAAATCCTTCAAGGTTGGAGCAATTCTCCAATGACACAGGAATTGGACCAGCAAGGTTGTTATGAGAAAGAGACACAAACCTGGTTTTGTAACAGTACCTGAACAAGGCTGAAGGTATCTCCCCAGTGAAGCCATTCTTGGACAAATCTAGAAACCGAATGTTTGGCAAATCACCAATGAACTCTGGGATTGAACCAGATAACGCATTGGAGCTCAAATTGATCTTCCACAATGTGTGAAGATCAGCATAATCATCTGGGATGTTACCCTTGAACCGGTTCCCAAACAATGTCAATGTCCTCAACCTCTTCAAACCAGACAATGCTGGAGACAACACCCCAGCCAAGCTAGTGTTCCAAAGAATGATCCTTTCCACAGAATCTTCATCGTTGCAGAAAACACCTCTGTAATCTTGGCAGGGGTTTCCACTGGAAACCCATGAACTCAAGCTGTTGAAAGGGTCCTCTGTGATGTTGCCCTTGAATTGTTGCAGAATCTCTCTCTCAGTGGCTGGTGATACCGTTACACAAGAAACCAAGAAGAGAATGGAGCATAACAGAGCATGAAAGAGGTTAATTTGGCGGTGTTTTCTCATGCTCTCGAAACAGAGGCGTCGTCGGTGGGAATGTGATTACCCGTTAGGCATTATTATCACTGTTGGAACCAAATTGCGGTGGAGGTTGTGGTTGTTGTTTCCTCTCAGCTGCAAAGTTTGAGTCTTTGCAACTGTTGAACCAATGAGAAACGAAGAACATGAACATCAGCATCATCATCACCAACCGGGAGCATCCTCAATAAAGGGGGCCGAGCTTGGAGAAGAAAGAGAAAAAAAAGAAGAAAATAAAAATGATTACTTGGAAAGTTCTGTGGACTAATAAAGTAACCCTTTTAATCCCTTGTTCGATTTGTATGATTTGATGTTTGTGGGGTGGAAATGGTGGGATAAAAATGTGAGCTTGAAGTGGAGAGAGAGAGGGAATGGAAGGCAAGGAGGAATGGGAGAGTAAATGTAAATGGAGGATGGTGGAAATGGTGGCTGTAGCTTTGCTGGAAAGGGAAGCAGGTGAGAGGGAATTAATAAATAAGGGGTCTTCACTCTTCACTCTTCTCTTCTCTTCTCTTCTCTTGTTTCTTTTAGTAGTAATAAATAGTGTTGGATTATGTTGTGAAATATAAATTGAGAACCTTGTTGTTGCCACCAACTGCAGAGTGAAGACTCAACCACGTGCATTAGAGTGGCACACACTAACTCACTCACTTACCCTTATTCATATGCAAATGATGCCCTTTCTACAATGGAAAGTGGAAACCTCAACTATTATTATGTGTACTGTCCTATATGTGTGTTTGAGCTTGAGTTCTCACTTCTCAGTTACTAGCACCAGCACCACTAAGTTGTCCTGTTCCTGTGTTGTTTTGAGTAGGGACCAGTTTCTCTTGCCCAGGCATTTATTCTTCCCCACCAACCAAGCCACCACCACCCCCCTAATCACTATCTCAATTATACTACTGCCACTACTACTATGCAACAGATAGATAGATAGATATAGATATATTGAATATGCTTTGAAGTTTGAACATTCAACTTAAACAAGAAGAAGATGGTGGATTGATGGTAGAGGCAGTGAGCTGTTTTGTCTGTAGTAGCGTTTCTTGGTGAAGGCTTTTGCTTTGCTTTTATTCCAAGACATGTTATGTATCCGTTTCATTAGGGATGCCTTTATTGGTTGGAATTCGTCGTAATTACCAGCTTATTACAAAGTAGTTAGTATTAATCAACTACGGTACCAATAATGGAAAATGTAGTCACATCATAGTACTAACATTTACTTCTACATTATTACTTATTAATGTATTGAATTATTGGGTTTCGTTAATTAAAAAAGAAAACACGCTTGGAGTGAGTCAGGTACCACATTTAGAGACAAACATCAGAATGGATATCTATAAATAGAATAATGCGGTACTACGCCTTTTTTTTAAACTAATGTTATTACATCTTTATTACTGTAATTTTAGTTTCTCATGGTCTTGCAACATAAATACTTTTTTTTTCACATATTATAATTTTATTTAAGAATTTATTATTAACCAATAAATTATTACATATATAAAATTAAATTTAAACACTTAATATTTATTTAAATAAACTAATAAATTAACTATTAAACTAATTTAATTCGGTTTCCTTTCTACTACTTTTAAAGACCTAAGATGTATACTTTGTTTATTTAATATTTGTTGAAGTAATAACAATTTATAAATAAATAATAATTGGTGTTAAGAGAATATTCTAACAGCGAGCAATACAAGAATTGTGATGCGACCACAGCAAGTCTTTGACACGCGGCATATACTTCGCTGTCTTGCCCGTTGTATTAGGTGATTTTGGCCCTCTGATTTATTTTGTTATTAAATACATGGAAGAAAATTGGCCCTTCTCTAATTTGGTTCTTTTCATTTTCAACGGCTTTTATTTTATTTATAATTTTATAAACCTGCGATTATTTTCCGAGTCGTCCCTTTCTTTAACGTTACTTCCTTTTGTTCAACCTTTTCTTTTAGCATTTGACTAAGCAGTGAAAAGCTTGTGGATCCATTGTCTTTTCACTTTAAATTCGAGAATTCTCTGTCTTTCTTAAATAAAAGAGAGTGGGGTTTGATCCACTGTTAAAACATAAACACAACAAAATGACGAATTGACACATACAATATGCAATATAATAAGGGTATGTTTCCATGTAATCCAAAAAAAAAAAGTGAATGTCTCCTATAGGTTTCCTTGTGCCATGGTTTCTGCCATGTTTCCAAATGCATTTATTTGGTGCTTTTTCTATCTATCTAATAAGAATAAGAAAGAGGCATGGTTGGCTGGCTTGTTTCACTTGTGGACCCAGGTCCCTCATTTTATCTCTTGCTTTTTTCTACTAACCACTACTCAAAATGTTTTTTTTTTTTTTCCGTCTAAAGAAAATATAAAAATCGAGTATAAATATCTCAGTTAAATAAGATAAATTGAATGCAAGAACGGTATGAAAAATGTTATTCGTATATTAGAATTAGTGTTCGTTTATTGGACACCAAATTTATAGCAATCAATTAAATTATAGTTTTCAAACGTTAAAATAAAATGTTCATGTCAGTGATTCTACACTCACTATGGTCACTTCTTGTCATTTTTACATCTCGGTTCTTGTACTTTACTAAATGTAAAGGTTCATGCGGCAAAACGAAGCTTTAAGCATAAGCAATTGCGAATTCATAAAAGAACTCCCTAAGTGGAAATTTCATTCATAAACAATGACAATTGAGCTGCAAGCATGAAGCAACCCAGAAACAAAATTTCATTTTTATAAACAAAATGGAAAAAGGAAGAGATGCCAATTGGTTTGTGTTATAGCTAGCTCCTCCTTGGTCACCCCTCCCCCCTACCTGCGATAGAAAATTCCTATATTTGGCCCTCCGATTATCATAGATGATGATGTTCAAGCCTCACCCAAATTCTGCAATGTTAGTAGTGACGCTATCAGATTTGAGTTGAAGTTAGTTGATTACCCCAAAAGCCGCTGATCTTCTTTCTGGAGCTCCCTGAGCTGCCTCTTTGCATAGACCGTGAAAAAGATCACTGTACCCACAATCATGCTGAAGCCAACCAAAGTTACTGAAACGTGGGGCGCAGCAGATGATAGAGTGTTCTCTTTATGCACAGAAGCAAATGCCCTTATCAAAATTCCCCTACAGAGACAGTCATCCATCCATACAAAGAGTTAGACACCATTATTCCTTTTATTTGGAATAGCTAACAACATATGAACATGTCAAAATGAGGGGAGAACTGAAAGAGGATTACGCAAGGGTCATAACTATTGGCTAATAAAACCACCAAATCATTTTTGACTAAATGCCACTGTGCCCTATCATAAAAATGTTTTTGCTGCAGATAAATAAAACAAATCAAAGAGATGACAATGAAAATGTGAGGTTTCAGAAAGGGCTAAAAAGAGACAAGTGGAGCATAATACTACTAAGAAAATGTCCAACAATTTAACACGATGGAACCAGAGCTAGCCAAACCAATTGCAGTATTCACAATATGAAAGAGAAATTGAGGGAGAGATGGAGACCCTACGTATAGATTGAAGTAATTATATCGAATTGCATTCCCACCAAGGATCCAAGCAAGTAAGGCCAGTATTGAACCTCTGTTGCCACAGCACAATAGTTGTAAAGTATGTATGGGAATGGAGAAATCCTTATTAAAGCCACTGCCTTAAACTGGTGAAACCAATTTCCTCCACCAGCAGCTTTTAGAACAGCAGCTCTCTTTGGATACTTTTCTAACCACTCCTGCAAAGAATCAGAAAACACTTAATCCCAATTAGCACAGGTAAAGCAAACACAGACACAGGTACATAGAAACCAACTTTGACTGAAGGACAAGGCACATACTTCAATTCTACGATGGAAGAATGAACCAATGAAAAAGGGGAGTGATACTCCTATAGCTACTCCAGATACTATTATCATATACCCAACAACATAACCAAATGACATTCCAGTCATCCACATGGTAGGTGAAGATGGCAAAAAGAAAACAGGGAATAGTGCTACAGAAGCAAACATCAGAGCAGCTAACACTGGAGGACTGAATGTCTCTTCCTCCCAGTTTATAAGGGGAATAATCACCTGGAAAATACAGTCATTTCGTCAATGAGATAATCAATTCAACATTATAATTTATCAATGCACTATAATTCAATGTTGTATGTTGATAATAAAATACAAGAGTTGGCACTTGGCAGCATTGAGAGTGAACATGTCATAATTTCAATCGGTTGATTCTTTAACAAAAGAAATTGAGGTGAACAAATGAAATTGCCAAGGTTCTGATGACCCAAAGCAACCCGATATGATTTCAATACAAAATGAATGAATGAATGAAAGCAAGCAAGCCATCATCATGTGAGGTTTGTAGCTATTACCTTATAATTATTATACCATGCAAACATGCATAACGAAACCATAAAAGCAACACAATGAAATAACAGAATCAAAGATAACAAACACATATCTAATGCGAACAATTTTTACGCCGGAAAAAAGGGGAAAAAAGCCCCCAAGGATAGAAATGGCGCCAAGCGTGATGTTGGAGGGGAAAAATGAACCTTTTCGATGAAAGGGGGTCCAAGCCATTTGAAAAGGAAAAAACCGGCGATCGCTAGGCACGTGCAAGTGACGGACAATTTGACTAGATACCACACAGGGACGCCAGCTAATCTTGACGGAGGAGAAGGGTTCTCCTCCTCTTCCTGTGGGCTGCTGCTCAATTTGACGTAATCACCATTGTCATCATCGACATGGATTCGGAACGTAGGGCTCGGATCCACCTCCTTTACGTAAGTAGCGTCGTCTTCGTCCTCGCGATACGTCATCTCAATCGCAGAAGCAGAAATCCGAATCGAATTATGTGAGGTGGGTCGCAAGCGTCACCAGGCAGTGAAGGTGAAATGGAAAGAGGAATGCTTGGCGACCCGACCCGAATCGAAAACGGCTTTTTTGCTCGCAGAATGATAGAAGGGAGAGAGGGGAAATGAAACCTGACGAAAAGAATAACGATAGAAAACCGTTTGAATTGAAACAGGGACGATGTCGTTTTGAAGTCGCGTGGCGCGTCGCAGGACAGCGACATTTTAGTGGAATGTCGGATGGAGGGTGATGGAGCTTTGTCGCGCATTAACCGCTCATCACTACGTGTAAGCAATTAGTTTTTTATACGCAAATGGTGTGGTATACGTTAACTCAAATACAATTAGTTTTGACAGTTATATCCAAAACAACGTGGCCGTTAAATTAATCATCATTCATTTTTTATCTCTCCCCAAACTGTATTAAATCAGCCAACTGTATTTTGTATCTTGCGTAATATGCATTATTCTATATCGATATCGATAATTATTTTTTTGGTGTATCTAAAGCATAATTATTTTACAAGTATTATTCAAATTAGTTCTAAAAAAAATTTAAAAATGAATATTTTAGTTCTTAATAAAAATTAATATATAGATATATCTTTAAAATTTTATTCCGACAAATAAATGAATTTTCAATTTATTTTTTGATAGAATAATTATCCAGATCAAACTTCAAAAATTTTATATATTATTCTTATTTTATATATATCCAAAAAATCCTTCTGGCATCGCTCCATCTCGTATCAATTAGTGTTGTAAACTCCTTAAGTCTCTTTATGGGTTGTGATACTAAAATAGAATGTGGTATGAGAAAATGTTTTCTCTTCTCCTTTTTTATAATCAGCATATAACTTTTAATTATAGTTTGTTTGCCAAAATTCTGGACAATGAAACATGCATTTTGTTAGTTTATGTCGATGATATCATAAAATTCTGCTGCTCAAATTACTTCTATTAAAAAGATTTTAGAATGCAATTTTAAGATTAAGAATCTTGGTACACTGAAGTATTTTTTGGACATTGAAGTTGCTCACTCTTCAAAGGGTATTTCTCTTTCTCAACATAAATACTGTCTTGATTTATTAGATCATTTTGAATTACTTTATGCTAAACCAGCTGTTGTCCTTATGGATAGTACTGTTAAGCTTTACCAAGATGATAGTCCTCTTCTTTTTGCCGTCTTGTTGGCCGGTTAATTTATTTGACCACTACTCGACTAGATATTATGTACGCCACCTAGCTTAGCTAGTTCATGGCCGCTCCTTCTAAGGCTCATTACAAAGTTGTACCGCGTGTTTTTCGCTATCTCAAGAATAATCCACGCAAAGGGTTGTATTTTCTTAGAGACTCTACTCTTCAGATGTGGATTTAGTAATTTTAATTGGGCTGAATGCCTCGATACCCATTATTCTTTAACTGGCTTCTGCTTCTTTTTGGGGATTATTTAGTGTCTTGAAAAACTAAGAAGCAAACCACTATTGCTCGTTCTTCTAAAAAAGGCGAATATTGTGCTTTGTCTAATACAACTTGTTAGTTTCTATGGATATTAAACCTGCTGCAATTCCTTCACATTACTTAGGTAAGACCTCCGGTTCTATTTTGCGATAAATAAAATGCATTACATATCGCTGCCAACCCGATTTTTCATCAAAGAACCAAATATCTGGAGGTTGATTGGCACCTTGTTTGACAAAAAACTCAATCGGAGATCATGAAATTACTTTCCGTTACTTCCTCACGGCAATTGACAGATATTTTTATCAAACTTTTGTCTATTCAATTGTTTCATGCTAATCTTTTCAAGCCGGAGATTCTCGATATATACCATCCTCCAACAACCAGGACGGACCCACATACAACAAAGAAGGGACATTTGCCTAAAAAAATTAAAAAAAATACTAATACTTATATATATTTTACCCTTTATTATATTATGTTTGTCCTAAAATAAAATATAAATGATTTTCTTGTATTTTATGTTAGGGTAACGCTAGGGAGACAATAAAATATGCTTACAATGGCTACAATGGACCGTTTAGAAGCCCCAATTTAGTTTAATAGAGTAAATTAACTCATTAATAACCCTAATCTATTATAGCCTGTTTAGTTAACCATACCATAAAATTTTAAGTAATTAAATTTTTTTCCAAAATCCTAATATAGTAGGTCGAGGCCGTTTCACTCCCTATCTAAAACCCTTGCAATTGTTGCAGATAACCTTGACCAGGAAGACCCGTCAGCGCCGCAAACGTCAACCATGAAAGGCGAACAGAGAACGAAAGCGCACCCACCGTTGCCGTCGAGAACACCCCGCCGTGACCGCCACCGAGGCCGTCCGTGCTCTGCCTCTGATCAGAACTGAAGGGAGGGTGGCTGCTGAACATCCCGCCGTCATCGACCCGGAGTCCGTCCGCGCTCCGCCTCCGATTAGAGCTAAAGGTAGAGGAGCGCTCACCCCTGAAAGGAGCATTCGAACAGTTCTACTCGTGTGGGCAACGCCATCGCCGAGCAGCTGAACATCCGATCCGAGAAAACCAACCGCGTGCTCGTCACAGGGAAAACGTCTAACATAACCAGTGAAAGATCCTAACCATCTAAGGTAAGTATGTGGCGTTGTTCATTTTTGCAAGGGTTATCGCTGTTGCATGTTGTATAATAGATAGATTTTGTTGATGATATGAGTGATTAACCATGGTGAGAAAGCTTTGGGTGAGATGGTAGCATCCCAGAGATTGTGGAGTAGATAGTTCATTTATGTTGTTGCAATTCATGATGATTTAACTTTAGCGCGGGAAAAGGACGAAAAAGTTTGTTGGTTTTGATTTCATGTCAGTTTAAATTATTTTTTCTTTTTTTTTGTCTGTATCTGTGTGGACCATGTGCATCTAAGTTGACGTTAACTTGCTTGACCATTGTTGAATCTTCGTTGATATTATCTCAGATGGTTACTTTACTATGATATTGGATGGTTAGTCTTGAAATTTTGCTATAGTTTGGACAATTTTCGATACCAAATATGTTTCTCTTGTCACTGTAACCAAATAATTACCTGATCTTTATGATATTGCGTTGTAATAACACTAAAATAATTTTATTCTCAGGCTTGGACCCTCTAATTTTTAAACCTGAGCGAAAAAATTGTAGTTAGTAGGCTCTAACCAGGTAATGTCTGCTATATGGACAAAGGAAAGTGTTGGTGGCTTTGCGATGCACCTTTATATCATGCTGTTTTGTGCAAAACAAGCTTAACTTTTTTTCTTTAATCTATTTAAATCCTACTTCCTGTTACATGAGCCGGATAACTACACAATAGTATTTTTTTGTGCCTCAGGAAGCAGTAAATCAACCACACTATCTCAGGTTCAGGCTTTCAACAATACAAGCATGCTAACTTGCTAGTAGGTGAATCCCCTTTGTTTAGTTTTCCTTATATACTAATTCTCACTACATGCATATTGGTTTATACAACTTGATATCACGGTGTTTGCTTTCTATATGTTTGTATTCGTTGTGTTGTTTGATGGCTTTTTAGATTCGGCCTGAAACATGTATATTTCATCTTTGTTCCAACCTATTGATAAACAGTTAAGTGCCGTCGCTGAATCTTGTGCTAGGAAGAGGAATGAAACCATAAATGTGTCTTTGGTGCATCTTATAATTTCTAAACGGTCTTGTTTATAATGTACATGCTTATTTTATCTTTTGGTTTTTGTATGATTGTTGATTGTTAAATAAAAATTTCAATTCTATATGCTTATGTCGGAGTAAATCTGAAGTGAATAGCTTTTTGTGAATCATTTATTCGCATGCCCTCTTGTGAAGTAAGAAAACAATATCTGGAGCTCTCCACTTCATGAATTGTGTGAAAGTAGTTTTTTTTATGATTGGTATGCTTGTAGTTGATGGCTATGCTCCTCGTCTTTGTTTGTTAGTGATATTTGAAAACTATTTGGGTAGTCCTTTTGATAGGTAATTGGATGGTTGGTGTGGTTGATAGACATGGCCCATAGTTATTTTGATCATTAGTTAAGTGTGTGGATGGTCAGTTATATTGTGAATTTGTTGATATATGTGTTCATGAATTAGTTTTTCATCCTAATTATAGATGTCAACAACTAACGGGAAGTTTTGAGGTTTGATATTTGTTTATCTTCCATGAATTAGGTTTTAATCCTTGATGCCAATATTTTCTTATCTGACTCAATGCATCAGTGTTATATTCTCGTGGCATATAGCTCCAATAAATGAGGTTACATCAATTGGTAAGTAATATCATGATTTTATTTATGTCATTTGGCTGGAGGTCACCTGCTGCTTCTGTAAGAGTTAACATTGAAAGGTTTCAGGGGGACTATTGTTTGAGCAAATTACCACGCTGCTCGAACAAATCAATCTCTATACCGGCTGAAGTCAAACTCAGATGAGTAAAAAGGTATTGAACAGATTACATCAATAAATCAACATATTTTTTTATGACATTATTCTGATCCTTTTTGGTTTTGCTCAACAGAAACTAGTAGAGACGCGGTGCTCACCATGCTACATTAATGACTTATTTACCCACCTGGAATGACATCATGAGCAAGCTAAGTTGGACGAGATTGAGGCCATAGGATTCGGTTTCCTGTGCCGCGTACCACAATGGCATGTGAAACAAAGCATCATGCTCTAACTAGCCAAGGCTTATGACGTTGACACAAACACGCTCATGGTGGACGCAGGGGACATTCGCATTAGCGCCGAACTTATTGGCAATGTATTTGGCATACCTTCTCATGGTTAGTGTTAGTTATGTAGGATGTAAAAATTTCTCTGCCTAGTTTACTTTCTCTGTTGTTGATACATACTGATTGTGGCAAACTGTTCCGTTCCTCGCAGGCGACCCAATCCCAGAATTGCAGAAAAAAATCCATCGCATATGGCAATTAAGGGGGTGTTTCAGAAGAAAACAACAAGCCAACTGCGTGAGTTTGTCTTTGCTTGTCCAATGGAGACTGAGCAACAGAGGATGAGCTTTAGAAGATACTTTATCATGGTTTATTTTGAAGATGTTTCTGAACCCCACAAGCTAGCAAACTATTTCTCCGTGGCACCTCCCTCCAATATTAGATGTGTCGAACCCTAGAAGGTTTCATTGGCCGTATCACATATTAAAGTGGATGCGGGATGCGATAAGGAAATTCTAAGATGAGAATAGGGAAACATGCGGCGGGTGCATGTTCGTGTTGCTGGTAATGCAATAAATTACTTTAATTTAAAACCAATGTACGACTGTAGGTGTAATTCCTAAAATTTAAGTTATTTCTCTATAGGTTTTGTACTTTTAGCGCTTGAAGCATGGTCCGTTGCATGCATGTCGAGTACCCAAACCCTGGATTGTTGAGTGGACCACTAATGAACTTGATAAGAAGGCCGACCACGTTATCTCACATGTTCAATCTCTAATAATGCATTTTATAAAATCTAGTTGAACAAAAAATGCAATTGGCGGTTCACATTGATTTTTTGGAATCTCTTTTTTGCCCAAATGTTGAACACACAGGGTTGCATAGTCAAAAATGCAAGGAACAAGAGAAAGCAAAAGAAACATTGTTCGGTAAAGCTGTTAACGAGAGAGGAAGGTGTAAAAGGCCCCGCAAGGACACTGACTAATCACCGTCTACCAAAGGGAAGACTTCACCTCATCCAAGCTGTAGGAAGGTAGAAAAGGTGATTTGCTTTCCTTATGAAAGCTCGTGAGCTCAATTAATTGGATCCTTACTTATGTGATATGATGGTCGATCGTTATCATATTTTTTGCGATTACAAAATTGTAAAGTAACTTCATTATATGGCTGTATGGCTTGTCTTGATATATGGTGTTTATAAAAGAACGGTTGGGAGAGCTGAATTCAATGACCGTGTATGATATTTACATGTTTTTATGTTGAAAGCTTGTTTGAATACAGTTGTTGTGTCTTATTGTAATTAAGGTTTTATTTGAGTGTAGTTTGTTACTTAAACAGGAGGATTTTGGTTGCTCAAATTAGGTTCTAATCTGAATTGGATAGATAACTTATGATTAATTTATTTGGATGGCTTTTTATGTATGAAAAATTGCTTGATGGGGCTGCTTAGTTGATTGATTGTGTGAAAATAGATTCTAGTGATGATTAGTGTGGTTGTAATTGAGGATGATCACTGTAGTTGGGTTTTGGATGTTCAATATAGTGTGGCCTTAGATGGTTAGTTTTGATGAACGATTGTGAGTTTGTTCTTTTTCCCTTGCGCCTTAAAGTTCACATTAGTTTTTTCCATCTATTTGTTGTCCCATGTTGAACACAAGGTTGCCTAGTTAACAATTCAATGAAAGAGAAAAAACATAAGAAACAGTCTTCAAGTAAAGCAATTAACGAGAAAGGAGGGTATAAAAGGCCCTACAAGGACACTGGGCAATCTCTGTCTACCCAAGGCAAGACTACATCTCAGCCAAGCTATAAGGAGATGGATAAGGTGATCTGCTTTCTGTATGATAGCTCATGTGATAATTTGAATTGGATGTTCACTTTATAACATTTTTGGGTATTCACTTTAGAACGATTTGGTTGTTCACTTTAGTAGGATTTTGTTTGTTTGTTGATTTAAATGACGATATGCATGAATTTACATCACAGCAATCCAAGATTGGTACGAGGAGAAAGTTGATTCTCTGTAGGAGCCGATCTAGACAAGGCACCAAAATAGAAATTCCAAGAGAAAATGTCTCAGGAAGCACTGCTGCACCATCGATAGTCCCGGAATCTGTTGATGATGACCATGTGCCGCTTCCCTCCGCCACATGGTGCAAGATAAGAAGATCCAGTGTTCAACAGCAATCATGAAAGTCATCAAGAAGGAAAAAATGACCTCAAAAATGGATCTCCACACACACCGCCAGCACCACATGTACAGCTCAGTGACTATGATTTTGACCGGTTAGTGGGTTATTGATTACTTTGCTGTATGTTTTTCTTCTTTATTTTTTCACACCCATGCCATGTGATTAACCGTCTAGCTAGGCATGACTTGTTCTTTTAGCTAACTTCATGTCGCATTCATTTGCAGCGAATTTGACATCTCTATCGTTCAGTGTCCTGAATTTGAGCAAGTACTCAATAATGTTGAACAGAGGCACCAAACAAAAGCCATAATCATGCAACCCCTGCAAACGGTGTTTCCAAAAAAACACCCTATCATACACCGAGTCCAGGTAGACCGAGCTTTTCACTTGGTTTAACTCAGCTTGAAAAGACTCCAATCTCGTCCCCAATACATTCAATTCATCCAAGAATAAGAGAAATAAAGTTGGGAAAGACTAAGGAGAAACAAATAAGAACATGGATAGTTAACCCATCGTTGGATGAAATCAAGATTTAGCTTCCTATGAAGGGCGGGACTACATGATGTTACAAAGGAAGGACTTCTGGACCTTGAAACCCCGCAGTTGGGTCAACAGCTGTATAAGTATATAAACTTAAGCATGTGTTTTAATTCCATATCCTTATATCGGTGTTTAAATTACACTTGCTGAATACTCTGTGTAGGTAATTCAATGGATGTGCTATTCTTTCAACGACACTGAATCATCTAGATTCAAGCGAGAATTCTATTGCGTGTGTCCAGGCATATTGGTAAAAAATGGTAGTCTAGAATCATTTATGGACAGTGTGACACCAATTTATGATGGTCTTAGCCCAAGCTTTGGTGATGATACTAGGTTCTTTGACAAAGTAGTAGCAGCAAAGAGAAAATGGGTGAGTTGCTGTTTTGTATTTAAATACCTGTTGGAAATAGGTTGTCACATGATTTGAGAATGTTCAGGTTCTTGAATGGTCGAATGAGATCAATAGGTTTTGTTTTGTTCTGTTTTTTTTTTCGCACATGAAAAATCTCTTCATATGTACTGCTTGCTGCAGTGGTTAATTCTTTATTGTTGGAGGGGCCATTGGTGGGTATATGCATTTGATGTGATTGCAAAGCGCCTACTTATTCTCGACAGTTTGCATTATGCACCAGAAGATGATAAATGAATAAAGCTCGATGCATATGTGGTAAGATACCATAATTTTTTTAATCAATATACAGCCACACAGTTCTAGTCGATATCATTATGCTCGACTATGTTCGTTCCATGATTTTGAGGGGAGACTATGTGAGGATATGGCAAGCATTGCTATTCCTGCATTCGTTCAGACTACACACGGCCTAGCTCGTTCATACGCGAGGGTTCCAAAGCAACCGAACAAGTGAGATGAAACTATAACCCAAATTTGAGACTTTTTTAGTTTTCATTTCAAAATGTGTCGTACCATGTAACTTGGTTTTTCTCAACCTAATTGCAATAGCATTTTATTGTCCTGTAGCTTCGACTGTGGCATGTGTGTCATTAAGTTCATGGAAAGTTCTGAAGATCGTGAACTTTACGAATGGGATGAGGTTTGTTAAATAAACATTTGCGTAAATGTCATGATTGATCTTGTAAAAATATCACTATAACGGTTCTTAATACTAAACCAACTGATGAATCTACCCACAGGATTCACTCAGATCATACAGATGGAGTTGATGCTAGACATTATTTGTGGCCCGCAGAATGCATTAGTCCACTAGCTTATTTCGTTATTGGAACACAAGGTTAAACCTGTTCGGCGCAATGCACCACGGAATAAGAAGAAGGAAGTTAGTACACCATACACTGCACCTAGCATGAGGTCATTGATTGAACGTGCAGAAGGATTACCGAAGGGGCAATGCACAAAAGGAGGAAGAAGTTGCTTACTTATGTTTATCTAAGGAGAATTGAAATACCATGTTGTAATTATTTTACTCGTTGTTGATATCCTTATGGATTTATTTATGCCACATTAGAATGACATGATTCCAGGAGAAACTTTTTTTTTGTTCTACATTAAAAGGATTTATTGGTTCTACATTAAAAGGATCCATCTTTTTTTGCAGCTTAGATTCCCGGAGTTATAAAAAGTTGTTTTAAAAAAGTTAGTACTAAACAAGTGGTTAAAAAGTGATTAATAACCATCCACAAAAATAGCTAAATTAAACATCCAAAACCCAATTGTAATGAACATCCAATGTAACTTTGTCAAAAAATAGACCATAATAACCAATTGCTGCACACACGTGGCAACGGATAACCATCCATGTCCAGAGTGAAAATGAACATCCGATTATTTACAGAATTGAACATCTACTCTGTTCGATAAAAAAAACGTCAAATGATTGTATAGCACGAATTACTACGTACCCAAAGAAAAGCATGTAGAAATGAACTAGTATTTGATTAAACAATCTCGTAACTTACATAGTAACCATGAAATACAGTCATTGTGGACTAAGTCTAAACGAAAAAAAAAAGAGCAAAATGGTTCATTCTCACAAATGAAAAAATGGTTCTTGGAATTAATAAGATATAGACTTTTTCACAACAGCCGACAAACCTTAAATCTAACATGGACCATTTAAAGACAAATATGACGAGATAAACACTATGACAGCCTTATCCAAATGATACTATTTTTTGTTGAAGGAGCTTAACAAAGACATGAAACCACCGACTTGTTCGGGAACATTCTGACCAACCACAGAAGGATGGTTTACATCATGCGAAGCGTGAGGACAAATCACCTGCCAAAAAAAAAAAGAAAAATGCAAACAGTTATGGTCTTGCATCGTACTATACCAAATAAAAATAGAAAGATGAGATAAAGCCAAACATGTACCGGAGGTGATTTCTTGTGATTCCTCCGAGCTGGATTCTTGAAGGACTTTTCAAGGGCAGCGCCGAGCCTCTTATTCTTTGGCCTGCCCTTTGTGGCGACCTTCGATGGGCCTTGGATGTCATCAACACCAATGTCATTCGAACTCTGTGAGCCAAAGCTGGTGTGGATCTCTGACACGGTCTCGGACCTCTTCTTTGCACAGTGTGCTGCCAACTTGGTCCTTGTTTCATCCAAAGCAGCATGTAGCAATGCTGTTTCATCATCGTCACCGACGAACTCTTGAACAATATTATAGAAGTGTGCACAAAGTCCCCTGAATGCAACATGACTCTCATCCGACCGACTGACATCATGGCTACTCTTGACATACGTATGCTTGCGCTTTACTTTCTTGCTCCATCGAGGGAGAATATAACAAGGAGGTACTTTGTAAACTTTATACAAGTGGAAAACTTCAAGACAGTGATAGCACAACACATCTGAACTCTCAAACAGATTGCACTCACAACGAACCTCCTGTGTGGACCGATCAAAGTGTACATCGTACGGAACGCAGATCATAGTATCGTTGACTAATTTCTCCTCTTCCACCTTGATGCACACCGATGGCCCATCTTCAACAACAACAGAGACCCTGTAATTAGCCTTTTTTTATGAACTCTGTTTGAACATCCCTAAACATGCTGGTAGTGTACTCTTATTGAAACTGTTTCTCAATAGGCGAGCTCGTTGCACAAGGGATAACACCCCTTGAATCTGCCACATCATCCTCCAATTCCCTCTACTCCTTCACTCCAAGCACATTGTCATATTCGTGAACAAATTGAACCAAGCTAGTTTTACTGTGTAAGTATCAATCGTATAATGTGTGCATACTCTCACTTCTTTGCGTACTCCTCATGGCAGCCTAAAATTCACCATTGAAGTATATCGGGACCCACATGCGTCGGTCATCATACAGATCTATAAGAAATAAAGAATCCCAATTTAAACATAGAAACCTTACACCAAACATATTACTACAACTGAGAAATGACCATCCACAATCACTAATAAATTAAACATCCACATGTATACTATAATAAACATCCATATAATTGTCATCCACAGTAACTAATAAACTAAACATCCAGATGCCGAATAATTGCAATTAAAGCATGTGGAGTAGTCGTACAGTAACAAACCTGACAGCCATGTGTTGTTATGTAAGTTGTACTCATCTATAAAATCAGTCCAGTTATCTTCGAATGACTCCTCAGTCAGAGAGTTCCACACAATGTCGTTTAGGTCATCATACAAAGATCTGTACCAGTGGTAACCCCCAAGCTTGAAAGGTAACTTCTTCGTAATATGACAGATGCACCAACGGTGGCGTGTGTCGGGTAAAATATTTTTTATCGCACGGTAAATGAACTTACATTGATCGGTTATGATACGCTGTGGAGCAGTATCAACGCACTTCACCCATTGGCTGAAAACACACTCATAACTTGCAATTTCCTCATTCCCCAGCAAAGCACAACCGAGGAGGGTCGACCTACCATGATGGTTAACCCCAACGAACGACACAAACGGTAATCCATGCCTACAAGAAAAACCAACCGGACATAAGAAATGCTAATCACGATCGAATAGAGTTTTACCAACTAAAGAACCAAACACCAACTTAACTAATACATACCTGTTTGTACTGTAGGTGCTATCAACAGACACGACATCTCCGTAGTATTCATACGACGCCCTACACCTTGCATCCACCCATACTGCACTCCTAAATTTACACTCTTCATCCAGCTTCACCGCGTAAAAGAAGTTCGGATTGATGTCCTTCATTCTCATAAAGTAGCTCATCATCTCCCTGACATCAGCATTCACGTTGCTAGTTCGGAGCCTCGCTGTTATATAGTTTTTTAAATCCTTTTCTGAGAATCCCAGGTTAGACGGGCCTCCAGCCTCATTTGCCAAAGCTAGGAATGTCTTATTTGGTCGAATCACAGCCTCATCGTTATTCATGATTACGCACCTCACATGCATGCTCTGCTTCCTATATTCATGGTAGTGAACAGCCTTTCTTGCTGAACAAGGATGGGAGTGCCTCAAGTCAACCTTGAACAAAACCCAATCTTGCATGTCTTTGTCAAATGTGACATATATCCTTGCCTTACACCTAGCAGCAGAAATTGTATTCTTCCGTATTGGTGCTTTGACACGAGACCCACGAATTCCGTCGCGATTACAGTGGATAGCTTGGTTAACGGGTATCTTTGTGATCTTGTCATATGTTGTCGTACGTATCTTAGTTGCAAATCCTACTTTCTTGGCGTAGGTAACATAAAAGTCATTAGCCATCTCTAACTTCGCAAACCGCATGGCAACTATTGATATCTCGTCTTCTTGAAGGCAACCATGATCTGGTAACTATAATTTAGATGATTTTAGAAAAAAGAGTTACCATTGCTGACCAAATGAAACATGCGAATTATGACTAGAAAAAATTAAAGTAGATTTTAAAATCTCGTCACCAAGCTCAATCTCTTCACTTCCAACCTCAATAACATCCGATAGTTGTAGGGCCTATAATTCCGAAAGAAACACAATATATGAAAGGAAATAAAATTATTATGTAATAATAAAATTATTAAATATTATGTAAATAAAACCTGAAACAGAAGCACTAAAAACACAACAGCAACTAGAAATCATGCTAATCATCATACACATTTTAGCTTAAAAATAATTGCATGGAAATAACAAGGATGGTACTACAATTATTTATTCCATTTTAGCTATTATTTAAGGGCCTGTATCATCTTTTAGTGGCTTCTTTTTTCACTCCATGAACAAAATTATTTTCATATAGATTTACATACATACACTCTTTTCTTCATTATGCAGGAGGAACATGAGCACACCATTCATTATAAACCACTAAAATAACTTCATAATTGGTTAATCTATGCAAATTTAGGATACACATAAGCATATAATCCTATAAGCATGAAAAATAATAAAATAATATGCAGAAAGCATATGAACACGCATATGAGCATATAACTAAAAAATACGCAATGAGCATATAAACATACCATTACATGATTAAAAGACTCATCTAAGCATTCCATGGTTAGCATGTTGCAAATACAGGAAGCATTCACTGCATCACTGTATGGTTATCTATTTTCCATAATTGAATGATCATCATGTAGGGATAATAAACGCACGCCATAGATTTTGATTTCATTCATATAAGCATACAAACAAATTAAATTTTGCTATCCATCATTTTATATAAGCACATAAGCCCATAATAGGATGATTAGCAAATAAAGAGGCCATTAAACATGAAAACAGCATATATTCATACACATAAACCCACATGAAATATATTTCCTGGATATAATCCTATGAGCATGAAATGATTAATTAATTTCACCTAAACCTCAATCCATGTAATCATAATATTCAATATAAAACAATCATAAAATTTGTTGCGATTACAATTGGTGCGATTAGAATTGCGTATTTCAATAAACATACAATTAAAGAACTCATTTACACTGTGACTAAAGAAAAAAATTAAACGCAAAATAAACATCCATGGCAGAAGTTGAGGATCCTAATTGCTGACCTTGTTCGCCTTGTTACCGTGGCCTACGACATCGCCGGCTAAGTTTTCTTGTTCGTTTGATAAAGTTTCTGCAACGTCAGACGGAAGACAAACTAATGGTTCAACTATATCGACCTCCATTAATGAATCTCTCCTAGTTGGTGTGCATAAAGATGGACCATCGCTTGAAACATGTTCGTCGTGTGATTCTGCCATTGTGAAGGAATCAAAACCGGCTACGCTCTGTGCGGATATGAGGGCGGCGCTGAGTGGTTAATTGTTATTGGAGATGGACGGTTTGATCGTTGAGGAAGGTGGAAACAGATCAACAGGACGCATTGCTGGGCAGTGGGCTACTCTGGACGGTGGAAAGGTATGCATAAGGCAGCCGTCTACTCGTCGAGGATATTATACGGGGTGGAGATTCTCCGTTTAACCTAATTCGTTGATTTAATTCTATAATTGAGGGTAATTCAAAATTGTTTCAAATTTCAAATTAGAAATAATAGAAAATTAATTAACAACCCACGATTTATTTTTAATTTCAATTAAACCCCCATTGTATGTATTGTACAATAAGGCTATTGTCTCCTCATACTTTCCCTTTATGTTAATTTTTTTTCTTAAACTTAACATATAATGTAACACCCTACCACACTTAATCTTATGCTTAAGTCATAAGATTGAGATAGCAAGGTATTACGACCTCCAAATGTGTATATATATATATATATATATATATATATATATATATATATTAATAGTAAAAAAGATATTTAACTAGAAGTTTTGAAAAACGGATAAAACAAAAACGCAAAGTAAAATCACAACGCTCAGAAAATGAGATAACTTGTGTGCGAAGAAACCGAAAGTTAGCGAACATAATATAAACAGAAATTAAGAGTAAATAGCCAAAAAGATACATAATAACAAGCTCCTAACTCAGCCTGAGAAACCAAGGCTGGCCGGAGAATATTTACATACATATATACATCCCAAAGCCCAAAATATATAAATAAAACCCTAGCTCTCTATTAACCTCTAAAAGGAACAAAATAACAAGTCAATCGGAGAAAGTTAAGTATATGTATATACATAAGCTATATATCAAAATAAACCTAGGAACTACTTCGCCTCAGAAGTCCAGATGCCTACCGAGGAGCCTCTCGACCTCCATTTGAAAAACACAACACAGTATGGGGTGAGAACCGGAGGTTTCAGCATGGTAAAGGTGCCACGCATATAAGATATAAGGTACTGGAAATGCTAGAGGCAATCCTAGAACGCTGACAATCATATTATAAAGCTTAAGATATTAAATAGAAACCATAAGAGATGGCCTTCTAAGGGTTCCGAAACTTAACTAAAACTCGACCTAAACACTAGACCCTTCTATCCTTCCTCCGTTCCTCCATCTCCGGTGAATATGCATAGACAGATAAGCAAACAAGGCAAACACAGGTAATTTACAGGTAATACAGATAACAATTATAACAAGTAGCAGATTGTAATCACATAAGCAATCCCAAACAATTCACAAGCAAGCAATTCAAACAATATGCACATGATGCATGCCTGTCCTATGGCTGTTGATATCAACTGTCGGTTACGTAGCCATCCCGATATGTCCTCAAGCTAAAAAAAACGTCATGGGGAGGATCCTCAAGCTGACATGGGGAAGAGAACACCCAAAACTCAATAATATCCATGGGTGGAGACCCAATCTGACATGGGGAGAAGAGAGAACACCCCAAGGTGACATGGAAAAAATAATACCCCAAGCTGACATGAGGGAGATAATATCCCCAAGCGCAAAATATTCAATCATTTCACATAATTATCATTTTCATTCTCGATACTAATTCATGTTTCATCTCATCATTCTCAATTTCACTTAACTCGTTGATCATACATTTTATTATCCTTGATTAATTAATATCATCAATTCTCAATTTCTTAGATTACTCTCTTACTTGCCTCATACATTTTATAATTCTTGTAGAAAATCAACCATTCAAGCCTTAGCGTCAGAACTCATTCATACATGCACCTCCTTCTTATACAATTCATCATTTTTAACCTTTACTTCATTCCTAAGTTATCTCTATTTCCTAGGTCCAACTTATAACTAAGCTTATCATTATGTTCTAGGGCTAAAAGGGTAAAACTAGAGGTTTGGAGGTTCAAATTTGAGCTTTAAAACACAAAATACCTTTGCTGAAAACATGGGAGTCACGTGTACGCGTGGGCGTGCAGATGGCCCATTATGCGTACGCATTCCCTTATTACGCGTACGCATGCAAACCAGGTAGTAGCGTTTGTCTGCGAAAGGGGTATATGCGTACGCAAAAGTTCTACGTCACGCGTACGCGTGGACATGCGTTTTTCCAAAAATTTCACTAAGTTTTAAAAGCTGCAGAATTTCTGTTTTTCACCTCAAACTTCCAACGCACATAACTTTTTTGTTTTAAATCATTTTTCCTCTGTTCTTCAAACGGTGTAAACTTCACGGACCTAATTTTCATATAAAATAAGTTTGAAATAATTTGGGGATCCGGAAGCCAAATTATGGCTCGCCGAAGTTTGACCAAAACCCAAATTTTACAAAAAGCTTCAAACCTCATTTTCTTTTTAAAGCTCATTCCAGCCCAATTCATCATACCTATAATCATCAATATCACATACTTTTGACAATATCACAATAATCTCTTTAATCCTACCATTTCTCAATTCAATACCATCTCACTTCAACATAAACTTCACAAGTTTATTATCAAACATCAACAAACCAACTTATATTTACATAATGCCAAAATCACAAGTTCTTCAAACATCATCACCTCATCATTCATCATTCCAATACAAAAAAAACCAGGTGAATACCACACATACTCAAACCATATCATTATTACTAAACATCCAATACACATAATCATTTCAGCTTATCCTAAGGTTCTCCAGCCTAAGTTTTCACACGACATTATATATTATACACGTGAAACCTAAACCATACCTTGGCCGATTTTAACGTATTAACCAAGGCAAATCACAAGGCAAAAGGGCAATGCTTCAATCACCAAGATTTAACTCTAACTCCACCAAGCTCTCAAATCAAGCTTCCAATGATTCCAAGAATCTCCATATCATGCATTCATACACCTAACACACACACACACACACACATATATATATATATATATATATATATATATATATATATATATATATATATATATATATATCCAACAATTCAATATCCAACATAATCCAAACAAGAAAAACTAGGGTTTAGGAGTCTCACCGTGCCCCCGGACTAAACAAACTAAATCCGTCAAACTCCACAAGCTAAATTGAACCTAGAGTACCAAATTAAACAAAATCTTAACATGAGTTCCCTTTAATTTCAAAAATTGAGGGATAGAGAGGCTGGGGTGAGATTGAAACTTACCTATGAAATTGATCCAATAGAATCGTAGAGTTCGATGTGGTAGACGCATGACCGCAAACGGTGCGGCGATCGGAACTCGGATGAAGAAGTTATGGTGGATTAAGGTTGTGGTGAGGGTTTGGAAGCTCTCTTCTCCCCTTGGCTATTCAGCGTTGGTTTCTGCTGAAATGGGGAAGAAGATGAGCCTTGGGCTCATTTATTTGACGGGTTCAATTGGGCTCACGGGTTCAGTTTGGACCTGGTCCAACCGGTTTGGCCCAATCTTAAGCCAAATTCTTTGAAATTAGTGTCAAAATTCTCGTTTTAAAGAGCTCTATCCTATTTTAATATAAAATTTTGATTTTAATTTTTCTTATTAAAATTTAATTTATTGACTAATTATGTGCTAATTTAGCGGGGTTTACATATAATAATAATTATATTATTAAATTTGAGTTAGTATAATAATAAAAAATAAATAAATAAACTAAAAAATAGTGATAATTTTTATTATATTAGTTAATAATTAAATTGAAACTTATTTTTTTAATTAAATATAGCTTAAATTATTAGTAATTTTTAAAAAAAATTTTAAGATAAAAAATATATTATTTACATATTAATATACTATATTAATATTTATTATTAAAATGGTCTTGATTATAGTAATTATTTAGTTAAAAAATTTATTTATACCATAAAAACTATAATAAGTAGACTTAATAGTTAAATATGAGATAATAAAAAATAAAATAATTATTTAAAAGTATATATAAAAAAATAATATTCTCATGTTAAAAATAAAAAATATTAATAATTATTGTTTTTATTATTTTGAATATTATACTCTATGTATGAAATTATCTTTTTATTATTTTAAATACTATAATAAATGATTGTGTGTATTTTTCTAGTTTTTATCAACATGTATAAATAGTTCTAATTTAAAATTTTAAATATATCTAAACCAATTTGGGTTGGTCGAGTAAATAGTTTAGTCGTCCACTTAAACAAGTATTGGGAGTTCGAATTTCGTCTTGTATTAACAACTCATTGACCAATTGCAAACTCGTAGGTAGCATTTGTTCTGAAGTATTAAGACAGAGACCGAGAAACTGAGACTCATTATCATGTTTGTTGGTTAAGACTGGTACTAAAATTTCTGTCTTTGTCTCCAAAATTTCAATATTTCACACAGGGGACTAAAATTTCTAGAGATGGAGACTAAAACTTTAATAATATTTTATACCTAAAATACCCTCATTTCAATTAATTAATTTTAATTTTATCCTTTGTGCAAATTAAATTAGAGTTTCATTCTTATTTCAATTTCTGTCTCAGATTTTGCACCAAATAGAATACTGAGATTTATTTCAATCTCTATCTCTTAGTCTCTGTCTCTCCGTCTCAATCTTTCTATCTCTGTCTCTTCACCAAACACTACCATATAGAACTCAAATTCATGACGGATTAGTTCATAACTTGTTGGCTATCGTGGGAAGCAAAAAAATAAAAATATATCTATACCTAAATTTTATTATATTTTTGTCCCCATTATAAAATTTGTCCGACTCCGTCACTACTAGCAAAAGTTACGAAGAAGTTTAAAATTCAAAACTTTGTTAGCTTATTAGCGTACTTTAGAATTTAAAATTCTGTTAGTTTATTTTGTTTTTGTGTTTTTGTTAATTATTCTTCTCTATTTTAAATTGAATAAGAAATACAGTTATATTTACGTACTCTCTCAGTTTTATTAAATACTTTAATAATTTATTTGGATCAGGACATATAATGCGCAGAAAGATTTTTGGATTTCGTAAGATCAACAGGACGGCTTATCTATTTCGACTGTTTTACTATTGTAAGCGATACGACTTTGTTATTATTGTTATTATTTCGTTAATTTTTGTTTTTATGTATCATTTTTTTCTATTTTAAATTAAATAAAATAATATAATATTCTTTACATACTCTCTTAATTTTATTAGGTACTCTTTTAATTTTATTAAATAATTTGATAATTTCATTGGATTAAGACATATAATGGTATGAAGATTTTTGGATTTTGTAAGGTTAATAAAACGGCTTATCTACCTTAACTGTTTTACTATTGTAAACGATAAGATTTTATCATTGTTGTTGTGTTTTTAATAGATTTTCTATTAATTCAATTTTAATATTTTTTTGTTTCTAAGTTCGTCCCCTTAAAAAGAACGGAGTGCCCCAAAAGCAAGCTGAGGCATTAACCGAGGCTATGATGGACGTTGTCACTTATATAACAGATAATATTTGGCACTCAATCACGAAAAAAGGTAAGTTATTTAATTTTTACCTGCTTCGTAGTTTATTCACTAGTTTATTACTATTTTTTTTTTCTTTCTTTGTCTTTGAGAAGTGAAAAATTGTTTAATTTTAAATTAAGTTAAATTTGACAACATTTTAACTTTAAACCAAATTAAAATTGACAATACTTTAGTAAAAAAATTTTGTTTACATTGAATGGATTGACAATTTTTTTTACAAATTTTTTTCATAATTTAGAGAGAATTTATGATTGAGATACAACAACAAATGAACAGATTTACTATTGAAATGAAGGCTGAATAAAGTAGAGTTTGATTAAATATGTTATGAGTATGGCGGTATCCCTTACTGGAATTATTTTTATAATAAATTAACAAAATATTTTAACTTTAAATATTAATATATGCTTAATTGACTAATTTAAATTATTTTATATAAATTATTTTAAATTTTTTTAAATAATTGGTTGATTCAAATTTTTAAGTTTGGACAATAACAACAATTATTATTGTCTTTAGAGTACATAAGAATATACAAAGAGTACATATAAGTATATAAAAATATAAGAATAAGTCATAATTTTTTTTTTGAAAAAATAATAATTTTTTAATTTATAATAAAAAAATCATGCTCAAATATAGTTTATTTTTATGTACTTTAATGTAATTTATTAATATTATAGAGTTTGTTAGTGTGCGATGAATTTTTTCAAATACATATACTGATATTTAAAATTAAAATAATATTTTTAATTTATTATAAAAAAAAATCTCCCTCCCTGCCCTTAGACTTACATACTTGAGTTGGAAAAATATTAGAAAGGTAGTAGGATGTTAGATACTTAATAAGCTTATTCTAGTGTACAAATTATCAATAATTTTATTTTATACCGATAATGTTGGAAAAGTTTGTTATGTTAATGAGAGATGTTCGCGATGCGGTTTGGTTCAATTTAAAAAAAAAATCATTTAATTTAAATGCTTAATTTATGTGCGGTGCAGTTTTGATTAGATGAACTTTTTTAGAAATTCGATCCGATCCGACTACAAGCAGTTTGGATTGGTTTGGATTTGTGGTTTTTTTAAATAAAAAATTAAATACATATAACCAATCTCATAATCAAATTTTAAATAACCAACAATGACATAATAAGTCTTAACAATATCTTAAAAAGCTAACGATAGCATAATAATAGAAATAAAATTATAGTTTAGTTAAAATAAAAAAATAAATAATATTTTGAATATAAAATATTTATTAAATAATAATAATACATGAATAATAGAAAAATGTATAACAAATTGAACATGTTATAAGTATAATTGTAAATATAATAATAAAATAATAATATTATAGCATATTGTGCGGTTTGGATTGGATTGGATCGGTTATGAAAAATAGATCCAAAATCCGATCCGATCCAGCGATTTGCAAAAGATAGAATCCAATCAAATCTAAAATAGTGCGGTTTTAATGGATTTTCAATTTGGATTAGATTGGATGAGCGGTTTAATTTGGATCAGTTTAAATTTGATCACCCCTAATGTTAATGATATTCTAATTGTTGTATAATTAAACTCTAATGAAATATATGAAGTTAGGTAATTTTAACGTCAGTGACCCTCAAGTTACAATATTAATGAAGAGTTGAATTATTGAGTCACGAATCTTTCTATTTCTTTAATATTTTCATTAAAACAAAAATTAAAAAATAGTTTTATAAGCTATGCATTTTTCACTCATTTTTAAAATAAATAGACACCAAAAATAAAATACTCATTTCAGTTAAAAATAAAAATAATATTTCTAAATTATAATTAGAATTATTTTCTGTAGTATATGTTAAAATAATCTGTTTGATAATAAAGGACATAAATAAGTTCTAGATTTTATAAGAAATTTAAATTCTTAGAATATACTCTCTAATTTTTTCGTTAGCAATATAGCATATAGCTTTATATAATAATTAAAAAAGTTTATTTATACTTCAAAATCAATTTTTTCCTTTAGAGGATAAACGAAATAAATATGTAAAAATATAGGAACATCAAAACTGAAAACTATTTTATTTATCGATTATCACTAAATTATAATTTAATATTATGTCATGGGTAAAAATAACTCATTATTCAATAGATTATAACCAATTTGAAAGTGAATTTTAAATCTTGATTAAATAAGAAATATTATACTCTTAAATTAAAAAAGGTACTGTAAAAATTTTAAAATGTGAATCAACAAAAGTAATATTGTTGATTTGGAAAAAATTTATACTACAAAAAAGATTTATTTGGTGTCAAAAATTAATGAAGATGTAGTTTGAACCTAAATCTTTTTTATACTATATAATCTTCTTGTTGCTAAATTATGATATTTTTGTTATTTTATATGCTAATTATTAATCATACAATAAAATTATTATAATAATTTTTTAGATATCATTGTAATTTACATGAACTTCTATTTAAATTAATTATATTTTTTATTATTTATAATTATTAATATAAATATTATTAAATATGTATAAATAAAAATATCAAATTTTTATTAATTACAATATAATTTTTTTTATGATTATATGATATTTATTAATATTATCTTTCAATAAGTACTATAATATATAATCATATAATAAATATAAAAATAGTTTAATATAAAAATAAAATTAAACAAATATTTATCATGAAAAAATTTTACAATTTTATATACTTATTTAATAATAATCGAATTATAACTTGTTGATTATAATTTATTGAAACTTAATTGTTTTTAAAATATTAGTTAAGATATGTGTTTTAAATTTTAATTTTATGTTTTTTATTATTTTATATCTTTTATTTATATAGAACCGATTTTATCGATTTAATTAGTGACTCATCAATTGAACCAATGAACCAATGAATTAATAGTCTAATCGGTTCAATTTTTACAATTATGATAACAATCCTATCATTTAATAACATAGATCACTTGATAATAAGGTATTTAATTTTAAAAAACTTTTATTAAAGAGTTAAAAATCGTCATTTCTAAAAAAAATTACAAAATTTGCTATTAATAATAAACCTATTAACAAATGCCTTTTGTGACACTTTTCAGATGAATTCTTTTTGTTAAGCTTAGAAATACATAATGATAATATGTTAACAAGATTTTAGTTATAAAGTTTAATCATATATATCCGATAATTGATATATTAATACTAAAAAGTTATCCAAACTAATATCATTACTATTATAATTAAATTGATTTAATTTTTATGTATTCTAATGTAATGCAAATAATATAAAACTATAATACCATTATAGAAATATTTTTAAAAGTGTGGTTGTTGATTGTGAACATTAAAAAATAATAAATTTTATAATTTAGTTTAAAATTTAAAATTTTATCCCCTAATTAATTATGAGATATATAAATTAATGTTAATCAATTAATACAAATATTTGTGTGTTTTTTAAAATTTGTATTTCCAAAAGCCGCTAGCATAATCCTATCTACCTCATTCCTCTAATCAAATGCTTAACTAACTAATGGTAATAAAATATTCTAGCAAGATATTTTTTTAACTTGCAGCGCTCTTGTATCATCATATACATGTGTCACTTAGATTGTGACTAAAATAGAATCTCTATAAAATGTGTATAAATTTAAATCTACATTATAATTGACCTACTTAATAATGTGTATATGACTGTTCATTTTGATACCATTTGACTACAGTCATATACACATGGTATATCATTTGTATACCATGTGTATATGACTGTTCATTTTGATATAGTGGTGTCAATATGTTAGGCCCTATAGGGCTTTGGCCCTACTTTATAGGGCCAGAAGAATAAAAAGCCCTTTAACTAATAGGGTCAAATTTTTAAAAAGTCCTCAGGGCCAAAAGCCCTCATGGGCCAAAAGCCCTAGGGCCAACCCATGGGTTACCTAAACCTTTTTTTTTTTACATTCTCTATTTCAATAACATATAAAACTTATTAAAAGTCATTAGTTTATTTTATCCCTTTATCATTTTTATGCGTAAAAATAAAAAAATTAAAAAATAAATGTTAATAATGTACATTGATCATATTAAATCCAACTTTTAACTATATATAGCAAGAAATCAAACATAGCATTTACTGTCTCATCACCCTTTTTCTTACTCTCTAGTATTTACCATCAATAATGTCTCTAGAAAATTAAAATAAAGTTGACACAAAAATTCATCATCTAAAATTATGAATGTTGAGGGGGATGCATCGTTTCTGTTGACACTTCTTCTTCATGAATTTCACCAATTTCATCATCTAAAATCAACCAATTAAAAAATAGTTAGAAATTTAATTTAAAATATTATTTGAAAAAAATAGCATAAATATTTACCATCATGATTTGGAACAAATCCACGTAACCAACTCCTTGTGCAAATAAGCATTTGAACATGCGCATGAAGAGTGGAACTTCTATATTTTGTTAAAACACGTCCACCAATACTGAATGCAGACTCAGATGCTACCGTAGTGATGGGAATACTTAAAACATTTCTGGCCATAACTGAGAGAGTGGGAAACCTATCCTCATTAATCTTCCAAAAATTCAGCACATCATACTTCAAATCATCTTCATTGGTGTGAATCAAACCTTCTTTTAGATAAATCTCTAATTCATTTTTATCCTTGGAAGTTTGGGTTTCACAGTCAAATTCTCTGAACTCCTAAAAGATGTAGTATAAAGATTATTTAAATAACGAATAAACATAATAGGAGAAAAATAATACTATATTAAAATTAAATACCTTCATCACCATTTTGCTCTTCTTTGTAAGCCTTCCTTCTTCAGGTGACATAGGAGATTGATTACTACTTTGAGAAATTGTTGAACCACCAAAAGTATTTATGTACTCTCCATACAACCTTTTAAATTTCTCCAATACTTCATTTGCCTTCAATTCAAAGGTTGAAGGATCTAGTTTTTTGTAACAAAACCTCAAGAACTTTAACTTTAATCGAGGATCAAGAATTGCCCCAAAAGCCAAGACAGTGCTATAATCCTTCCAATATTTATCAAACTTCATCTTCATTCTGAAAGCCATGTTCATAATAACAACATCATCACAAGTTTGATTGTCTTCCAAAAGACATTCAATTTTCCAAACTTGCATAAAATACAAATTTGATGTTGGATATGATGAACCCGAAATGAGATTTGTAGTTTCATAAAATGGCTCTAAAAATTCACACATTTTTTTTGCTAAGCTCCATTCTTCATTTGTCGGACAATCTTTATAAGCTCCATCTACAACACTAAGGATGTCAAACGCTTTTTCAAATTTAATTGCACTTTCCAACATCATATATGTAGAATTCCATCGAGTTGGAACATCTGATTTTAGACCAACACCTTCTTCAATTTCTGCTTGCTGCACACAATCTTTAAATTTCATCATTCTCCCATCAGAAGCATTCACATATTTCACACTCTCTCTTATTTTAAATAAAGCTCCAGCAGCCACCTTTAACCCTTCTTGCACAATCAAATTTAAAATGTGAGCGGAGCAACGCACATGAAAATATTCTCCATCGCAAAGCAAACTATTCTGCTTACGTAGATGAGTTTTTAAGATGTTTTGCATGTTGTCATTTGCAGAAGCATTATCTAAAGTAATAGAGAATACTTTCTTATCAATACCCCATTGCTTCAAAGAGTTAAATAAGACTGCTTCCATATCGGTTCCAGTATGGGGAGGAATCATTCGACAAAAATTCAAAATCTTACTCACTAGTCGCCAATTCTCATCAACAAAATGAGCTGTCAGACAAATATATCCTTCAGTGGTAGATGCTGTCCACACATCAGATGTCAAACAAATTCTATTAGGTATCCTAGACATCTTCTGCCTCAATTTCTCTTTTTCTGTTGAATAAATCATTTGAAGATCTGAAACTAAAGTGTTTCTAGAAGGCATTATAATCGTTGGACTAATGTAATTAATCCAATCTCTAATACCCTCATACTCAACAAAGCTAAATGCAAGATCATGTTTTGCTATAGCCTGAGCGAGTTTTTTTCTATGAACATTCTGATCAATTTTAGTTGGCAAACCCTCTATATCATCATCAAATCTAATATTGAGGGGTATAGATTTACAAGAAACTATATGACGACTCAGATGAGAAGTCCCGTAACCATTCGTAGTTTTTGGATTTTTTCCAATTTTGTATTCACGATGACAAAAATTGCATTCAGCCTTTTCAATACCATCTCTGTCTTTTCCAATCTTCTTAAAAAATCTCCAAACATTAGATCTTTTACCAGAATCAACACTACCAGAAGCTTGAACAGGAGTCTCAGAAACAACTTCATCATCCATGTTTATAAATTTCCTAATCATATCCAAATAATGTGTATTAAAATTCTATAGCAACAACAACATTCATTAATTCATATTAATTATTCATCTTATCTAAATAGGCATATGCAACTACAAAATTCAACAAATTAAACTAATATGACAACTATATACACATTAGAAATGACTAAAAAAGCTACCTTCTATGACAACTATATTGGTCCACTGCATTTATAATTTTGTTTCATCCACTCCAGCACAAAATATCACAGCCATAGACAACAAAAATAGGGTAAAAGGTGAAAAAAGAAAGGTGAAAATGATGGGACTCTTCTGAATGATTCTAGAAATAAGTACATATAATAAAGTGTAGGAATCATTCATAACTAAAAGTTATTAAGAGTGCTTAATCATTCGTAATTCACAGCACTAATCATGTTAGTGTTAGATACCATATAATCCCATCAAACATAAAATTATCTCAAGAAATTTCTTGATATTATTTTCTTTACCCCATTATTTTGCAAGCAGGATTTCATATGAACCATGCATCCTCCACCATTATCACACTTGTTGATATAGCTATATATACAAATGAAGAACAAGAAAAATGACTCACTAATTGATTAGGCTTAAGCTACAAAATTCTCCCTTAGAATCAAATAATGCAATCTAGATCCACCAATGGCATTATTTATCATACACATGCACACTCTTTGGTCCTTTAAAGCCTCCACAACTCCAACACTAGCAGCCACAATCCAAGGCTTTCTAGCTGAGCTACTCTGTATTAATTCGTCTCTCAAAAATTAAAAAGTGATGAATAACTATGTATTTTGATTCATGAAGTAGCACAAGGTTGATGTTATCTATCTATATAAGGAAGTTTTGTGGTGCCAAAGAAATTTGTGCCAAACAATAGCATCACTGAATTACTATTATTGACACCAAAAGTAATAACAACCTGGAAGCAACGAATTTTGCTATGTTCTCACAACTTGAATGCCATTCCTGGTCTGTGAAGTAATTGACAATGGCTTGCATGCAATCATTCAAAAGCACTAATAAACCTTGAAACTGGTAATCTAGGAATAGACATATAATGCTTTCAATGAGTTCTTTAGCTTGTTTACTCCTGCAGTGAGAATAAAAAGGCGTAAGTTGACATTGTCAAACCACTAAACAAGGATGTCAAATCATAAATCATGTCCTAAAATCATTTGTCTAACTTTTGAATCATGAATCATAACACACTGCCATTCAAAAACACATCAATGAAAAAGACTAAAATAACAAGGATTGACACCTTAAATATGTAATATACTCAAGTTACAAATAAACACTTAATCAAGAATCACTATGGTACAATAGACATTGGTGATGGTCAATAAATAAACTATGATAACCCAAAAGTCATAGTAGATTATTGAAAAATGGGTGATGCAATTTGCAAACAAACAAAGAAGAAACTCAGAGAGGGATAGAAAATGAAGAAACCTACCTCTGATTTCACGTGAAGGAGGAGAAGCAGCCAAAGATTTCGCAGGTAGAACACAGAAGTAGAACGCAGATCCTTTGATTCTTTTCACAGTTTCACCGTTTCAATGCAAGTAGTTCTTGCCTTCTCGGGTCAGGGACTCAGGGTCTCAGGGAGGAGAAATTAGATTTAGGGCTTTTAGGGCTTATAGGGCCAGCCCTGTTTTGCTTTTTTGTTGGGAGGGCTTAATTAGGGTTGGGCTTACAAAATATCATTTTGAAATTTTTAGGGCTGTGGGCTAGAATTTTTTTGGAGGGTTGAGGGCTAGCCCTAAGGTTTGGGCTAAATTGACACTTCTATTTTGATACCATTTGTATACCATGTGTATACGACTGTTCATTTTGACACCTTATTTTAACACCATTTGTATACCATGTGTATATGACTGTTCATTTTGACACCAGTTATATATGTTGCATTAATTTGTATACCACGGACACGGAGAGTGATAAGCATCATTAGCGGTATTGGAATGAGAAATTGGGAATATGTTTATGAATTGGGGCAACGTGATCAAGGTACATAATGCCAAATCCAAAAACGTGATTTGGCATGAATTGATGCAGGTGGTGTGGTGTGTCCAAAATTTACAACCATGAAAGGATACACAATAAAACAAAGATTGCAAAGAAGAAATGGTACAATATTAGAAATCGAACCATGCTAAGATGATCAGTAATTCCAAGCATTTTCATTTTTAAATACAATGTGCAAATTTTGTTTTTCACTTGAAAACACTTGAGACAATGGAATGAAACAAACGCCTTTTATTGAAAAATGTACCCAATTCTATGAAGAGAAAAAAAATAATGACAATATAAAAATGAATGAAAAAGCATTTTTGTGTTGCTGCTTCTATAACACAACCAATTAGCAAGTGGCTTAGTGTGCTCCCAATCCATTTCTAATGGACTCAAGGACCTGGACAACCTCAGCCATGCTTGGTCTCCTTAATGGATCCTCCGAGGTACAAATTAGTCCTAACTTCATCACCTGAATTAACTCATTCTCAGCAATCCCAAATTTTTGCCAACGCGCTATTGTGTAGATGCAACTGTTAGGAAGAGTGAGAGTTTGGCTCCTTGTGTCGCAGAGTAAATCTTCATAACGATCCTTGAAATTCACGCAATTATCCGAAATTATTTTGGAGAGCCAAATTTTTCATAGTGGTCCTCCAGGTAGAGCTCCGGGCACCATAGTGATCTCTGTGTCATCTCCAATATTGAGTCGGCTGTCGAAGTGCTAATGTGACTAAAATTTTGCCACGTTGGACAGTTGCAATGGCTAGCTAACGTGTACTCATTCCAATTTGTATCTAATTTGGTCCCTACCCCCAATTTATAACCCTAATCTCAAATTTGCAAAGGCTCTATCTATGCTTTTCTTCTTCTTCATCCGTCGACAATGTCTTAGCATTATATCTGACCTTGCCACTCTTCACCATACCATTGACAACATTGAATGCCTCATCTGACCATCCATTTTGTGCATATTTAGCAATCATAGAGTTCCATGAGTAAGCATCTTTCTCAATCATTCCATCAAACATCTTCCTTGACACACCCATCTCCCCACACACTACAAGAAAAACGCCGAAAATCGTCGGATTTATTGGCAAAAAAATGAAACTAATCCAACGGTAATAAGTTTGTCATCAGATTTTGCATCGGATTGGATCTGACGGTATAAATCTCGACGGTAAATTTTTACCGTCAGATTTTCTTGTCTAACGCTAACTTGCGATAGAATTGTCAACGAAAATTAAGGTCTGGGATCGAAATTTTGATAGACATTTACCGTCTGATTAATTCCGCTGGTAAATGTAGCTCCATAAATTGGGGATGCGTGCCACGTTACCATCGAATTTTTTTCCGGTGAATTCGACGGTAAGGATTTATTATTTTTTGTGATTTTTTAATTAATTTTATGTTTTCCACAACTAGTAGACAAATTCTAAAAAATTGAAACCAATTGTATTAAATTAAATAATTATTCGAATAAAATGATTATTCAAATAACAAGTGTACAAATAAATTATTATTCAAATACAAAGAAATAAATGAAACATTTCAAATAAAAAGTCCTAAACACTAAATGTCATGGATGTCGTCGTCGTCATCTCCTGGATCTTGATGAGGCGGTGATGTCTAAGCCCCTATAGCAGTGCCATTGGCTCCCATCTGAGACTATAGTAAGTTGCCACTTAAGCTTCTATCTGCTGCAGCCGCTCTAGTTCCCACCTCCACTGCAGCTTAATGTTATCAATGTCCATTACGTATGTGAGGATCTCCTGATAGCTTTCCTTAGCCTGCTGCAGCTCCTGATCCTTATCATGAAGTTCGCGGGCTGCCTCAAATCGAAGTTATCCTCGGGATCGACAGTACGATTAGTGACAGAGGCGGACACAGGCCCCAAGCCGGAGGTGCGGAGGCTACTGGCGAATAATGAGCCCACACCGTAGATGCGGTACTTATATGGTTCAAATGCGGTCTCGCTCCAAACCGCATCAGGATCGACGGTTGATGTGGCAGAGTGGCTTCCATCCTCCCTACTCCCCTGAGAATGCTAAGTTGCAGCATCTAGTCTCTGTGTGTAGGACTCCTGTGTAACACATGTTATTATAATTAGTATGACATTAGTACAGTTAATTGAAATATTTAAAATCACAACTTTTATACTCACATAATGATCATGAGACCGTTGATAAGCAAATCTCTCCTT